>NW_025765814.1:0-600000 GCF_003918875.1 Haliotis rubra | reverse complement strand
TGCAACAAACACAACACTTAAATTCCCGAACAATGTAATACCAGCAACATTTCTTTTTCTAAATGCTCAAGACTTCCACAAAATATTAAGTCAAATATGGCTTTTTGTCCCCATATAGTTTGCAAGCCAGTATATGCAATGCAAGTATCAGAAACTTAGAGAGCAGTTTGATGAGACAGTAGTTGTTGAAGCCTAAAGTGCTTCTTAATCAAAGCAATTAATCCTTTTGTATCCTTTCAATCGCCTGCTGAAAATGTTGGAAAAACTATGTTCAGACGAATGTTAAATACCAAATGGTCAGTGATCATTTCACTTCAGATGACATTATAAATAAATCCTTGCATGCATTTCCCATTAATCCATTCGTTGCGATTCTGCACAGCTACAATACAGATTTTAGAGATCAAACTTAATAAAAGGAATGAGTGAGAAGAGTTTTTAACTGAAGCAGTGTCCAGGCCACTACAACTACAAGGCTGCCACCAATGGGTGTACAAACTACCTAAGGGGAAATGAAGCCCAATGAACACAAATTGGGTCAGAAATTGTAAGAAAATGCTTTTTAATTAGTGCAAGATCATTTCACCAATATATGGTTGCCTGGGAACTGTCCAGACAGCAGCAGACTTATGACCGCTGTAGTGCTTCAGTATGTGCAATCACCTTCACGCTTCAAATGCTTTCTGGACTCGGACCCTGTCTAGGTTGAAGAGAATCATTCACAGCTGGTACAGCCCAAACGCCCCCAAACTACCTTGCAGGAGTGGAGGTGGCAGCAGCATAGTATGTCTATTAACTCCTTCCAAACTTTCAGCTGTTAACTCAGATATCATTATCATGAGTCACAATATTCTTCCTCATGAAGTTTTTGGTAATTCTAACCAGAAATGTGTTTACCTATTTAAGCCCAATGGCAACTGGGGCAATATATCTTTAATATATGTAAACTGCTAACTGCCCATATTAATGAAATGATCACAGGAAGCCATTATCTCACCATTTCCTATTTTATGCCTGGATTATCAATATGTCAACGCATCTATTGTTCAGTGAAATGTAAGCGCCATGCATCAAACTGTTGCTTTGAGTCCGCATCCACAATGATCCACACTTGTGTAGAGAAAACCTACTGTTGTTAGCGTCCTACTTTTCCTAACCGACTGTCTGTTTTCGGATTTGCTGTGATAGCTTGAACAGCAACAATGGCCGAGTTAATCTGAGTCTGTAAGTCACGCAGATCCTTGATATGCATAAGTCGTAGAATCTTGGCCGCTTCAGTCATGATGTAATCTGGGAAGAAATGGCACTGAATGATAAATATACTCGTCTGAACAGAAGAATACAGATTTCATGTTTGATGCATTTGAAAAAACCCAGTTCCATACCATAAAAAAATGTGCATCACTCTCCACTGTTGCATAGGTAAAATTTAGCACCTTTTCCATTGCGTGAAAACAGTGAAATCTCATAAAGTCTTCTCGGCAAGGAGTTAAAAAGTTTGATGTTGGATAAAAGACTAAATTCCCTGTAACAATCAGAGTAAACAACAATGACAGAGAACAATCAACAATGACCGAACAATCAACAATGACAGTTAACAATGACAGAGACAGGAAACAACAATAACATAGACAGTCAATAACAATCACATAGTCAATAACAGAAATACAAACCTCCTGCCTCGAATCCAAGCTCAGTTTTATCCAATGGTATTAATTCATTCTGAAATAATAATAAGGTGATGTACATACATATTGTTATCCACATACATAGGCATAATAAAGTATGACACCCTATGCCTAAATGATTTACATTACATTGAATATGTTCAGTTGTGGAACTGCGACAAGTGTTCTGAACCAGCCTGTTTGTACGTTGTTTAACACTGCACTCAGCAATATTCAAGCTATACTCCTCACAAAAAGTTAAGCAACACAAATTTGTAGTCTCATTACATTTTCATTTATTGAAATTGCAAATCATGGAATGATGCAATAGAAAGGTGAAACATGTACACACGATTAACAAAATGAAAACAAATGGCACTGAGCAATAATTGACTTAAAATCATCACAAGCATGTACCCGCGAAACAGTCGTGCAAAATGTGCTGCATTGATGGAGCAAAATGTTAACATTAAGGTTCAAGTCAGTTTTGGACAGTGAAACAGTGTTCAGTAACTCGGTATGACCACCATGAGCACAAATGCAAGCTTCTACACGTCTTTGCATTGACCAAATGAGCCTTTAAAGTTGCTGTTTTGGAATGTTCTGCCATTATCTCTGTAACGCCTGCTCAAGGTCATCCAGAGCCTGGGGGAACATGGACTCCGTAAACACGACTTCCAATAATGTCCCAAGCATGTTCAATTGGATTAAAATCAAGTTATCTTGCAGGCCAGTCCATATGTGTGATGTTGTTGATCTAAACAACATCGTTAACAACTCTTTCTCGGGCATTATCATCCATAAAAATGAAGTTAGGACCAACTTGTACTACCAGAGGAATGATTACAGGTAGGTTTACACAGATCAGGGTGCATGTGTGAAGAGTGGAGCATATTCATGCCACACATTTCGCATGTTGTTTCTGAGCGTGGTTGTGTTCTGGTGATGTTGTCAATGTTATCCGATAAATTAATTTGACAATCACTAAAGGTATGTATTCTTTGAATATTTACCTTTCAGTAAGATGTCGGCAAAAACCGCTAACGAGATTGATAAAGATATTACACTGAAAATACTTGTTGCTTAATTTTTTGTGAAGAGTATATATGGCAGGCACCAGCCTGTCAAGACTACTGAACAGAACATGCTGCTGATGTTTTATAAGTTGATATTTCACTGTCTTAGGTGTGCAAGACACATCCTCCCCAAGTTTCAAGACAGGAGAAATCCTCCAAGCTAAGTAGACTCTCCTGCTCACCTTGCTATTAGGGCTTTCTGCAGCCTCTAAGCTGCTCTTAGACAACCGCTCTTTCACCAGTAGACAGATTGCCTGGAAACAGAAGATACTTCTAGACGGTGGTCATCATTTAGTTCAGATGTGAGTACCCTACTCTAGTCTTTGATAGGCATTAAAAAGGACATGAATACATGACACTTAAATATGTACAACACTTCTTTATGCCCTGATATATTTCTGACACATAGTCCCAAAGCATGTAGATATTGTTATGCATAAAATGTATTCATGCACAACTCTATATGCTACCAACTCACACCATGACACACATGCAGATAGGAACACCAGATAATTTCTTTAGTTAGATTCGGGTTAGAATTGATCTTCAGTAACCCATGATTGTCGTAATAGGCACATAACGGGATTGGGTGGTGAGACCCACCAACTTGGTTGACATATGTCATTATATCCCAATTGCGTAGGTCGATGCTCATGCTGTTGATCACTGGATTGTCTGGTAAAGATTCCATTATTTACAGACTGCTGCCATGTAGCTGGAATATCGCTGACTGCAGGCATAAAACTAAACTCACTCACTCACTTTAGTGAGTCTGCCACAAGAAAAGGCAAATGTTTGTTTATTAGACTGATAGTTCATCAGCATAATCTGACATCAGTTCATCTGACATTGAACTAATACTCAGGTTATATTACCACGATAAATAGCATAAACATTTACAATCATTAGCCTCACCTTCAGTTGCTCCAAATGGTCACTGTGTGGAGGAACCTGCATCATCAGAGCAAGGGAAGCAACTCCTGCTTTAAAGTCCGGATCATCAACTATCAATCGATGACAATGTAATGTGAGTTACACATTGCAGAAGGTGTGATGTATAATGTACAACATACATGTTTGAAATGACAACAGATCAAGGAATACATCAGAACAAAAAAATACTGAACTGTGAACCTTAGATTTAAAAACATTCATTTGTTTTTATATTTCAGATATCGAAGATGGAATACTGATAGTACAGAAACATGTAGGCTAGAAAGCCCTGTGAATGCTATGTTATCAATAACCAACCAGGAATTTATAAGGTGTCTGCATAAGCTTGTTGTTTAATAATTGAACACTGTATTGTCAGGGATGAGAATGAAGTTTTGAGAAAAACTCGGAAAACTAGCCGAAGCTCCTGATATTTAGGCATTTAGACCTTTAAAACTGGCTCAGAAATGACAATATCATGAACACAGCAACCATTAAAAAACTTTAAATCTGCTGAAGCACATTCATACAATTGTCAACGGATTTAGACGATTCACAAAAATGACCCTTGGCTTTATGAAATTCAAAGAATTCTCATCCCTGTATTGTTCACGACTGACTGACTGAGTTTGGTTTTACGCCACTTTTAGCAATATTCCAGCAACATCACAGCGGGGAACACCAGAAATGGGCTTCAAACATTGTACCCATGTGGGGATTCGAACCTGGGTCTTCGGCGTGACAAGACAACGCTTTAACCACTAGGCTACCCCACTGCCCCGTATTGTTCACGAAACCCACTCAGGTCATTTAGCATTTCAGCCATTAACATCAAATCTTCATGTCAGATTTGACAACAAAAGGGGTTTTAATACTGTTTTGGAATATTACAATGTCAGGATTTATTATGACACTAAAGGGGGCGGTGGGGTAGCCTAGTGGTTAAAGCGTTGGCTCGTCACGCTGAAGACCTGGGTTCGATTCCCCACATGGGCACAATGTGTTAAGCCCATTTGTGGTGTCCCCCGCCGTGATATTGCTGGAATATTGCTAAAAGCGGCGTAAAACTAAACTCAGTCAGTCAGTATGACACTAAACCAAGGTTTCTTGCAAAGGCACCGTCTACCTTCTTGTAGCCATGTATGAACATTAAGCATAATCACCCTTTCCCAAACAGTCTGCTAACATAGGAAACTATTGTATGACAAAGTGGGGGGACATCCTAGTATTTCTCTACACTACACCAAATTCATTAGAGGGAGATTTACATTACCAAAAGCTTCAGGTCTTTGGATAAATGCTGTATATAAAAAGAAGACACTTATACTTGATATCACACAAAGAAATAATTAAACTTGATAATTATATGATAAGAGCTCTTAAAAGAGGTGTCTTAACATATGACCCGTGAAGATCTGGGTTAGAATTGGTGTTCAGCAACTCATGCTTGTCGTAAGAGGCAACTGATGGGATCGGGGGGTCAGGCTTGCTGACTTGGTTGACTCATGTCATCGTATCCCAATTGCATAGATGGATGCTCATGCTGTTGATCACTGGATTGTCTGGTTCAGACTCAATTATTTACTGACAGCTGCCATATAGCTGCTATATAAGAGTGTTGTCCAATCAGCATCAACTTTACTTCTATTGTTCGACAGCTGATACTTTTCATCATCCTTATAGTGCATATGATTATTACCCCCACAAATTAATATGTCAAAACAGAATTTCTCTCCACATTCTTGGAAACAATCCAGTTTTAGAGCAGAATTAAAGATAAACCAATGGCTGTCTGTCTCAGTACTGCTGTTTAGTGAGGACAAGATCCTCTGTTGTCCATTCCATTACGAGAAATATTCTGGATCCATTCTCCTCAATAGCTATATTTAACAGTTACATCACATCCTCCATTCATCCTAACCTAGCAAACATTTTCTCTCGCTTATGTACTTACAGTCTAAGAATAATGTTCTTTACTATTTACATATAACATTACTGGTTATTTTAAAGATCTCCTCATGTTATTGTAACCATAGCGACTCACAGTTGAGACTGTCCAGGGGATTGCTGGACGATCCTGCCACACCAGTACGGCTCATCTGGACACTCTCTGGGGTCACACTTCGGTATTTTTCAGCTGAATGAAAACATGCAAACTCTATTGATATTTTAAATTTTCATAGTGTTTTATACAACATACGCATGATAATGTAATTTTTGTTGTTGTTATTTTCATTATGATTTTTCAGTGTACATAGAATCTCAGGTTTGTTCACTCATACCAGGACATTTGAGGTTTCATGGTTACTTCACAGCATATCAGTAGGAGGAATGCTGAAGTGATGCAGATCTTTCGAATCTGTTACTCAACCATCCCAATCATCCTGACTCGGGGCAGTGAAAGTAAATGCTTATGGCCAAGAGACCTTATATTATGTTCCATAACATCAGTAGAAGCGTGATCACTTTGCATCTAATATTCAAGTTCATCTAATATAACCAATTTCATGAACTTTAAAAAGACAACTGCTCCAATGACACTACTCCAAAGAAGTTACAGACATCCCATTTCTCACCTCACTATTGTTAATCTGGAGGCTTTTGTATCACACAGCCTTCCAGTTGTCGTTTTCAATCATTCTTTAAATTGTTTTAAAGTAGAATATTATCTAAGCAGCTATGACAACAGTACTACAACACTACTAATACAACCTTACCATTATCACCATATTCCAGTCTTACGGCAAACCCAAGGAGCCAATCTATTACCGCACCATTCTCACCACACTTGTAGGGGCAGTTCAACTCTTTCAGGTACTAAACACAGAAGAAATATATAACTGACAACATATGTTCCTAACACTTTTAGCTCTACATATCCTTATTGATATTTTTAAAAAAACAAACATATGCCTTGTGATTATATCAACCGTGATATCTAGAGGATGAAACCTGTTTCCCATCATTTCAACCATTGTACAGTGATTAGAGAGAGAGTTATGACAGGATACTAACATTTTCAAAGGCTTTTTCCCAATCTGGACTGTGTATATTCCTTAGAGAACCTCGGTCCTCAATCTTGTAGTGACGGATTTTCTGGTCCTCCAGCCACAATATCATGTTACGGAACTCATTTTCATCTGTAAATAAAAGTCACAACCTTATCAGCAAAAGCAACATAACTACGTTCAGTACAGATAGTGTGTATGTGTATGTGTGGCTGCTTGTACTAGCCCAGACTGAAGCTGGTTTTATAGTGCTAGCCCACTGAGATACCATGCCGCAGTGAAGCATGAATACCCCACTCAGACACATTATACTGACTCTGAGCCGTCCAGTCCAGTCCTTGTTGTACCCATTAATGCCAAGCGCCAGACAGGGACCAACAAGTACCATATTTTAACGTCTTTTGGTATGACGCAGAGTGGGATCAAACTCGCGACCTTCCGCTGTTCTGGCGGACGCTCTAACCACTACACCATGGAGGCGGTCAGCACGAGTAATGATCCAGGTCACGTCATGTTATGTTCTCCATTTCATTTGGCTTGCACTACCAAACCTGCACATTTTATAACCTCCTTTAAAACTAAACAAAAAGTCTCAAATGCCATTCAGTGCTGATGTTTTCTGCTTACTCTCTACAACATCATTTTCATTTCTATGCGTAGTGATAATATACAATTTGAAGATTTACCAGTGAAGCAAATGCCATTAGGTAACTGCTCTCCTAGCTGTTTCTACTTCTAATTACTATATTTACTGAATCATCTTCCATGAAAAGTCTTTATTCCTTTCAGTTTCTTCAAACCCATAACAATCCTAATACTTCTACACCTTGACATGTTCTGTTATTGCTACAGATAGCACTTCATTTACTTCGGAAACAAGAAATAAAGGCCACGCCATTGTTAATTGAGGAAAATCCAATGTGAAACTAGAGGCACTGTGACTTGGTCTATTCTCAGAGCCCTTGTTTCAATGAAAATGTTCATATCGCCGGCACAGCAGCAAGAACAATAGCTAGAAGCAGTACAACGCACCGTTTACGTTGAATTTATCAGCACTCTGGCAGTCAAGGGCATGCAACTTTCGCCTGAACATCTGTAACCATATAAAATTACGAAGTATTCGTAAGTTATTTCACAACGCTACGATTCGAGAACTGCCACTCTTCGTCCACGTTAGGCCAGGTGGCGCTGAGTTAAGGGAAGCAACTCCGAATGTTACACATAAACTGGTATCCAACGTGGGTTGCGCTCAGCACTTACCCAGTCTCTTGTCACGAGCTGATTGTTTTAATCATAAATATGGTCTTCTCCTAGACGTCGGCAGGTGTTTATCATGATATTTTTGGGTGCTATTTAATAAGACATATGCATAAAATTTAGTAATCAAAGTGAGAGACAGAGAGTTGTTTGCAAACATTATAAAAAAAATACCGAAATACCTCCCCCTGCGCTCACTTCTCGTTCCCATGTTCCAAATGATATGATGTAACTGAAGCGTCTGTAAAATCACAGAATACAAGGCCCTGAGACATGGTAGAAGATGAGACCTGAACGGTTTGGCGAGAGTACTTCAAATTCTCGTGAAAGTGACTTTTGGGTATTACATATGTAAGTTGTCACAGTGAGTGTGCTTACAGAACCCGCCACAGTATTTCAATTTGAAATATATCTCTTTTATATCTTAAAGAATTTTAACTTTTACACATGGTACCCTAGCCATCTGTTCAGAATAAAAACAAATTTCCAAAATTGTAAAAACAACACGTAAAATCATTGGGATCTCCTAATCAAGTATTGGCAGCTTAATCCAGCAACAGATTTCTGATAAAGCCCATAAAATAATTCGTGACATCTCTCATGTCCTTTCCTCCTTAAACTAATTCCTTCATCTGCAAACCAGCCAGCATCAGTACCGTTTACACGTAAATAAAAGGTCTTAATCTTCACTGAGTGAATTTATTGTTGATATATATTCACATAGCTACATTGTTTGACCTGGTTTCTGCTTGCAAAATGCTACGTGTATTTAGGAGATAAACATACTGTGTTGGGAAATCGGAGGTATATAACGAGTGAGTGAGTATGGTTTTACGCCGCTTTTGGCAATATTCCAGCAATATCACGGCGGGGGACACCAGAAATAGGTTTCACACATTGTGCCAAAGGTATATAACGAAATTATAATAGCTTATAATAATAATTGGTTTTAAATCAAATTCAGAGCTATTATAATTTCGTTATATACCTCCGATTTTCCAACACAGTATGTTTATCTCCTAAATATGCGTAGCTGTGATTTGTTCTGTTATCTCTTTAGATATGAATGTTTAGTGGTGTCTGTATTCCAGGTTAGATTTTACTTGTACGAACCTCTTATGATGTAAGACAAGTTTCCTTTGGCACAATAAAGTTTTATCTTGTCTTACATTGCAAATATTAAAAACTCCTTACACCACCCTTTAGATACGGTACTAAACGGTGTATGGAGCTTCGATGACCTTGAAAACTTCCGGAAGAATATTGCGCATTCCGGAGAATGAATGCACATAAAGAAAGTGATAAGATTTCTAGAAAAAGAAAGCAAAGTCACAAGACGAAAAACATCAAATCTGAGAAGAAGGACCATTCAAAATATGTTTGTATTGGTTCAGTCAAGCAAATGTTTCCTCGTCATAAGAGCACTAAAGTATCACAAAACGTCAAAGTTTACGGTAGATTTTATTGGGCAAGTTTCTGAGTTTGAAAGTCGGAATTTCCAGTCCCTGGTCAACAACAACAACAACAAATGACTGTAAAATAGAAATGGGTTCCAAACCCACATAAGTGTTGCACATATGGGGCAAAAGAAAGACAACGAAGGTCCTAGTGGTAAAGAATGAGCAAAATTGATAGCAGTGCGGCGATATGGCGAACGCCCCAATTTATTGCGTCGCTACGCTTGATTTAATCTTGTTCGGGTTAGTAGGGGGTTCGAAACCCCCCCCCCCCCTTTTGAAAATGACTTAAGATCACATTGAAGATTTTTTGCGTTGACGGAGCCAATAGGGGGGTTCGAAGAAAATTCGAACCCCCTGGCCATAAAAATTCCTGGATCCGTCCCATCGGGTGGTCAGGCTCGCTGAATTGTATGATACATGTCATCGTATCCCAGTTGCGTAGTGCAAATGATGTTGATCACTGGATTCTCGGGCCCAGACTCGATTATTTACAGACCATCGCTTTAGTCTGGAATATTTATGAGTGCGGCTTTGAACAACAAACAAACAAAGTGAACGCGTAAATCTGTATATTTCCTCAAACCGTAGTTCTCAGTCGCTGCAATCAATCAATGTAGGATTGTCCAGTAAAGCATAAGTGTAAAGCCCTTGGCCCACAGAACAGTATATACATAAAGGGGTGTAAGAAAATGTGTACGTAAAATAACATAACACAATACTATTTACCTATTTACAACAAAACAGATAAAACAGTGTAACCTGTTTGAAGTGGTGAATGAATTTATAAGCTAATTATTTTGACATGACTGAATATCCAGACGCATTGGAATTTAAGCAGGTATGAATTTTTTTTAATAACTTTATTTAAAAGTGTAGGTAGGAATTTTAATAACCTTTTGGAAAATGCAACTTATTGTCTTGACCGGAGTCATAAATTTATATCGCTGGCTGTTACAGGGAACAGATTTAATCCCATCTACTCAAGCCTGGGAACACATGTTTAAACGGATGGTGATGATGATGGGTGCTGCCGAGGGTGTGCTGGATCCGCTGGAACTCCCGGGAGCACAGACGCTGGCGGATGTCAACAATGGCATCCAGCTCCGTGATGACAAATGCTTGTTGTACGACAAACTATTTGGCCTAGATTTGAAAGATTCAAAGGGTGACCTCGCCACCATCAGGTCTGAGACAGGATAACTGACAGATCAGCAGACAAAGCTAACAACCTGTTAGCCTGGCAGCTGTATCACCAAGATACTGATGAGATGATGAACTAACCCCATCAAAGGAATTGTTGCAAAGTATAACATCCTACGATATAACAAACTTCATTAATTTATGTACATTTTGTGTACAATGTCCACATGTATACCTAATTAGATATTCTATGACCTCAATTGTTGTTCAGTATTTAAACAGTAAACTGGTATTGTTGTTTTTGTTTTTAGCTGTAATCCATTAATTATTGGCCACATCTTGTTAAAGTAAGCCAGATATTTCCTTTTATTAGTGACATCCGGGACCTGTAGGAAATGAAATTTACATGCTTGGCCATTCACACTTCCTACAGTCCACAAATCGTGAAGATCCGGGTTAGAATTAGATCCATTGTTAAGAGGCGACTAATTGAAGCCCATTTCTTCATGTTGTGGAATATTGCTAAAAGCGGCTTGTTCAGTCAGAGGTAAGAGGCGACTAACGATCGGGTTGTCAGGCTCTTACTTGGTTAACACATGTCATTGTATCCAAGGTGCGATGCTCATGATCTTGATCACTTGATTGTCTGGTCCAGACTCGATTATCTACAGACTGCCGCCATATATCTGGGATATTGCAGCAGTACAGAACAAAATATTCTTGATGCGACCTGAAACCAAGATGTCCTCATGTCAAGGTCAGTGCAGATGCTGTCTACATACGACTCAAACTAACCAGGGGCGTAAAGCTAAACTCTCTCACTCCTACAGTACACACACATTCGCCTTAACAAAAGCACACACCATGCAGGTATAGTATAATTTCAATACAATACAACAAATACTCTGTACATTATTATGATTATGATATACATTTTAGCGTTAATAACTAATAGAATATTTTCATTAGTCATATGGAAAATAGTCCATTTAAACTAGTCACGATCGCAACACAGGTCTTACTTATGTTAGTATATCAAGGCCCTTAGATGTATTTCAGTCTAGATCAGTCAATACATATTGCAGCTATCCTGTCTTGACTTGACTTACTCGGTATTAATTACTAGACACAGTATATGTCTATTACTGGACACACTGTATGCCTATTGTCTTTGTGTTGTTTTACGTCCATGGCTACACAGGCAGTATGCCTACTGGGCTATTTACCAAGTGTACACGGCGACAGAAACAAAATAGATATATGGTCAACCAAACTCAAGACATTTTCTAGAAGCCGGCGTTTATACCAGAGACGCCACGAATTACAGAACAAAAAATACACAAATGTTTGATGGTGGCTACAAACGAAACAACCAGTACATTAAATTAAGTTCTCATTGTTTTCGTAACAGTTTTCAGCTTAGTAACGTGTTGTTAATATTTGTATTTTATGCATACTTTCCGTTGCCGGATACTTTTGTTTTTGGAAACATAAAGGATTCGTTGTGGAAGGAGTGATTCAATGTTATCTCTTGATATATGAGAACCGCTTGCGCTATGCCATGTACATGTTAGAGGGATGGCACCTTCTGCATGTAGTTTACTGTCGTTCTTGTTTGTGTTGTTGTTTTGTTTGATTGCGGTTTGTTTTTGTTTTGTTTTTTTGGGGGTGTTTTTTGTTTGGTTGGTTGTTTTTTTTTTGATTGATTGTTTTGGTTTTGTTTGTATTTTGTTGTTTTTTTGTTTTTTGTTTTGTTTTTTGTTTGTTTTGTTTTGTTTTTGGGTGGTATACAAGTATAAGTTGTTTAGAAGACGTAAATGGATAAAAATTCATGGATTATATCCTTGCAATTCTGGTCGTAAGATGCGACTAACGGGATCGGGTGGTCAGGCTCGCTGACTCATGTCATCGTATCCCATTTACGTAGATCGATGCTCATACTCTTGATCACTGGATTGTCTGGTCCGGGCTCGATTATTTTCAGACTGCCGCAATATACTAGTAGCTGGAATATTGCTACGTGCGGCGTAACACTAAACTCACTCACTCTTCATTCTGATGAGACCCACAGAGAATTCGGGAACAGAATTGGTCCCTAGCAATCTACGCTCGTGGTACAGACGATTTAACGGAGGTTTTCGGGACTGCAAACTTTGTTGATAGGGTGTCACTGTACACTGGACCCGTACGTGGATCGGTGCTTACAATATCAATCACTGGTTTGTTTGATCCAGGAATATTTCCGAGTACTGCGGTAAACAACAAATAGATGTACAACACTCCATGGGAACTCTCCTCTTGACGAATTGAATCTTGGTCCATATCAATCTCGTACAGCTAGGTATGTGAGAATTATATATCTTGTGAGGTCATTATTCAGTGTGAATAGTGATAGTTCGAAAACACTCGCGTGAGTGTTGCGTAATCTGTATGGAGTGGATACGTGCACTACTAAACGTTATCCCCACTACAATAATCTGTCTAACACCGTAAGGGTATACCCTCAATACACTGATTTACAAAAGAAAGTACTCATCTGGTGCTTCCGGACACCTCCCCCAAAACATTTTTTTTTAAAATACAAAACAACAACAAACAAACCAAAAAAAATCAGAAACAAACCGTGCAAGTGTTTTGGTTGTGACTTACAAGTAAAAATCATTGTTTTGTCTTGTTACGTCCCACGTATACCCAGCTGCAACGTTGCCAGCGCCTGATTTCCTCCCCAAAGTGGACGATTCAGACGTTGACGGCTCAATGGAATGCCCCAAAATGGTATATAGACACGGAACGAAGTCATCTAGTTACTGCGTTCGTGTTGGTAACGTGATGAAGATAGAGAATGCGCGGGTGATGTCATTTTGCGGGTGGTCACTCAGTTTTCCAGTTCTGTGACTGCCTCATGTCCATCTTGTTTGTTTGAACATATTTTATTCAGTGTTGAAATGGATTGGGCACAAGTTATGTAACTTATTACCGCCCGCCCCCCATCAGAAACATGAACAATAATGAACAATAATGATTGGACGTAATGGATGGACATAATAATATTGAGACATATTATTGATTAATTGAAGCGCTTACTTCGTACAATGTATTTATGCACATGTCTAAAGATATTTTCATTGATAGTATTTGGCAGAGCAGGGTTGCCGTAAAGAATGGTATCAATGTCTAACTGAACTTTTGATAGTTCAAAGTCTTTCTTCAGATCAAAACGGCAACTGACAAATTTTGGACATTTTAAGAAGAAATGGTTAGCATCTTCCACCGGAGCACCACAATTGCAAGCTCTACTCTCTGATAGATTAACACGAAACAGATCTGCTTGTAATGAACTACACGAATGTCTTAACTTCGTGTGTAGTATATTTGTCTTTCTTTCACCAAATAGAAAATATTTTGGAACCTTGTCATTATTTCCAGATAACTTTGATTTAAACGATGATAATGAATTTGTACATTTTGTTGTAGAGGAGAGAGCATTCCATAAACTTGCAGAATCATAAATAAATGACTTTTGGAGAATTGAGGTGCGAAATTTAGGAACACGTCTAACTTTCAATGGTATCCAACCAGTTTCACTGTATAAACTATATCTTGAAGCGAATTTAGGCAATCCGGTTACAATTCTTGCTGCTTCAAGTTGTAACATTTCAAGTTTATCACAAATATAGCTAGGGCAATTATCCCAGACCTCAGATGCATATTCTAAAATAGGCCTAATATACATTTCGTACATACTAGAAAGTATATATCTAGGTAATACGTACTTTAGCGTCCGAAATGAGGAAACAATTTTTGCGGCCTTTTCTATTACAGCAGATACATGATGAGACCATTTTGTATTATCTGAAAAGATGACACCGAGGTGTTTATGTTGATGTACACGTTCCAAATGTTCATTATTGAAAATCAAGTCAGGAACTTGTGGACAATTTCCATTTTTAAAAAGCATGAATCTGGTCTTGTTCGGGTTAAACTTAACTAACCATTTGTCAGCCCATTCATTCAATTTTGCTAAATCATAGTTAAGAGTAGCTTCTATGGTTTTTACATCTTTTCCTGCAACACCAATTGAAGTGTCGTCGGCAAACAGTCTTGTGACATTTGTTAGAGTTTCAGGTAAATCATTGATGTACACAAGGAACAAAAATGGACCAAGGACAGATCCTTGAGGAACTCCTGCAGTAACATTTAATTCTTTTGATAATGTACCATTGATGGAAACACTCTGTCGTCTATCAGATAAATAGTTTGTTAACCAACTAAGTAACTGCCCACGAACACCATAATTTTCTAATTTGAGCAATAGCCCTTTATGCCACACCCTGTCAAAGGCCTTTGAAATGTCACAAAAAATCATACAATAAAGGTGATGAGTATCTAGAGCTGAACATATATTGTGATAGATTTCAATGAGTTGAGATGTGGTAGAGTGGTTTGTAGTAAAACCTGATTGAAATTTACTTAAAAGGCTATGTTTATTGAAATGGTTATGTAAATGCTTTAACATTATTTTTTCAAAAAATTTCCCGAGGATAGATAATAAACTTATGGGTCTGTAATTAGTAGGGAGGGATTTATCCCCTTTTTTGAAAATAGGGATAATATTGCCTGTTTTCCAAGCTGAAGGAAAAACACACTGACTCAGAGAAATATTATACAGTAAACGAAGAGGTTCAGCTATTGACGTACAAATTCGTTTTAACATTCTCATATTAATACCATCAGGCCCACTAGCTTTGTTTGCTGGTAAAGTCTTAATCATATCCGATACTTCCTTTTCAGTAACACTAACGCTTGTAATGCTGTTAGGACAGCGATGGCTAAAAGGTGGCAAAGTCTTGCCCTCATCATTGATATTGGAAACAGATACAAAATATTTATTCAACGTTTGGGCTTTGTCGATGTCTGTAAATGCTGAAGGTATTCCGGAATCATCAGTTACGAGAGGGGGAATGGGTCCTGATGAAGTAGAACCTTTCAACAAATAATTAAAAACCTTCCAATAATCTGCTGATTGAGTAGAGAGAAGATAAAAAACTACCTAAATGCTTTCGCCACCAAACTTTCGACGTTGAACAACGCACGCGTCAGAAACGTCCACCTTGCCGTCTGTACACCCTTGCCCTGCCATCTGAGCTGTCCAGATGAAATCTCCTCTCGTCAGTGAACAAAACACCATCCCAATCTTGTCTCCTGTTCCCTAGATGCTGTCTGCACCAGGCATGACGTGCTTGTCGGTGACGTTTGAGCAAAATCGGACGTACTGCAGGCCGTCAGGGCGGAATGTTCCCTCAGTCGGTTCCGTACAGTCCTGGAACTGATTGGACGTAAGCCAGGAATGGTCCGACCAGTCAAAGTGGCAGTCTGGAATCGATTCCTTAGATGGGTCAGCCGAATGTGGTTGTCTTGCTGACTTGACGTCACGCGTGGACGGCCGGTCCGTGGCAAATATCTCGTGTTCCCATTTGTCGAAAACGTCTCCATAATGATGAGATATTGTTTCGATGAACACCAAAATGTCTGGCCACTTCATTTTGGGCCATTCCAATCTCCAGCATACAGGTTGAAATTAACGTGTTTTCCACAACATTCAGAGGCAAGAGAATAATCAACCGTTCTTCAATTTTCAATATCAGGTGTCAAAAAGCATGCAAAAAGTGAACAGTTCATTATGCACAGAGTGCACGTATACGTGACATCAAGTGCTTTGCTACATGTTATTTAGGGTTATTTTTATAACTTTTCAAATAACTTATTTTATGCTATTTCCTCTATGCACAGTTACTATTTCCCGTTAGTATATATTCAGAGACTAAGCGTGTGTCATGCGGTGAAAATGAGGACCGGTCGGCATGGTGTCAGTAAACTGGGTCTGAGTGGGGTATGTGTGTGTCAAAAAGCGGCGTGATGTCTTAGTGGGCTAGCGCCATAAAGCTGGCAGCTACACACATTTACAACCAAGTCGCTTTAAAAGTGCATTAATCTAACGGGGCAATGACACCATTTCATCTGACCCAGAAATGAACGCCGGTATTGTACAATGGGCCAAACTGTTCTTAATGCATGTGACCCTAGTTGACTTTACAGTGCCACGACATTACGTATTGAGGCTAGTTTAATACCTTGTCACAACAATCTTATTGAGGTCACCAGTCTTGCGTTCGTGGGTATGTGACTGACCATACGGTGCGACCATATTTGGTCAACCGGTGTTTCACGTGGGAGAACACGTGTGGCTCTGTTACTATTGCACAACGTAAGGACGTGTTGATAAGAAAGGTTAAAACTATAGTACACTATAAGGATCATCCGATTCTCACATATATTATTAAGAAGGGGGTATTCTGTTTTGGGGTGACATTATTTGGGAACAAAGATGTATGATTAGATATGGATATTAAAAAAGTATTATTCCACTAACAACGTATGTATTTCGTGCAAGCGTTTTTCATGATGTGTGATGTGGGTGATGATTCTACGCCGATTTTAACAACGTTCCAGCAATATCACAACTGGCAACCCAGGAATGGGGTTCGCAAATAATAACCATGTGGAGAATCAACCCAGTGCTTCTGACTGACTAGCGAACACTTTACCAACTATGCGCTGCTCCACTGCACCGAGTGTGGTCAGATAAACCAGTGATTGACACTGAGAGCAACGTCGACACTGTTGGAGGATGATGACGTGCCCACGATCAACCAAGTGGCAAGGCCACATGTTCGGTCCATTGTGAAGTCTCCTCGTACGACAAACTGGGATAATACAGTCATTACAAGCACACAATTATTTAATTTTAAAAAAGGAATAAGTTTTTTCAATTATTTCCTTAAAGACATGCATTCACATCAGCTAACTACTTCCTTAAAATATTGCCCAAGTGAAAATTCGTGTTAGAATGATATTCACCAACCCATGATTGCTTGTCAAGGTTACAAGCCCAAGTCACTAGATTATCCTGTCCAGATTCTATTATTTACTAACAGTTGTAATGTTAAAGCTCATCAAACCTGCCAACTCTCATGCCTGTGGCTTGAGACTCAGGCTTGTATTGTTCATGTCACGCTCTCACGACCAAACTGGGTTGATATGAAACATAAAAATAAAAAGCGTGTGTGTGTGTGCGCGTGCGTGCTTTCAGGCCCCGACCGAGGATAGCGACCCTTAGAAATCGGTATCTCAAGCTTCTTTGAGTAGCTCTATGGCTTCGATCTTTTCTCTTTTGGGGTTGGAAACTGGAATAGTGCTGAGTGTGGCGATAAACAACGAATAAACATATCTATCTAAGTATATATTTTGATTCGCTGAAAAAGTCCTAAACAGTTCAGAAACTATAACTAGGGTTGATAAATATTCTCCAATTAAACGAGGTGGCAAGTGGACACGAGCAGCCATGACCGATCACGTGGTATACCGGTATTGACTGATCATAGCTCTGTGGGTATACATTAGTGTATGCTGGACTGTATACAAATGTTGTGAAATTAACTTTCATTACACCATCATGTACGCTAACTGATCAGGTCTTCCTATCGATAAGCACGATAAGAAGAAGAAAATGTCGTCCATGCTTTCATAACCAGCCCGTTGAATTGTTGATACACGTGACTCCAACGTGCTTGGCGGTGTCACCAACGAGTTGTTCCCTGTGACATACAATCCGTATTGCACCACATGCCAGTTATGCCGACATATTCGTGTCTAAACTGTTGCCGATATGAATTAAATTGTAAATTTGACTAAATTATTCTAAAGAAATCATTGTGCGTTCCAGAGGCGCCCGTGTATCACAGGTTCTTTTCAAAACCCGTCAATACAAATTTTACAGCACAAAATGATATACAGGATGCATCATCATATACACTGTACCTAAGGTGGCGGCAGATAAGATCGCTTGGCGATTACTTCCCTCGAATTAGCAGTCTTCCACGTGTAAACAATCAAAAGTATTTAACACACTGCTAAACCTTGATTATTAAAATCGAGCGAGGATGTCGGTAACTCAACCGACATCCAGACTTTGAGTTATCGACTTCCTCGCTCGATTTTAAAATACTTTTTCTTCAACACATAGAAATTAATAAGCAAATTCAGTGAATTGAATGTATTTGCACCATCAAGGTTTAGCAGTGTGTTAAATAATTTTGATTGTATACACGTGGAAGACTGCTAATTCGAGGGAAATAATCGCCAAGCGATGTTACCTGCCCCCATGTTGGGATGCACGCTACCAGCATCAACTTAGGTACAGTGATATATATACATCACAGAATCGATCGTAATTGCACCGTGTATGCTTTGAGAAAGAAAATCAAGGTTAATATTTAATCATGTACGACAAAGCTTGCAAGGGTCTCTAGACGTAATACATGTATTAACCGTTTTTACTGTGCAATATTGATGATATTCCAGTCATTGTCCCGAAATCAGGCCACTCTGGGAATGCGAATCCACTCATCATCCAAACTGATCATTCCATGTTATGTCTCAGTTGGCTACCAACATAAACCGCCATTAGTCTAGACGTGGACCAGCAGCCTCATGACAGACTACCTCACATTAACAATCACGCCGCTTGTACAAGTGCCTTCATCTAATGGCGATGTAATCCGCACGTCCCCTCACTTCAGTCAGAGACCATATAATAAATCTATTATATGGTCTCTGCTTCAGTGCAAAGGAACGGCGTTGGTTCCTAACCAGGTCATTGTGACCTTATACACATTTGACCCCAAACTATATAACTTGATCGCGAATTACCTAGTAATCCTCTACAGATTAATGCTCCTTGAATAAGCATGATTAATACTTTATAGCAACAAATTATTGAGACCCAGATTTACTCTCATTGTATCCACCACCCATCGTCTGATGTCGTCAACCTGAGGTGGACATTTTTGGGAAGTACGGTACAAAATATTTCTTCCAATTTTACTACAATTTTCATTAAATGTTGTGGGTGTTTTCTAAGAAACCTATTACTCTTGATCAGGTGGTCTCTGTTTTCCCCCGGCCCGTGTGGGGAATTATATTTCCACAGGGAAATAATATTCATTTACACCGGCCAGCCCAACCAAAACAAGTGTCATGTCGATCGGACGAGATGGTGCAAGACCACGTAACTCTTTATCGGCGTGGTTTTGACTTGTTTTGCTGTGTCGGTAGTCAATATCTTGTGAGAAATGGATACTGGATCTTTGCTTCCAGAAATATGGGAAACATACGCCCAACTTGCTCGTCGGCGGTCGGAGAAACATGCAACACAGGTAATGAAAGCAACTAGAATCTACTATTATATGCCAACACTAAGTCAAGCAGGCCAATGACAAACTGTCTGCTCCTATCTTGCTGATTCTAACGGTATAATTTACAACTCCACCATTGCAAGGTCAGCACATTTGAACAAGTATGTTTTATAGGTCAAAATCGGTGAATATTAGTTTGTATTTAACTTTTTTGTGAGTCCCCACCACGTTTTGTAAATTTAAACCAGTCGTGGGAGGTCTTAATTCTGTTAAAAGTTCAACGACCCATGGGGTGCTATTTTACGCCACAGTATGCAGTTTCTGTGAAAAATGAAAGAAGTATCGAATGTGAATTATAGAATTATATGTAAATTCTACACAGCCCATGTCAACTATAGGAAACAGTTAATTAGATAATACTGATATTACAGTAATCACCCATATACTCAGTATTGGTGGTCCGATTAATTGAAATAATCGAAGATTGGTCGCAGTGACTATACGACCAAGCAATCGATCATGTGTTCTCATAATCGAACACAAACAATCCTGGAACACTTGTTTTCATAAACAATATATTTCACAAGGTTGGTTTTGTCTGTTACATTTCATAAGCACTACAAGCTCGTTCCAAGTCATGATTGAATATATCTTAAAGACTCTAAGAAATTTATGTTCCTTACATACTTGTCATCCTTTAAAGATGTGAAATTTTGCACCAAAGAACTACATGGGTTTTTTCATTATTTGAGCAGTAACAAAAATAACCAGGAACATTTCATATATGACGATAACCAATTATTTTCGATGATTGATCGGTTGTAATGAACCAATCATCAATTATGAGATTTTAACCAATTCCCAACACTAATACCCAGAGAGTCGAGAAAATTTGTGAAATTGTTCAGGAAGTCTACATTCAAATTTTGTGCAAACTAGACATAACTTCAGACGTGTTGTAAGTATTTGGGTTTTTTATAACAGTAGGCAGGCTCTGTCTTTTCATGAATCCTTTTGGACTTTCATGAAGAATTTTTGAAAACGGGAGTTCCAGGGTGAACAGTTAACCAGCAACAGGAAATATGTTCGGTGTTGTTAATATATAAACATATGATTGATTGGGACTTCCTCACTTAAATCGAAACTTGGTGATGGACTGAAGAAAATACTATCTCATCTGCTAATGTATCCATCAGGCCGGAAACCATTTAAATATTTTGTGTTTCCTACAGTTGAGTTAGTTTCAAGTCTCTTTTTCATTCCCTATTCTTAAAACCTGTATTACCAGTTACAAATGATCCCAGCAATATATGCTGGGTGAAAGCTCTACCCTATGGATTGGGGTGTGAGGCTATAGAGACTTGCTTCATTGTATTTCCTTGTACCCCATGGTTCCTGGCTTGTAAGACCAGTAAATACTGGTTTGTCTTATTGTAGACCCGATTGTACTTTATCCACTGTTATATGGCTGGAATATTGCTTAATTCAGCATTTAACAATTTAATAACCAAACTCTGCATGTAATATGCGCCCATTATCATTTTATGTGTTTAAGATGCTATTGTAATATTGGTAGATTTATAGTTGTATATTTGAGTGGTGTAATATTTGCAATGCATATTTTATCATTGGTGATTTGTAAGGGCAGGTTATGAGTGGAAGTGGTGAAAACCTCACATGATTCGTCAAGAGAAACTGTATTTTTGCGATAATGTACAATATGCTCTTACTCCTGACAGTGTTATATTAGAGCTATTTGATGTATTTTGAATAATTAAAGCATACAAACCATCGTTTCTACAGCATGTATAAGTGGATAAGCTTTAATATACCAATCATGAATCAAGTACAGCAATATTTTGTGTTAAAACCTTGAGAATGTATATCATTCATAAAACAAAAACATTCCACAAACTTCATTAAAAAGGATTCTTGACCATTTTGTTTGAACCTAATTAGACTAACGCTTAGTCTCTGAATATATATAATTTTGATAGGAACAAATGAAAAGGAGACCCAGTGAGATGGGAGATTCGGAACCTGAGCAAATTTAGACTTGCTGCATTTAGGTCTTTAGCATTGCAAAAGGCCTAGGCAGAAGGGAATATTATGCAGTTCGGGGACTAGATTAGAACCCCATGAATTGTGCCAGATCAATGGGAATAAAGTCACTGTTATGATTTCATTTGTACTAGTGGAAGAGTTTTTTCAACTAGATGTTTGCAGCCCACAGCACAGCTTCAGAACTGTTGACCTAAGGTCCCAGCACCTAACAATAGTACATTCGCAATACTAGCTGGATAAGAAGTGGGTTAGCAGTTGTATTCCTACTAGGGTGGGATAAGTAGCAGACTGTATAATGCATGTTATTGTACACATGGTAGATATAGACTGAGAGATGACTGTATCCGTATCTATTTTCAGGAGCATTTCCTGACTGGGGATCTGCGGTAATAGTGTGGTCAGCAGCTGACATTAAATGAAATTACTAATACTGTTTAAGGATAAAGAGATGTGTGGGTTTTTTTATGTGTGAGCATACAGTGATCCATGTTTACCTGCTCAGTTGCAGATAGTTAGCCCAAAGTCAGGAGCAAATTTCATAAAAATTCCCAAATTCAAATTATACATTTCCTACATCATGTAAACATTGTACGTCTTTGCCGAGATATTCTGTATTTGTGGAGATATTCTGTTTGGTATTGATCATGGATTAGTAAAGATGAAGAGTTAATGCTTACATTTATGTTATTGCTTTGAATTAAAGTTTATCATGCCATGTTGAAATACCTCTGAATTTAAGAAAAGTAGAACATTTTCAAAATCACGATTTTATTTATAAGAAGAATTTCTGCCCAAAGTTCCTGTCAGGGTTTTTTGAATCCTATATGAATCCCTGACATGTTACTATGTAAAATTGAAAGCTTCTTAAACTACAGTTGAATAGCAACAACATTATTTTTTGAATCAATGTTTCAGGGTCTCATCATCAGATTACCAATAATGAGTTAATATATACATGCTGGTATGTTTACATATGGTCAGATTAATGTACAAAAGTAACAATATTTTGATCATCCTAACAAAGACCACGATCAGAATGAAGGAAGTGTATATATCTATGTTTCATTTAGACAACATCATGGCTGCTGGTAATAAACATTTCTTAGGACTTATGGGATGCAGATGGTTGATTAACTTAAAAACTGATGAATCAAAATTGAAATATTATCATACAGATAGGTCTTGAAATGTGTGATTTTGTAGTTTCCACACTCCAGAGTTGAGCTTTCGTAACATTATATAGGAGGAAGTCTGAAGGTTGACTCAGGATATCTTTTCAGATGGTGATTTTTCTCACAGATGTCACTAATTATTTCAGGATATTGAATGAGTATAGAGGCGGGTGGGGTAGCCTAGTGGTTAAAGCGTTGGCTCGTCACGCCGAAGACCCGGGTTCGAATCCCCACATGGGTACAATGAGTTAAGCCCATTTCTGGTGTCCCCCGCTGTGATATTGCTGGAATATTGCTAAAAGCGACGTAAAACCAAACTCAGTCAGATGACTGAGTATAGACTGCCATGCTGACCGACTGTACATAGGATTGATGATCTTAATCACTAGGTATGACCATGCGTACAGGATCTCATTAAGGTGTGTAACTGTCTCAGGAACTTAGTCATGAAAGTTTATGAATACCTCGTAGGTTGGATGTCTTTAGGATTTTTCATACTTTCTTTCTCTTTCTAATATTCATATTATTTTAGTTGGTCAGATTATAAGTAAAACTGAAACCTAATTTCTATAAAATATTCAGTGTTGGCATAAGTTCATATGGGGATATGTATTTTGTAGATTGCATTATGTTTTCAAGTCAACATAGTAGTTATAACCTAAACGTAAATGAAACTTTATTTCATTTGTCATGTTTTTCCTGACGTTGAACTTGACTGTGATATTCAGTGTCACTGTGTGATGTGAGGATGCAAATATCACTGTCAAGTTCAACGAGGACAAATTTCACACATAACAATGTACTGTAAATATTTTGTGGGTCAGTGACACAACAATACTGTTTACCACACAACTTATTTCTAAAGGTATCAACAAGCTGGAACACGAATGTGTTTGTGTGTATATACTATCTAGTGAGAACATAACATTGTTGTGGCTTTAAGATAAGAAAAATACTTTAAAAATTAAATCAGTTTTATAGAAGTGGCACAGATCAGCTGTGTACTGGGGCAAGTAGTTGTACTGACAGGCTAGCAGATAGGGTATTAAGTCGAACTGTGGGTTCAGCTCCTTTACAGGTTAAGATATATACAACAGAACTCATCCAAGTAGAAAAAGATAACAACATATATTTGTTATTACATATATTTATACATCATCCTTGTGCTCAATGTTGTGTATCATTTGCTTGGTATAATAATGGTGGTAGCATCTACACCAAAATGTTGCATCTGTTTCAATAAAGAAATTGTCTATCCATAAAAAGTGTCCTCTTCAACTCATCCAGCGACTTGTATTTACCATATGAAAAAATGTTCTTTTTTGCATGAAACTAAAAGCATCACTTTAAAATACTGAAATCCACCAAATCTGTAAGGCTCTAAGTAAACATTTCCATTAATAGGGCATTTATATAACATCAACACAAGATAGCATATGATTAACATAATTTATTGACTTGAAAAGTGGTGTCTCTGCATGTCAGTGAGACTTATTTGTAAAAGATGCGAAGATGGCGTGTAGAGGTGTACTTTAAAAATAAATGAACGCTCTAATATCTGCGTTATTCAAACAGTTACAGTAGTCCTGTGTTATAAGCCAGAGGAGCATGAACTGACTTGAAATTATATTTGCCTAAAAAATCTTCCTCTTATTGTAAGCAAATCAAGGGCAGATTAGTATGTTTCTAATACAACCTATTGTTTCTTTTGCCTCATGGCAGAAATCTTGATGTATTATTATTTGACACTTCTTAAGTTAACGTCAGTTGAGATTTTATATCGGATTAAACTGTGTTTTACTTGTCAAGCATCTAAATACATTGCAGTTATTTTAACTCAGGTAAAGTAGCCATTCTGACATATATCTGCATCAGTGATGATGACTGACCCAGTACACACCCACAGAGCTTGCTCATGACAAGCTCTTTCACAGACCAGGTCCACAGTCCTCTGTGATTGTGTACCTGTGGTGATGCCTGTGATAGACCAGGTCCTCCAACCCCCGTGATTGTGTTCCTGTGGGGATGCCTGTGGTAGACCAGGTCCTCCAACCCCCGTGATTGTGTACCTGTGGGGATGCCTGTGACAGACCAGGTCCTCAGACCCCTATGATTGTGTTCCTGTGGGGATGCCTGTGACAGGCCAGGTCCTCAGTCCCCTATGATTGTGTTTCTGTGGGGATGCCTGTGACAGGCCAGGTCCTCAGTCCCCTATGATTGTGTTCCTGTGGGGATGCCTGTGACAGGCCAGGTCCTCAGTCCCCTATGATTGTGTTTCTGTGGGGATGCCTGTGACAGGCCAGGTCCTCAGTCCCCTATGATTGTGTTCCTGTGGGGATGCCTGTGACAGGCCAGGTCCTCAGTCCCCCATGATTGTGTTCCTGTGGGGATGCCTGTGACAGGCCAGGTCCTCAGTCCTCTGTGATTGTGTTCCTGTGGAGATGCTTGTGACAGGCCAGGTCCTCAGTCCCCCATGATTGTGTTCCTGTGGGGATGCTTGTGTTAGATCAGGGCCCCAGAGCCAACTTTTATTAATGACAGTTGTGGTTTGTTTGTCATAAAGCTTTTCCTGAAATGATCCTGCTTCCAGCACGAAGAACCCAACTGGTCATGTTTAGTTTTGCTAGCCTCTGTTAGTGAGACAATGTAAATTCTTACATTGTCTGTAGACCAATTTGTTAATCATTTTAAAAAGCGTAAACCTTTTACAAACACAGGTCATGCATACAGTATGAGATTATGTTTATTATGACTAGGGGGCGGTGGGGTAGCCCAGTGGTCAACATGTTTGCTCGTCATGCTGAAGACATGGGTTCGATTCCCAACATGATTACAATGTGTGAACCCCATTTCTGGTGTCCCCCGTTTTGATGTTGCTGAAATATTGCTAAAAGCAGCGTAAATCTGAACTCACTCACTCACTATTATGACTTCAGTGGAACATTGCAGGGTTTTACCTTGACTTGCAAAAGTAGGGGTCCAAAGTACCCTCCATCAACAAATTTTACAGGTCCTTGCTGTTAATATGAAGGTCTTGTAAAGTATTGAAATGTGTAGTGTACTGTACGTTCAGAGTCTGGAATGAATCAGTCATCATGTGGACATGGTCATGACTGAGGGGTGAAAAAACACTGCGCTGTAGGTACGCTCTTGGTATTTCGTATGTCTGGATGCAGTTTTTTGGGTTTACTGGCGTCCATTCTCTACATTTGTACATACTGGATGCACATTTGTGCATGGCGTAAAACCTGACATTAGTTAGTCAAAACACACCTGGAACCAGATGTTTTGAGCTATGTTTAATCAAAATATTCTGTTTCAAGTACCAATACAGATACCACTGTGATATCCTAGAAAAATATTCAATAATATCAGCTGATTTGGTCTGTGCACATCACACACTGATCAATGTTTACTTGACAACAGTCGGCAGATGTTGTTTATATGGAAAGGTTCAGTGAAATGAAACTTGAATCGACAGAATACCAGACATTTGTCCTACAAAATATTTATTTGTGGCCAAAAATAGAACTAGACCTAGATTTTCGAAGCTCTCTTAGCTAAGATGGTTGTAAGTGCCATACATTAACGTTAACTTACGACTATCTTAGCTCTAAGAGAGCTTCGAAAATCTAGGCTTAGGGTAGGATCACATGCCTTGTTCTAATTGTGTATGTCCAAAGATCGGTGATCCAGGTTGGAATTGGTGTTCAGCCTCCCATGCTTGTCGCAACAAGAGTCTAATGGGATCCGATGGACAGGTTCGCTGACTTGGTTGATACATGTCATCGTAACCAAGTAACATTGATCAATGCTCATGATATCACCCACAGGATTGTCTGGTCAAAGCTTTGCTGCCATATGGCGAAGATATTGCTTAGTGTGATTTGTGAGATACATCTGTGAGTGAGAGGCCTACTGCTCTATAGCACTGGTATTCGCTGTTCAAAGCTGCATCCCTTGGCCTTGCCAGTAACGTTTAACTCTTGTGTAGCAGGGCATGGAGTCATCCACAGATGACCTCCTTACCTAGTCAGCTTGCTGATGGGGTTAACTTCTTTGGTCATGTGGACAACCTGACTTCGGATCAGAAGGTGGTCGGGACTCGAAATTTTATGGCGCTACATTAAACGTGGGGCTGGAGCTTCGTTCATATCAAATTTGAGCAAAATAAGTCTCAGTACCCAACTATGCGGCTCAGGACGTGCCTTCTGTTGAAGGGGGAGTATGTAGCAGGGCGTGGAGTTATCCCACAGATGACATCCTTACCTTGTCAGCTTGCTGACGGGGTTAACCTCTTTGGTCATGTGGATAAGGCGTCTGCCTTCGGATTAGAAGATACATGGTTCGAATTCCCGCATAGGACTCGGAAATTTTATGTCCGCTACACTTTAATATCCTCTCCGCTTGTCACATCATTTCCATAAATCCTGTATTTTGGCTGCAGTAACACAGAGTTCTTCTTCAAGTTTTTTCATGTGAAGTCCTCTTCATTGTCAACTACACACAGCTAGTTGTCAAGATTATAGTACTGCTGTCAGTATCTTGCTGTTCAGCTTACACAGAACCCAATTTTTCAACTGACTTCTATAGAAACAATATATTTCTTTTAAGAATTAACTAAGCCCTCAGTAGTTATTACATGTAAATTTGTGCACAGTCTGGACTTACAGCAGCCATAAAAATGATAAAAATGACTTCCTGTTCATTTTCTGAGCACAACTAGCCCAAGGTTTCAGTGACAATGGTTTAACATTGCACTAAATGTCACCTGCTTGAAAGTATCTATGGTCCATTTCAGCATAAATTATGATGTTTTAAAAGATAGCACTAATATAAATATTGAAAGTCAGTATTTATTACTGGATGTACATTTATAAAACAATACCCTACTGAAAAATCATCCAATCACAGCTGCCAGATAATGCAATCTATTCTGAAGGCTCCCAATGAAAAATGTTTGTCAAATGACTGATTCTGATTTGCCAGGAAAACATCCTTTCTATACTCTGTGGGCAAGAGTCAACATCAGCTTTTCAAGTCAAATTGCTAGCACATAGGTCTTTTAGTCACCCCAGTTAACTAAAAATATGTTATTAAATTAATTTATTATCATGACAGAGCGATATTTGTTCAGATTGTCTTCGATATTTCAATTCTGTATCCAGCATCTTTTCAGATGATGTCTTCCACACTGTTTCCTTCATGTAGGAGGGTTATTTAATCAGAGCGTAGATTAACAACTAGTCTCTGAAATGAACATATTTTACAGAAAAAAAACTCATAGTAAAAAAAAATAAAATATAATGAAAAGGAGCCCTGAGACTTTCTTCATTTTCAGAAGCTGTGGAAATCTAGACTTGCCACATTTTCTAGACTTTTCTGGTTTTTCCTTTATATACTGTAAACGTATTATATTTCGCGCAGGTTTTATTTTCGCGCTTTTCGCGCAAAACATTTTATCGCGAAAATTTATACACCGCGAATAAACCTGTCATTCATTCAGTCTAGCCACGCTCGCTCCTGAGTTGTTACCATAATACATCAAGTTTGAAGACAGAAATCTACGGGAATCTTAAAATGACGACTGATAGTAGCATAAAGAATCATACTTAACTGTCGCTGTAATGGATTTCCCAAAACATAATTAAATAATGAGCCAAATCCCATCGCCGAATTAGCGAAAACAGCAATGTGTGTTGTGGCCGCCATGGAAATTGGTCACATGACAGATGGTTTGATACAAAACAGATTACCATGAAACGACTCGGAAAGAAATAATACATCAGTATTTTATTTATTCATTAAGATTTTATTTACCAGTACATCATGAAGCGAATAGTCACTTAACACTCAATCATCTCATTCACAACAACCCGGCTTGTTTGAAATCACAAAGAGCTTCATATACAGTAGAAGTTAATTCGTCAGATCGTCAGAATTCGGAACATAAGACTGATGTGTTTTTCATCTCTTCCGTGAGTAAACGGATTACTGTGTACTAGTATATCGCACAGATAGGGATTTCCTGTGAGTAAGCAATAAACGCCGCCTGACAGGTTAAGCCAATCTGTGTGTTTTCACTGCTATTAGTGGCTGCCAAAGAGACAGCTGGCAGTTCCGGCAATTACTGATTGCGCGAATAATTGACCGCGCGATGTAGTCTAAACTGTCAATTCCGCGAAAATTGCACCACGCGAAAATAAGTACGTTTACAGTATTTGTTTCAGGGTCTGTATGACAGACTAATCAGAGCATACAATGTCTTTTTTGTTCACAGCTTACAGTGTTTTGTGAGCACTGAAATTATGACATCAAGTTCCCAGATTTCCTTAGTTATTCTGTTGTATGACGGATTATCCATCCGTACATAACTGATATGTGGATTGTTTGTGGAATCTACGCGATGACATAACCAGCCCTGCTCACACCAGTTCTGACAGATTGTTAGGAAATGGGTGCAGGGTTTTCTTTTTCAAATTCTTCATCCTTTAAGAAAAACATATGCCATTTAGAAAGTGGTCAAATGTAACACATTATATTTGGGTTTGCACTTTCTTAGTAAAGTACAGATTCTAGTACTTTTGTTGGGTTGAGTCCCATGCGGAATTCAAACCCACACCCTCAGAGTCAGGCACCTAATCGCCAGCACACAAAGCGGCTGACTTTGTGTTCTGGCGATTAGGTGTCTGACATGGGACTCAACCCAACAAATGTACTAGAATCTGTACTTTACTAAGAAAGTGCAAACCCAAATATAACATGAGTTATACGATGTCTTGATAGTGATGGTCACATGCTGCAGTCATGTGACCGTCATTCTCCCCCAGACCTGTGAAGTTTCAGGAAGGGGGAGCTGGAGTGCACTTTTTCATTTTCTACGTATATAGACCTATCTGAGAGTGTTTTGAATGGCATACCATGTCGTGATAGTGATGGTCACATGATGTGGTCACGCTTCTGTGATTCTTTCCTAGACCAGTGAAGTTTTAGGAAGGGAGGCTTGAGTTATTTTTTTCATTTCGTGTATATGACGACCAAGCTGTGTTTTGAATGACATACCATGTCTTGATAGTGATGGTCACATGATGTGGTCACGTGAATGTAATTCTTCCCCAGACCAGTGAAGTTTTAGGAAGGACAAGCTAGAGCCACTTTTTTTCATTTCATGCCTATAAAGACAGAGCTGTGTGTTAGAATAGCATACAATGTCTTTATAGTGATGGTCACATGATGTTGTCACGCTTCTGTGATTCTTCCCCAGACCAGTGAAGTTTCACAATGAAGCCATTGAACATGTTGAAGGGCTGGAGCTACACTTTTTGTTTCACACTCAAAACGATTGAGTTGTGAGTGTTTACAGTGACATGTCTGCTGGTGGTGATGTGTCACATGACATGGTTACACAACGATGATTCTTCCAGCCAGTGACAGTTTCGGAAGGGGAGACAGATTTACCGGTTCACTTTCAACAGGCGTTAAGATATAACTGTAAGTGTTTTGAATGAAATCTGTAAATTCATATTATATGTGAAAATGTTTACTGTTGCAGTGTCTGTTATTGGTAATTACCTGCTACTTGTTCACGTCTGCTCTAACGTGTGAGTGTACATTGGGATGGAGTGGTGAGAAGGTAGAACACAGTTGTGATAGTAGCTGATTCAATCCTCGTCTGCTATCAGTCGATCTACACATGTCTGTCATGACGTCCACTGACGATGTCTGCTTATGTCTATAGCTCCTTCTTTACAAGTTTGTCACACCGAAGACCCAGGTTCAATTCTGGGTGCAATTGTGAAGCCCATTTCTGGTGTCCTCGCTGTGATATTGCTGGAATATTGTAAAGTGGCATAAAACTAAACGCACTCTTTAGAAGTTATTAAATGTTTCTAGTATCTTTAAACTTCATTTCACGTGAACATTTAAGATCCAAATGTGTAAGTTCCAAATTGAACTTATAGATACACACACTGTGGCATGTCCGTATGTAAAGCATCAGTCATTTAGTGCAGGTATGGGTGGCTCAGAGATTTTTGATGCACCAATTACTGACAATAATGACCTCTCCTCTAATTCTTGTCATAATTGTAGCTGACCCTTTCAATGTCCTTGTACATTCTTTTCATGACCTTCCATGAAAAGCCAAAATGCAAGAGCATTGTATATTTTAATATCACAATACATTTTTCATGACCCCCCTAAACATGTATTATCTTTTATGGCCCTCTCCCAGAGACTGTTATATATAGTTTGGTGACCCTCCCCTGACTCCCTCTGACTCCTATGATAAATAACCCTGCTTCACCTGGCCAAGACAATCAGTAATAAGGAGGGGCAGTGGGGTAGCCTAGTGGTTAAAGCGTTGGCTCGCCATGCCGAAAACTGGGTTTGATTTCCAACGTGGGTACAATGTGTGAAGCCCTTTACTGGTGTCCCCTGCCATGATACTGCTGGAATATTGCTAAAAGTGGTGTAAAACTAAACTCAGTCTGTCAGTCAATAATAAGGATATCCAAAACTAAAACCTGTGGCTGTTTTCTGTATGAAACTATTACGTCTCCCAAGATTGGCCTTCAGAAACCTTCATTAATGGACATGATGATTTAAGCTGGATACTGATTCGGATCGTTTGGTTTAAATCGTAATGCTTGGGTATGCTAGTTTCAAATTAACTTGTTGCATCTCTTTTACTTGCCTGCACTGTTTTCATTTAAATATGAATGTGGACATTTTTTTAAGATGAGCTGCATTTCAGTAGATGATCACTTTTCATGACATATATTTGTCTTTCATATTAATATACGTTAGTTATTCTCTCAGTCATGCAATGACAAGTAACTATTGTCATATGTAAGGATCTGGTTTAGTTTGGGTTGGCTGTTGTTTAACGCCACACCAACAATATTCCAGCTATATGGCTGTGGTCTGTAAATAATGAAGTCTAGACCAGACAATCCAGTGATCAACAGCATGAGCATCAATCATCAATCTACACAATTGGGCTACGATGACGTGTGTCAACCAAGTCAGCAAGCCTGAGCACCCAATCATGTTAGTCACCCTTACGACGAGCATGGGTTGCCGGAGACCAATTCTAACCGGATCTTTACTGGTGGAAAGATCTGGTGTTCCTTGACTTCTGTCGAGTGGTCAATGTTTCAGTGAAGGATGGATTTGTTTTGTTTTTAACGATGTGATGTTTTGATAAATGATTATGCAAACAACATTTATTTGTGTCCTTAACTGTTATAGTGATAAATTGTACAATTTGTAGTGTCATTAATCGATTATGGACATGGTGGTGAAAAATATGCATTATGTCAGAGACCATATACCGATATATGTTGATCACTGGTCACTACCATATGGTCTTTGATTATGTCAATGTTAATTATTCATGGCACCATTTATATTCTTTGTATAATCTACATAAAATTAGGAATTACGCTTAAATTCCCTTCTCAGAAAAAGTAGCAAAAAATATAGGACTTTGGAGGAGCAAAAGTTTTCCTGTTATATGTCCAGATTAGTGTGGTAGATTTCACATATCATTGGTGGCTGATTGGTTGTGACGAACCGATTGTAACCAATGGCCCCCTCAACCTTGATCACACCGTAGAGATAAATGGTCCTACCCTGTTTCCTGTTCAGTATGGACAGCCCTGTGTTGTGTTCCTATATACTCCGTATTGATCTTGATGAACTAACTGGCCAAGGTAGCAGTCCTTATGGTGTGAACATGTGAGTAGACAGTACTATAGACTAACATTTGCTCCCTGAAATGAACATATTTTACAGGAAGAATGGTTCCAAAATTATGTTCATAAGGCCAGACCAAATTTATTTCTTGTTTTACGGATCCGCCTGTCGTATTTTTTCAAGAATAAGAAAAAAATAAATAAATAAATTTTCCTGCTCAAAAAATAAAGTTTTAATGTTTTTATTGGCCAAAAATGTAAACTTACAAGAAATTTTTTTTAGATTGTTTTTTGCCCCATATACACATCATAAATTGCGAAAGGAAAATACTTTGAGCATTTAGAAGGAATATTACTTTGACTGGTAATTTTATTTTTAATTTTTTCCCTCCTGCCTTTAGGTTTTCGGAGGACAAAAATCTGTAAAACAGGAAGTAAAATTGGTCTGGCCTAAAAGATAATAAAAAGGAAGCAAACGACTTTCATTTTCAGAAACTGAAGCTCTGGTAATCTAAACTTGCCTCATATTCAAGACTTGGTGTATTGGGTACCCCAGTATATTTGTTTCAGTTTGGCTTATCTTTGGGAATATACAGTATATTTGTTTCATTTCGGCTTATCTTTGGGAATATACGATATATTTGTTTCATTTCGGCTTATCTTTGGGAATATACGGTATAATTGTTTCAGTGTCTGTATAGCTGACTAACAGGATTACTGTTGTCAGTCTTCATGCTTGTAGATACAGCTTGTCATGGTAAGCTAAGGGATCTTTGTGACAGGTACCTCTTTGATGTGGTGATAGGGCTCTAGTGACAATGGTAGCCAGCACATGCATCTAACATACAGACCTCTAAACTGATACCAGTCCATTCTGTAACTGCAGCCTTCAGAATTCATGGTAGTCTGATGCCTAGTAAATTTGCTGAAAAGACTGCTAAGGCCAGACCAATTTTATTTCTTGTTTTACGGATTTATGGCCCAAAAAAACCTAAAGGCAGGAGAGGAAAAAAATAAAAATAAAATCACCAGTCAACGTAATATTCCTTTTAAATAGTCAAAGTATTTTACTTTTGGCAATTTATGAAGTGTATATTGGGCAAAAATATCTTTTTTGTAAGTTTACATTTTTGGCCAATAAAAACATTACGATTTTATTTTTTGAGCAGGGAAAATTTATTTATTTATTTTTTCTTATTCTTGAAAAAATATGACAGGATGATCCGACAAACAAGAAATAAAATTGGTCTGGCCTAAACATCCAGTCATGGTAAACCTCATGCTCTTGTAGCATTGGATGACTAGGTATATGTGAACCATTTTTTTCATTGATTCATTTTCCTGAACTGAATATAACTGAAAGAAACTAAAAACATGGCAAATATTTTGTCTTTATCAACCAGGTCAAGCTACTATCTCTGAAGACTAATGAAACCTTTCACTAGTCCTTCGACTAGTCTTAAAAAGCAACATTTGCAAGGCTCAATCCCAGTGCAATATTTAAGGTCGAGTAAGACATCTCAATAAAGCTGAATTCAGATCTGCTGTACAGAGAAAATATTTCTGCATCAGCGAGCTCCAACAGTGTTGGCAGAGACTGGTGATACATAGATTGTCATCATTTGTCTGAAGTAATGTGACATTTCTCTGCTTTTTACAATCTTCTAATAATAGTTCAAATATTAAAACAGAAATGACGATAAGCATAAGTGGCCTCTGTTCTTTGTCAGAAAGTACCATCAAAATATGTAAATAAAAATACATCAAACATGTTACGGAACATATTGCTGTAGTTCATGTAGCATGACCGATTAATTTGAGTGAAATGTATATTGAAACTTCTTTTAATTCTTACATGTTGCACATGTCAACAGTTTTGGCATTTACAAGAAACATTAAGGGATTTGTTTTGTGGGTATTAAAATATATGGTAATATTTTGTATATCCGTGTTTCGCTATATCCGTGTATATTGTATAAAAATAGTTTATGTATATCGGGAATTGTCAAGATGAAGGGAGCGACATCTGACCCTTACCATCTGCAGGTCATATCAGTGAGTGAGTTTAGTTTTACGCCAAACTCAGCAAATATTCCAGCTATATGGCGACAGTCTGTAAATAATCGAGTCTGTACCAGACAATTCAGTGATCAACAGCATGAGCATCAATCTGTGCAATTGGGAACCGATGACCACCGGATCCTGTTAGTCGCCTCTTACGATAAGGGTTACTGAAGATCAATTCTAACCCTGATCTTCACGGGTGCAGGTCATGTGAAGTAATATAGAGAAATATATAGTTTTACTGTACCTCACCTCCAAGAAAGTTAAGCATTAATTTGTCTACACTAAAATATGTTTAAACACAAAGGGAATGAACGTTGATTGTCACCGCTGGGACATGACTTTGATGTTTTTATGTCTTGGTCTGTTTCATGGACTTATGTTTTATGCATTTTCATATTTCATGTGAATGGGTTATATTTTACAAGCTTTGAAGCAGTAGGTTGCAATGTGTAACTTCAGACTGTTTAACACATACAAGTTTGACAAATCTGAAATGCCAGTAATTACAATATTATTTACCTAACAGAGTCCTATTTTGTTCATGTTTGCCCACCTTTTTCTGTGTATTCATTGGATATACTTTGCTGCATTTTATTTCTGATTTTTCCCAGTATTTGACTCTTGACTGTCATGCTTTCACTGGAATATATTGGACTTCATGAACATTCTCTCCTTTTCATGTAACGTACCATAGCCCTTATTATCATGATTAATTGCCTGAAAGTCTGTTAATTTCACACAAACTGTTAATTGCCATGAATAGCACCAAATTTGCTGATGCAGCATTAAGCGATATTCACTCTCTCTCCATCAGAGGCCAGCATCTATTCTGCTTAGTTGTGACAGGAAAGAAAATTACCAGTCTGTTTGTTTCCAAATGAGAACATTGAATTGCAGAAGAACTCAAAATCGGGAATGGTCTGTAAATGTCAATATGGTACGTCCGACAATTTAAACATTATGTTCAATCGTCCATCATCACACCGTACGACACCCCTCATCAACTCTATTGGGTTCAGATGAGAGTGGTAATGGGGAAGTTGTAAGTTGTAAGAAGTTGTGGTTTTGATGCCCTGGAAGGTAGATACATATTCATCCATTGCAGCCACGTCATCATATCTCTGTATTAGGTTTATAGACATTGGGCTTTGCTGTCTCGATGTTAATAAGGGACCTGGCAGGCAAAGCAGGAACCAATTTAATTTTCATCCCCTTCAGAAATACCTTGCCATTCATTTCTTTGGTAGACCCTGTTGGCTTTGGCAATGGCTCAAAAGACAAAGTCACGTTCTCTGAGAAAACGCTGACTAGCACAGCCAGCATGGAGAAGTCTGTTACCTTTATTAACTTTCTCTCAGTCTCATTACAGTCAGTGACATGTACTCATCTTCTGAATGCAGTTTAATTTTTTTTCGGAAAACTGTCTAAGTTATCAACTGTACATGGTTTTGATATGTTCCCTGTCTGCTTGCCCTGTTTGCTTCAGTCCCATTGACAAACATTTTTCAGTTTGTTAGGTAACATAACAAGAGCTTTAGAAACCTGTTTAAAGTTGGTGTTAAAGGCATAAGTTAGTTTTCCCATTGAAAGAAATCATACACCTTAATATTCAACTGTTTCACTAAGATGAGCAGCGCATCTTGTTAGTTTACAACAATGTATACTTTGTAGCATCGTTTCTCCTACCACAACTTGTTAGTTTACAACAATGTATACTTTGTAGCATCGTTTCTCCTACCATTGTGCCGTCTGCCCCCATTAACGTTGTTGACTTGTACATATTACAACGTTATATTTTTTTTCACTTTTTTCAGTGAGGGTACAAAAATAACAGTCGCCAGATATTGTCTGGTACAGGGTAATCATTGAATTGTATTAAATGTCATGTACCGTACTGACATTTAATAAACTATTCCCGATTTGTATTTTATTTAAATTCATCATTCACCTTTGGAGACAAACAGACAGTGCATAACAGAATCCCCAATCCCAGAGTTGTTAAACTGCTTGCATGTTTCATGGGCACATGTATTTCTGGTGTCCCCCGCCGTGATATTGCTGGAATATTACTAAAAGCGGCGTAAAACCATACTCACTCACTCACTCACTCCACATATCTGAGCAGTCATCATATGCAAGTTAAAATGTTACAGGGTCGTTACTTTCATCATATGTGAGACTCAGTCCTTATTTTTGGGGACAGCATATAAAGTAGCTTCTATTAGAAGTGGTGTGTGTTGGCATCTCCAGTGTGCAGTGGCATCTGATGGAGGTAATGCGTTACCTAACAACTGAAATTATCGGACACAAGGGAATATGCCACAAGGATTGGGTACTTACATGGGGACATTGTACAAACAGTGACACTCTGGCCACAGCACATAGGTTAGTATCATAGGTTAGTGGGAAAGTGTTCAGGTAATGAGAGCTCATTAAATTGGCTTTCTGTGCAGCTTGTTATATCCACACATCCAACCTCTCTAGTACAAGGTCTTAACACCTGAGGTCATTATAAAGAAGAACTGTCACATCTAGTCAACCAGCTCAATGAACACAGATGTCAAAATGGCAGCCAGGAGACTGAGGCTGACAGCCCACACATTATCAGCATGGACAATCTAAAAATATGAAACTTTTCTGTGATACATTCATGGCAGTGTTCAAAATAAAGCATGAATATCAGTGGGTCTTTGTCAAAATCCTAATTATATAAATCATAGATTTATTTGGTACCAAGATTCAACTAAATAGAAGCAAACGACACCAGGGTCCTGAGCCACAAAGCGTTCGTAGCGCTACAAATCGCCTCCATGGTGTAGTGGTTAGTGCGTCTGCCCAGAGAGCGGAAGGCCATGGGTTCGATCCCTGGCTGCGTCATACCAAAAGACGTTAAAATATGGTACTTGTTGGTCCCTGCCTGGTGCTTGGCATTAATGGATTCAAGGACTGGTCAGCTGGAGTCAGTATGACTGAGTGGGGTATTCATGCTTAATTGCATTATTTAAATTATGGGTATATCATGAATATAACTAGTTGATCAATAAACAAAATGTCAGTATTCACAGTTGGCTTTGACTGATAAATGAGAGATAACCTACATCAGATATTACAGTTAGCTGTGTAATTTGTACAGATAGTGTCCCAGATGTGGGATATTTTGTAGTCTTTCAAGAATTCAGGCTGTGTTCTTCCCATGTCTTTTATCTGACACTATCAAACATGGTGAGGTGAAGTGGGGTTTAACAACTTACTTAAGGTTATCTTACTTAAGGTCATATGACGACGTGCATGCGTGTGTATGTGTGTGTGGCTGCTTGTACTAGCCCAGGCTTAAGCTGGTTTTATAGTGCTAGCCCACTGAGATACCATGCCGCAGTGAAGCATGAATATCCCACTCAGACACATTATACTGACTCCGAGCCGACCAGTCCTTGTTGTACCCATTAATACCGAGAGCCAGAAAGGGACCAACAAGTACCATATTTTGGTACTTCTTTTGGTATGTCACGGCCGGGGCTCGAACCCGTGACCTTCCGCTCTCCGGGTGGATGCTCTGACTACTACACCACAGAGGCAGTCCTATCAAACCGGGGTTTCACTGAAGAGGTGCTGTATTTGTCCATGGCCCAGCAGCCAAGCCAAATGGTCCTCTATCTCATACCTATAGCTCCACTTATAGCTGATTTTCATAAGTCTAAGTTAAAGAATGAACGTTAAGATTACCTGAGCACTAAGGTGGCTGTAAGTCTGTGTTACAGGTATGAGAGTTACACTCAAGTAAGCACTACAATTGTCATAAATCAATGTTAAAAGTATTGGAGTTACGATCACCTTAGCACTGTGATTGCTGTAAGTATGTGTTAAAGTCTGTGAGTTACGATTACCTAACCACTACACTTGTCGTAAGTCTAAGTTAAAGAATGAAGTTATGATCACCAGGGCCTTGATTTTCTAAGCTCTCTTAGCGCTAAGATAGTCGTAAGTTAATGTTAATGTATGGCATTTCACGACTATCCTGGGCCTAGATTTTTGAAGCTCTCTTAAGCTAAGATAGTAAGTAAATGCCATACATTAACATTAACTTACGACTATCTTAGCTAAGAGAGCTTCGAAAATCTAGGCCCTGAGCACTATCATTGTAGTAAGTCTAAGTTAAAGAATGAAAGTTACGATCACCTGAGCACTATGTTTGTCGTAAGTCTAAGTTAAAGAATGAAAGTTATGATCACCTGAGCACTATGATTGTCGTAAGTCTAAGTTAAAGAAAGAATGTTACGATCACCTGAGCACTATCATTGTCATAAGTCTAAGTTAAAGAAAGAAAGTTACGATCACCTGAGCACTATGACTGCTGTCTGTGTTAAGGTTTAGGAGCTACATTCACCCAACCACTATGATGGCTTTGTAAAATAGGGCCCAGGTTTTTATGCACTTAGTATTTCTATGATTATTTACAAATTATTCCAGTTGTGATTAAAACTAGAAGACTACATTCTAATCGTAACCAACGGTAACCTCGCTTTCACTAGTATAGTGTTACATAATATATTCACTCTGAAATTCATTCCTTTGGTTTTGAAATGACAGTATACAGAATCACACTGAATAAACTTTAACTCAAAATAAATGGCAAAATATGATTTTGACAGTACATTTTGAAAAACATTGAATAATATTCAAACCAGTACAATGAATATGTCATGTTTGATTGTCTTATGTCTAAATATAAACTTAATTTCATTTTCCTGGCCATTTGCCAAACAGCACAAAAAGATCAAATATGCGTTTTCAAAGTGTGTCAGTATATTTGAAACAAAATCCCTTTTATTCTTGTATTTCTAACATTAGGGTTTTCAAACACGGACATAAAGAGATTGTAGCCTTATGAATGATGAAGAGCAGGGTGTAGGATGTCCGTAACAGGCAAGTAGTTCACCTATAGAGACATGGAGAGAAAGGATCAGAAGAGGCTATTGAATTATCTCCCACAGTTTGGCCCTGGGAAATCAAGACTGTGAAGTGATTTATCCACTTCGTCGCTGCTTCATTCAGAAGAGTTTAGTGTCCCTGAGTTGGTCAAGTGTGTTATAAGTCTGTATCCACTGGTAGCCAGGTAGTATAGCTAGTTAGGATGCTGATTGTCATATACCAAGGGGAGCCGGTTTTACTGCCACGACGGCCTCCCCATGGGAGCTCACTTGAACCTATAGTCCGTTTGGCTCAAAAGCGGACCGATGAATTGCAATGTAACTCGAAAACTAATAAACATATAATACTCAATGAAACGCTGATCATAATCAAAACATCAGACCAACTCTGTGGTTTGTTTGCAGAATTTATTTCCTAAAATTAAAAAAGTTGTTTAACAAACTATCATTAAAATTTTGACACAGTTCACTATTTGTTACGAGGGAGGAGTGCAGAGTTAGGGACAGCCAGGTGTTAGAGAAGCACGTGCACCAGTGCCAACCAAGTTATTGCTTCATTAACCTATGCTGTGCCATCTCCATCCTTTCTCGCACACCTGGCTGTCCCTTTATCTGCATTCCTCCCTCGTAAGAAATAGTGAACTGTGTCAATATTTTAATGATAGTTTACTAAACAACTTTTTTATTTTTAGGATATATATTCTGCAAAAACCTCACAGAGTTGGTATGACGTTTTATTTATGATCAGCGTTTCATTGAGTAATATAAGATTATTAGTTTTCGAGTTAGATTGCAATTCATTGGTCCGATTTTGAGCCAAACCGACTATAATGTATTGTTATGCCAAAGATTTCTTAGATTTGGCTTATAGTGCTAGTACCTTTTCACATAATGGATTTTTATGGGTTTGTTGCTTGAGTGATTGTTTGGGGGAAATATTGTTTTGTGTCAGTTATCTATCTCTAGTTGTGCAGAGGGTGGTTAAAGTGTTCACTCATCAAGCAAGGGGCCCGGGTAGGATTCCCCACATGGGTACAATGTATGAAGCCCATTTCTGGTGTCCCCTCACTGTGATATTGCTGGAATATTGCTAAAAGTAGCATAGAACTAAACTCACTCACTCCAGTTGTCCATGTGATATTCAGTCATTTATCTTATGAGATAATTAAAGATAAATATTATTTATCATACAATAGATACCGTTCTCGGCAGGATAAAGGCAACGGATATATTCGGTATCTGTTGGGGTCATATACGGATATCAATGAAAATTAGAGAGGTCATATGCAAATGTTAGGGACTGCTTTCACAGTGTAATCAATCATGGCGTCAGGCCCATATATCGGCGATCGTGTCCAGATTGACGGCAGTGGTTGCTGTACTGTCAGTGCTTAACATCAACTTTGATCCATGTCTGGTAATGATAGATGGAGTGGATTAAGGAATCAAGGTAAATATTCATAGGCTTATGAAGATACCAACACCAGCTTCCTGACCGACTGCAATACATGCTTTAACATAACTCACCAGGGCTCGCTAAATACAATGTACAATGTTTATTCCTAATGCAGGATATTAACCATCCCGAAACACAGTCACATGACAGCCTATATTGTACATATGCACCCTCTAGAGGCTGGATACAGGCACAAATTAAACACATACATTATGACAAAAGTATTATACAACAATGTAAAATGAGACGCACTGTCAGAGTATGAAGTGATAATACTGTGAAAAATGTTTTTCCAAGACAGGGTATGAATGACCTCATGCCCTCTGCTGGTTAATTATATTCAAGCACAATGCTATACAGGGGTGGAAATAACCCAGGCAAGCAAATTTTTATATCACACTGTATCGGTGTCCAGTTGACTTTCCAATGTTAATTATGTTGTTTATTTAAAAAATCAACAAGAAAACAGCCGGTATAGTGGAAAAATTATCAGGGCAAGTGATTTTACATGTGCCACTGTACCGGAGTACACTAGCAATTTTCAAGTTATTTCCACCCCTGATTATAATATTACTATGATTACTCAAAAGTTTTCAATAGTAAAGACATTTGATTTAAAGAATGCTGCCATTGTGCTTCGAGAGCCTTTAGATTGTTCAGAACCTAGTTAAACAGAGCCTCTGTGTATGAGGCTGTATTGTACACAGACAATTGAACTGACACAAGAGGTGAGGTTGTGGGACACTACTAGACATGTGACAAGTGTAGCAATCCGGCCAGGGGTACAGAGCTTGACTATATTGTTAGTGATGAGCTTGAGGATGACTTAAATAGATCATACACCATACTCCACATAGCATAGTCCGCATACATTTCTATCAGGTAAGTTTGTCATCTTTGTTTTAGTTAGCAGCAAAAATATCAAACACAGTTAAAAAATACCATCCCACCTATGATAGATACGTATAAACTTTTGATTAAGGCATCTTCTTTCTAAGGTAGGATTAGGAGCTATTAAAATATGAAGATGCAACTGAAATTCAATGAAAAACATTTTGTAGTTAATATGATCTCTTTACCCGTGAAGGTCCGGGTTAGAATGAACCTTCAGTAAGCCATGCTTGTCGTAAGAGGCGACTAACGGGATGTGATCAGGCTCGCTGGCTTGGTTGACACATGTCATCGGTTCCCAACCAAACTTAGGCTCAGTATTATTCGTTACACTGCAATACTGAGTCTAACAAACCCTAGTAGAAGGTCACGACAGATAACCTTTGAGCGACTTATGACCGTCCAATCAAACGCGAGACGGACGAACGGATTTAACCAATCAGACAACAAGTACTTGTTAGGACTTACAAAACGTTTTTTGGATTTTCTCTTCCCTGGTCGCTGACATTGATCTATCAACAAACGAAAATCCGCATAAAATACAGATATTTGACCTGCAGTATATACGCTTATGGGTTTCTAATGACATGGTTACTATTTGCTTATATTTTCACAAGATGACATCATTGAATATTAATAAAAAACGCTAATTTCAACGACAGTTTACTCATTGCGTATATCACTCGGAAGAGAACATGCGAAAAATAGCATTCGGAATCATTTGAGTTTTTGAGGTGAAAGGTTCAAACGGTATGTGCGAATGTTAACTTTCACGATTTGGTAAGCTGTGTTCTGATTGGTCAGTTCAAAAGGTTATCTGACGCGACCTTCTACTAGGTTTTGTTAGACTCAGTATAGCAGTGTAACGAATAATACTGAGCCTAAGTTCACTTAGACTGTGGTTCCCAATTGCGCAGGTCAATGCTGATGCTGTTGATCACTGGATTGTCTGGTCCAGACTCGGTTATTTACAGACTGCCTCCATATAGCTTAAATATTGCTGAGTGTGGCTTAAAACTAAACTCACTCACTCACTTATATGATCTCTTGATGCAACAAACATCAACACAATGAAAGCCAGCTTGTCTCAAGTATTAATCATATAAAAAAAGTTTGTATTTCTATAGTTGTATATTTTAGGTAAAACTTGGATAATAAACTATAGAATAAACTAGTTTAATACTGAACTAAAAAAAATAAAACTAGTTTAATATTAATCTGTGAAATAAAGATAGGATAATGTTGAATTTAAGAATTAAAACTATAATATAACTATAATATTAAACTATAAAATAAAACTGGTATAATAACTATAAAAAGATTTGAATACCTTTATTTATAGTATTGTTCCTAGCCAACCATCATTTGTATAATTGTTTACCATTTATATATATATATATGAAAACATGAACTTATCTCAGCTAACACATTCTAATAAGCACTTCCTTTAGAACTAGGTGATGAACCAGTTTCGACTCCATGATGACCTCTAGACACATGAGGTCACGCAATGTTCAGGCATGACCACAAGATAATCATACTGCACTCATTTCCTGTTTTGTATCAGTTCAGTATTATTATTGCACTTTGGCCTACTACCAATATATACGCTCTCCGTGCTTAGATACTTGACATATGGCACTTATTGCAACTGTACAAAAGTCTGATTTGTCATCAGATAGCTACAGAGAAAAGACTTAGTTAAACGTCCATGAAACTGAAGCTTTTTTTATCTGTAACTCTACTGTCATAGCATCTAATTCAGGATAGCCATCGTCCAAATATTTCTAAAGACCAAAAACTATATAGCAAAGCCATGTGAGACTTAATTGTAATTATTTATATGACGCTAATCTGCAGTCTTAATCCTTTTGACTACCGCTGTGTGCATTGTCTTGACAGATACCCTGTACCACTCTGTCACTTTCATTAATTACTGTATGTGACATTTTAATATAGCCTTAATTGGTTATCCCCCTTGGCCGTGTGTGCCATCACATCAACTGGTCCAAGGAAGTACTGTTGTTTCTTTTCCTGTCCATTGTTAACTCTTCGTCTGTCAATTGTTGTTTACAACTAAATATGTGTTCATATTTCTACTGTCACCAGTCCGGTATTCCGACTGTCTGTGTAGGGACGACCGCGAGCAGGATAATGCCGCTGGTAGGAAACGCCCTGGGGTTGAGCTGGAACTCCGCTCACCTCATTCATGTATACTTGTGTATCATGTACTGTACAGTCAACTAAAGAAGTTTGAACGCAACTATTTCTTCGTCTTCGTCAACATTTTCGACACACATATACGCTTTGACACTACTGTGAAGAGATTTGTAATATGTACAAGAACCATATAGAAATTACTCCTTAGGTACCAGACATCTATAAAGTTTACATGTACTCTCACATTTGGAAATTTGGAAATTCATGGAGAAAATTAGATATTTTGGTTCAAGATGTCGACTACAGTCTGTTTGGGTCAAAATGGTAATGATGAACCACAATCTAACTCCAATCCGGTTCATGATCAAACATTAATTTCAACACAGAATGTCATGAATACATCAGACCAACTCTCGAAAAAGGATTCATAACATTTGTTACTTAACAAACTGTCATCATTTTGTTTTGATTTTCCATGTGAAGTTGTACACAAAAAACTTGAGCTTACGTAACATGAAGGCTCAATATGGATTACATTGCATGCCATGTTGAATGTAGACACTTGAATAGGACATGAAGTCTGCAGTGAACAAAGAGATGACTGCATGAAGGAAAAGTGTGCGTAACAGCCCCCCACCCCTTCCTTTCCTATAGTGAACCTGCCAACCTTAACATAGAACTTCAAACAGTTGAATGAAAATAAAAATATTTCCATTACTCACTCATCAGATAACAACATTATTCAACCCCATGCTTAATACCAGTTATACAGTTCTGACTGTCTTTTGTTCGTCAGTTACCAGAACCATTCACTCATTTCCTGACTGTGTGTTACACAAAAGCTTGTTTGATTCTATATGATTCTGTGTGTATAGGGGCAGTGGGGTAGCCTAGTGGTTAAAGCATTCACTCGACGAAGTCGAAGACCCAGGTTTGATTCCCCACATGGGTACAATGCGTACAGCCCATTTCGTGGTATTGCTGGAATATTGTTAAAAGTGGTGTAAAACCATACTCACTGGCCAAATGAGACTCATATCAGAGAACATATTGACCTCACCTGTGATTAAAACAAAGTTGCATCATCTGGATGTGTGTCAATTAGATGCAACTGAGTCATGTACATCACAGCTACGTCATGCGCAGATAGCCAGGATAACACGCTCAAAAGTTGACTTCGGAAAGAACAATGAACATGATCCTGGATAAGAATCTTTGAAGCCTGAAAAACCAGAACTAGATGATTAAGGTTCAGGTGAGTGTGTAGCAGATAACGATCAATGGCATTTCTTGGAACTCCAGAAATATATGGCATCGTGATCACATGGAACAGAATGTTTTAAAAGCATTGTGCTCCTAATGCAGTGTTCACGAATAACGTCTGACCCTCTGACAAATCCGGCAGATTTGCCAACGGTCTGATAGAAGTCTGCAAAACACACACCCCCCACCCCCCACACCCCCCAAATGTCAGACTGTATATTTCACAATGACTTTGACTGAAGTTATATGTGACATGTGACTCTTGTTTGCCCTTTATAAATCTTACGTTTGTTAAAAATTTCAATGCCAATTATAAGAAATGTTGAATATGATATGTGTGTTTAATTTTATTCTATGGGTCCTGTGAATTTTGAATGGGTCAGACTGACATCTGAAACTTACAGGACCCAATGTCCTGTTACTTGAAACAGCTAAGTGAACACTGCTAATGGCCATGTTTGAAGATTAGGAAAGGAGGACTGTTATGAAGAAGAGGCCAAATACATGTCATATCTGAGCTGGAAAAACAAATGTTTAAATGTGGATGAAATCTTTGCTAATGGGACACAAGTTATAGTGTTTTATATCTCTAATTGTATTCTTGTGGCTTAAAAATTATGAAAAACTGTAGTCAGTTTTGTTGAATTTTCTCTCACTGCAGGTTCATTTGTTTGAGGTGCCATGGTTAGGTTTCAGTGTTGGGCCTATTGGTATTCAAGCATCTGCTGAACATGGGTTTGAATTTCAGACTGGTTAAGTTCCTAGGTTTGTCTGCTCCAAATGTATGTTCAGATATTTGTTTCCCTTTATGATCTATTGTCACAGCAAACAGACATGCCATCATGTCCCGATTGGGTAGATCGATGCAATTGGTGTCAGTCACTGTATTGTCTGGTTCAGTCTCAATTACTGACCCATGAAGATCTGGGTTAGAATTGGTCTTCAGCAACCCATGCTTGTTGTAAGAGGCGATTAACGGGATCAGGTGGTCAGGCTCGCTGACTTGGTTGGCACATGTCATCAGTTCCCAATTGTGTAGATTGAGGCTCAGGCTGTTGATCATGTTGATCACTGGATTGTGCGGTCCAGACTCGAATATTTACAGACTGCCACCATATTCTAAAACTAAACTCACTAACTCATTGTGAGATAACTATATGCCATTCAAGGCAGATTAGAATCCAGCTTACTCACGTCAAGTATAGGCATTCCTGATTCAACAAAAACATACCATTCAACTTTTGATGAGGATGATAAGAATGAGATAAAATTGTCCTTGTCTAAAGTTGAGCAGTATATATATATAACCTCCGCTTTATATGCATGTGAGGCCTTACTTGAAAGGAAATTTTACAATGTAAACATGTGACCTGAAATATTATCCGCTGACTTTGGAAATATTTCCATGAATTAAAAAATAACTGTTTACCAGTAAGGAAAGTTGTGAGAGGGATGTCTTGTTATTGCAATCCCAGACCACTGTGGGATGGGGATTAGAGACACCATGTTTGTTGAGGAAGCAGACGTGTTGACACTAATGACAGTGGTTGAATACATTACACTCCAATGACCTGATATGTAAATGTTGGTAATCAGATACTTTATCAGAGCGTAGATTATTATACACTGATATATGCAGGCAACTAGAAAGAATATATTTCACCAACATGGATAGTGTGGGTGTGTGATATGGAGCGTTCTTGATGCTATTACTTCCAGAGGCCCAGATAAGCTGCGTATCTGGGTAAAATACACATAGAAAATTTTAAATTACGCATTGAAAAATAGTTGTTGCGTACCAATTACGCATTTAAAATGTTAGATACACAAAAAGTTAAAAACAAATGCGTACGGAATATATTTATAAAAATCGCTTGCGTAATGAAAAAGACATCGATAGCTATCAAGCTGTACTGTTAGTATAGGACAAGTGTTGTACTGTCAGTATAGGATGAGTGATTTTTTATGAAATCATTTCCATTATATTTAAGTTGGTTTTGATTAGGTATGACATAAGGCAGAACATACCTGCCTAGTAAACTTACTCAGTCACATAATACTTATGTGAGTAAAATGAGTGAAATACGCACATATTTGAAAGCAGTGGGTAACGGAAAATGGAATACCCACTCAACATTCATAATACCCACTCCAAAAAAAAATACAGTGGGTACAGTACCCACATGAGCTAAATCTTATCTGGAGCTCTGACTTCATTCCATCAATACCATGTCAGTACAATGCGAGTCTGTTCAAGTTCTAGGTAAACTGTTCTAGAGAACATGGGTTTTGTTGTTGACAGTCACTTCAACTGCAACATGAATGAACAGGTATATGAATATGTATATTCAGAGTATACTTGAGACCTCAGTAAGAATAGGATTCCGGTCCCTATCATGTCAGTTATTTGTGGTAAGAGGTGAAGCAGTTGAGTATTCCCTGAATGAGCCGTGCCCAGGCCCTATCATGTCAATTACTGTAAGAGGCAGAGGGTTGAGTACATACCATCATACCTTAAATGTATGGTCCATAGTGACCTATTGGGTCTAGTGCTTGATTTAAGAGGTGATGAGATAGAGTGTATTGCATCATACCCTGAATGATGCCCAGCAACCTGTAATGGCAACGCTGCTGATGGTGTATCATCTAAACTGAAGGCATGTTGTATTGCTGATGATATCAACCAAAAATGTCTGAAAATTTATTATTTCCTGGCTTCTGTTCTATATAGTATGTATATTTGCTCATTGCACAACAACAAAACTATTTAAAAAACGAGTGTCGTACATGTGAATGATGAAAAGAGGGTGCTTCCACTGATATGTAACTGAAACATGTTAAACTCAACAGATGCCCTTCATATATTTCCCAGCATTGTGACATAATGTGAACATAGTGTAACACGCCAAGCAATCTGTCACTGTTGGGAAGGAGACGGTTTGTAGAAAAAGTGTCCATCTTGATAAACGTCTGCCGCATCTTACCAACAGACATTAAAAACTGATTCTGGTTGTTATGGAGTCTGTGAACTGTGTCACACACAAATTGCTGTCACTTCAGTTTGAAACTTTTGTGTTCTGATGTTCTGTAAACTGAGATTAATAAGACCCATCACCACTAATATCCTGAACATCATTGAAAACGCACCACTTATAAAAGTTCAGATTATTAAAAGCACGTGTAAGGAATTGATATTTTTTGAGTGGATAATAACAGATGGACGACTGACAAAAACAACAACACAGAAAAGACGCTCATTCATTGAAATGTTCCACAGTCAGAAAGGATCAAACACGCGTGGGGTCAAATCGAAAAGTCAATATCACATGTGACCGCCATTTGCATTGACACATGCAGTTCAACGTCTCCTCAATGAGTCAATAAGCGTCCGAATAGAGTTCTTGAGGATGGCATTCCACTTCTGCAGTAGTGCAGCCCCAAGTTCCTGGATGTTTCGCATCTGTTGTCGCTGCGAAAGACTTTGACCAATTTCATCCCACAAGTGCTCAATTGGGGATACATCTGGCGACTGTGCTGGCCAATGAATAACCTGGATGTGTTGCTGGGCCAGATACTGCATGGAAAGTCTTGTTGTGTGTGCCCGTGCATTGTCCTGTTGAAAAGTATGGACATCTTGGTGGTGATTGAAGGTGATGTGATTCTGAAGAATCTGCTCTCGGTAATAAAGGCATTAACTCTCCCTTGACAGACATGAAGGCAGTCCTGTGATTGTAATTTATTCCACCCCAGACCAGGACACTCCCACCACGCCAAAGGTCTGTCTGAACCACACAGCTCATCAGCATAACGTTCACCACATCGCCAAACACGTAATCGCCATCAAACACGTAGATCGTGACTCTTCAGTGACTACCACACCATGCCATTGGACCTTTACTGAAAACGCCTGCTAGCCCATTGTATGCCAAGGTCATTGAAGGTCCACGTAGGGGTAGCATGGAGCCTGTTAGCTACTGATGTCAGTCCTGATGATGCAGTCAACCTAACGCATGGTGTGTTCAATCACTGATATTGACAAGGTCAATATGGCGATCATGATGGAGCGCGTAACATGTTGTCCAAGGTCATTGAAGTCACTGTGCAACTGCAATATCCCTAACTGCTGGTGCCAACAAGTTGTCTGAATCATGCCTAGTGCAACCTGAATCATGCCTAGTTTCTTCGTGAGGTGTTAACCTCGGCATCTCTGTCCTCATTTCACAATCGTTAGTGAAGCAATGAGAATCGGTTCTCATACACCTGCTTTTGTTGTTACAGTCAGTATGATTTCAGAATGAAATTCGCGCTTTTTTCATGGCGTGGCTGCATTGTGATGCATTTTGGAATTAAGAGTCATACTGTGGACAGGAATTTGTTTCTAAAGCATTTTTTCAACTGGACTGCCCTTCGACTTCATGTTAGTTATATTCATTGATCATTGTCATGCTGATATCCATCTTGATGAAAATATGGACAATTTTAGACTGGTGCGTTTTCAATGATGTTCAGTATATATACTAGACAGTTCACGCTGCACTTGTGACGGTCTGTTGATCTTGATCTTGTGTTGGCTAAGATTAATAAGACTGTAAACCTGACAGACCCTGACTACTCCAACAGTTGATGCTTCAGTCCAGCAGGATCTACTTCAATAGTGTTTCTGATTATTTGACTGTGTGAAGTGGACACACTATATGTGGACCTGTAAGAGCTTGATTCTGTGATAGTATCATTGAAGAGTAGTGACTTGTTTGTTGTAAACTTGGTACATACACTACTTGGGCTGCATACTAGTTGTGGGTGTTGACAAACACTTACCTCCCTTAGTGAAAGGTCACTCAGGAAGTATATACTGTAAATCATGAAATTAATGTGTCACGAATTTAATGCGAGTGCGAGGGTCTAGTCTAAAATGCGTCACAAAATTAATGCGAGCTCGGGAATCTGTGCTGATGATGAGATGTGACACCCTGAATCTTTGATGTTGTTCATTTTCTGTTCACACTTGTTATTTACCAAATAACCTGAATGGAGCTTATTATGCAATGAATGACAGTGAGCTGACCATGTTTTGATTACGCTGCCATGTTTGATCATGTGATTGCTTGCTACTACTTGTCTTATGACAACATATATAAACGTAATCCGATGTGAAAGACGCGAGTCATCTACCAAGGTACAACAAACAAGTGGCTGGAGAATGTCCGGTCTGGCTGATGTGCTTGAGTGACTTTAAACAATGACCAGTGATTGTAACCAGTGATAATTACATGTGGTTTGAGATACCTGTAATGAGGAAGTGACCTGTACTGGTGTAATGTGTAGTGTCAACACTTCCGCTATTGTTACATAATTTGCCGATGAATAAGTTCAATGGATATCAATTAGTGTCATGGAAGTTAGTCCTCATTTGTCGATTAATTTTATGAGAGATGTCTAAATTGTTATTATGTTCGGTATTGTTATGATGAATGCTAACCTGAAGACGATAAGAGATTTATGTTTTCTGTCTTTTATTAAGTTCTCAAAAGTAGACATGGTCAGACTGAAATGCATCATTATAATAATGCGAGAGAGTACAGACGCATTTTTCGCATTAATAAAATGCTCGCATTAATTTTCTGGTTTACAGTGCATGAAAGGGGATCAGCTTGTTACATAGATAGAATAGATTAGGAATGTGTGAATCTGAAGTGGGAGAAAGTGCTGAATATATCACAGCAGGACAGGATGGAGGGGCATTTATAAAATGGGTTGAATATGAAGGAAACAAGGTATTAGACAAGTCACCTGAAGAGCTTCACTTGGGACTGTTATCGACATTGGTGGCCACACAGATTCCAAATATAGTATTTCTCATTTATGTTATTAAAGATCACATATATTTTTGGGGGTACAAATACATAAATCACTAATTGGCATCGTTATAAATGAAACCCCATCATTAAAACTACTCATTTTGATCTTTAATTAACTTAAATCGACCTTTTTGACAACAGTGCACAATTCTCACCCGCGAACGAAATTTCAACCAATCAGAGCGGCGCATCTCTGTGACGTCATATGAGGAATAGCAAATGCTTATATGTATTTCTTATGCAACAATGAAGTTCTGTTCGTATTCTCAAAACATGGTGGGCCCATAAGTTTTCACATGCAATACAGCAATTAATACCCCCTTGTTGTATAACCCGTGTTAGGTGGTATAAACCTACACATGTTATTTGTCATCATTCACTATTCAGTTAATGAAATTATAACAAGTATAATTAGTGGTAACACCACTTAGATTACCCAACAAAGGTTCCCATTATAAACATTGATCAACTTAGGATTAACCGTTAACCCGCTGATTGATTAATTACTTTTATCTTGCACAGTGGATTTGTCAAAAGGTAGTGTTTATGTATGTAGATGTACTAATCTATACTGAATACACTCTGTCGAGTCTGTCTCCGTGTAAAAACAACGTCCTTCTTTCAAAGGATTAACCGCCAATACATTGATTGATTGCTCATTATTGGCTAACTAAATTAATTTTTTTTTAAAGAATGGCGGACATTATGCAATTAGTTGCCAAGGGTGCTATCTTGGGCATTTAGTTTCGTTTCAAAATGCATACAAGTATGATAAGAAAACTAATTAGGATTATAAGACCAAATATAAAGGCGTACATTGACTAGTATCTACATACTGGTGAGTGGACGTTAACCACGTGAATGTAACAATAAATTTATCACGCAGTATTTATTGTTACTTCGACCCCCACCTCGCTTCCGTGGAAGAAATCGTTATGTTACAAGTTGTGTCATGCAAAATCCTTTTGGTCATAATTCAAATACATATGTAACTACGAGTAAAAAGTAGTTTTGATTTTCTAACTTGATGAAAACAAACCATAATCTCATTAATTCTAACAGGCTTTAGCCCATGACTTTACGATTTTCAAAAATGGTGGCGCCCTGTCGCGAACATCCGCCAGTCTGAGGATAAATGCTATTTAGGTTTGTTTTCACCAAGTTACAAAATCAAAACTACTTTCTACTGGTAGTAAATTATGTATTTGATTGATGGTCAATAAGAGTTTGCATGACATAGCTTATAACATAACAATTTCTCTCGTGGAGGCGAGGTGGGTGTCAATATAATACTACTTACAATATTATTGTTACTTCGACCACAACCTCGCTTCCGAGGAAGAAATCGTTATGTTACAAGTTGTGTCATGGAAAATCTTTATGGTCATCAACCATATACATATTTTACTACAACTAGTAAGTAGTTTTGATTCTTTAACTTCCATGAAGCAATCTGAATCTGTGCATGGTGACACCATCGCCTGACCCCTAGGAGCACTAAAGGTGGATCAGTGATAACATTTCTCGAGGGTATCCCCACATGTTATCACTGATCAGACTTTCTGGGAGTATCCCTAAGTGTTATCGCTATTCAGTGTAATTACTGTTTCCTATTATGCTGCATCCCCAAAACAGAAAAGAATTCCTCTGTTTTCAAATTATAATAATAAGACTGGTTCAGAAATGTATAGTGTTGACAAAAATCTTGACACATTGAAATGCCGATTGCAGGAAGTGATGTAATCAATGGTTACTGTAATAGCCATGAAAACACCAGCAAAATGTCAGATGTTCATCACAACATACTCTCTGTCGTTTTTTAACCATTGGGGCACATGTTTTCAAACTTGAAATCTGTTGTGTATTGTGATTGGGCATCTTTCAAATAGTGTAATCTCTTTCCACAAACAGATCTCTGTTAGTATTTAATATCTTCGAGGCTTGTATAACTATGTATGACCTTATACAATCTTACTGCTATTTTATGTGTCTTTGTGTTATATGAATTTCTAAAATAGCTGCAAACGCACCTTTTTTACACAATGCCAATCCACAGGTCACTGCGACCTGGTTGTGTAACAGTAAATTGAACCCATGTGTAGACACATGTACCTGTCGGCCTGGATCCAAGGTGTAAGCTGTGTTACCTACAGGACATGTGGCATTAGAGGAGTATCTGCTTCTGACCGAAGTGGTTAGCTTAGCCAAGTAGAACTAGAGACGACTAGTACAATATACACTGATGTATTGGCAGGAAAATCATATATGTAAGTAGCTAACTAATGTATACAATGAAGAAAAACAATAGACTTTCCAGGGACTGAGCATGTTCCTAGGAAGGTGAGAACAAGTCTGTGGTGGTGGTGGTGGTTATGATGATGATGATGATGATGATGATGATGATGATGATGATGATTTGGAGATTTAACATGCGCTTTTTGATGTAATGCCAGGGGTGGAAATAACCCATTGCCCGACTCCAGTGGTTTTTTCTGTCAGGCAAGCAAATTTGTATATCACACTGTACCGGTGTCCAGTTGACTTTCCAATATTAATTATGTTGTTTATTTTAAAAAATCAACAAGAAAACGTCCGGTATAGTGAAAAAATTACCAGGGCAAGTGATTTTACATGTGCCACTGTACCGGAGTACACTAATAATTTTAAAGTTATTTCCACCCCTGAATGCATATTTCGCATATGGTTTAAACATATTTTTATTCCTAGAGAATCTGGTTTGGTAAACAAGCAGAACTCTACTTATATCAATACCTCACCAGTACATATATCATTTAAACAAATACACAAGAACTGGATACAAAAACCGACAAATTAAATCATGTGCATTGTAGGTGCTTATAAACATTGAGCTTGCAGCTACACTTCATTAATTGATTGCATATAATTGTTAGTATAATTTGTCAAATCGTTTAGACTTATAGATGTATTGATGCAGGGACTCTATTATGTTCTTATTGACGTTGTTGTTTGCCGGAGGTATTCCGTATAACACAGTTTGGAGATTGTGGCCATTTACATAGAAGTAGGTATTATTTCTAATAGCAGTGTATAACTTACATGTAAAAAGATAATGAACAGTATCTTCATTGTGGTATCCACAAGCGCATCCAGGGTTGTTAGAAATTTCGCATATGGGCATGCCAGGCCATTTATTGTTTGAGTGTCAAGCAAGTCTGTGGACAAGGGTGATAGTTCTATGGGTATACAACGTCTTTATTACAACATAGGCAACATTTCGGTGTGATCTCTGTTGTTTGTGATCACTTGCTTGATAATAGTATTGCCATCTACACTGAAACAGTGCATATATTGTTATAAAGAAGTTGTGTATGCATAGAACTATCACCCTTGTTCATCACACCAACTTCTAAATGCCACTCCATGCTTGTATACTGCTCAAAAGAAGTGAAGGAGCACTTGATTCTCTCATATTGTCATACCACCTGAAAGAATTGTGAGGCATGTAACTTCCCTTGCGTGGTATATGTGACGATTTGGATGCAGCAGTGAATTAGTATTTGGGTGTATGTGACTGTTGATATTCTGGTGCTTCAGGGGCAGTTTAGGTTGTATGCTCTGTAGAGCTGAGAATGCAAGTTACGTGCATACTGATCCATTGGTCAGAGTTTTGGACACTGCTTTAGAGATTAACATGGATTTGGCGCATAATTTTTTGCACATAAAGGTTGTTTATGATTGTGGGGATGGCATCTACTACACTCTGTCATGTCCTTTGTTTTTATGCTAGATATGTAATTGTCAGGAAATATATCCCATTGAGGATAAATGAGCATAGTAGATCCTATTGCATGTTTCCTGACTGTACAGAATAAATGAAATTTGCATCCTACTTAAATCTTGCCGTTATTTGCAAGTCTAGATTTTCTCAGCCCTTGACCAGAAATTTAACACTGGATCCATTTGGATTTTACTTTTTAGTTTGTGGATAAATCCCCTTGAATCAGTAGACATTGTCTCTTGGACTAAATGTTGGTCTAATCCTTAGTGTGGCATGCCTGCTACAAGATGCCAGTACAGGTGGTGTGATCATGGCAGTGTATGGGGGACAGGTTCGCTGCCGTGTCAGAATTCATTCATATTTAGGGACCTACTGACCCTATTTACATGGAATAAACTTTGAATGGACGGCAAGGTGAATGAACGATCTTCATTTTAATGTTGTCATGAGCTCCCTCCCTCCTAAAACTCTCCCTGCGCAGACAGTGGGGAGACCGTGACTAGTGATATATATTGCTGTAACATTGTCACGGTGACCATAGTGACCTTGTTATTCCACTCACTGGACAGTGGGGTAGCCTAGTGGTTAAAGTGTTTGCTCCTAATGCTAAAGACCTGGGTTCAGTTCTCCACATGGGTACAATGTGTAAAGCCTGTTTCTGTTGCCCCCAGTCATGATATTTGCTGGAATATTGCATAAAAATCTACCCACACATTCTTTCGCTCATCACTCACTATAATAACATGTTTTAATTTCATTTTTCAATCCTAGTATGTCGAAACAAAAACAGTTTTGAATAATAATGCAGCAGTTTGATGCATCGGTCGATACAGATGTTATCATGTCGTGATGTGACAGAAGTGTGATCAAGTTTCATGTATGACTGTACATGGCCGATCCAGAACTTGCTCCCAAGCTTGTGCTTGATACAGCACCAGGGCAGTGATGATGTCAGAGTATATATGTAGATATGACTGATGTACATGATTTATCACATGGGCATGTGGGTAATATTGACCTATATATCAGTATTGATTGACAGTTAAGTTATGATGTCCTTGATGAATGTGACAGATGTCCATATCAGCTGATCAGTTGTGTGTGTCTCTGTGACCTTGTTCAGCATAATACAATCAGTAATCTGGAAACATGTATCACGCTTAATAACATTATCAGTTACTGTAAAAATTCTGATTAGCGATAAAAATATATGATATGTGTTTATCTGCAAACAATTATCAGTTTTGTAGTCAGTTACTAAAGTTATCAGTATGTTTAGGGGTTTTGTGTCGTGTATATTGACATGACGGAACGTGGTCAGGTACAACACGCAGGTCAATAATAATCATGTGAAGTTACGCCTCACAGACAGCTTGGCTTGTCTGCTCCACAGGGAACTCGGAATGACAGCGAAATAGAGTTGACACTGTTCCACTGACCACGGTAATGATTCTATCTGCACTTTGAGAATGATATCCATCATGGAAATGCTCCACTTTGATTATTTGTTGATGTTAGCATGCCTTATGTCGATGTCACCAACACTGGACATGGTGTAAGTCTGGATCAATACACCGAGCTGCATCAGCATGACTTATGTCAAAGGCATCATCAATAAGAATTTTTGCTCTTTACTTGTATTGTTATGCTTGTCACATGTTATCACTGTTCACGTTTGTGAGCTTCAATGTCAAATTTTACCTTTGATTTATGATAAATGTTAGTTTGTAATATTGTTACGATATCGAAACGAAGTAAGTACCATATTTTCGAGTTTCATGCATATGAGTGTCATTACAGACTTGATTACAGTAATTACTGTAGGGGTGATTACAGGGCCAAGCTTGGACTTTTCTGTTTGGACAATGACCTGGTTGGGTTTGAATCCCAATGAGCTGCAGATATTTAAGCTTTTTCTTTGTTTATTCTGAGCAATGGTGGCCCAGCGGGGTGAGAAGCAACAACTAAATATTCAGAGTTGTGCCCCTTAGTTGTCAGGCTGTAGGTTTGAATCCTAGGTTACCTCCAGTTGTGATCCTTGTTCAGCTTCACACTTGGTGACCTTCACATGACGGACAGAATATCAAACATGCCAGTACCCTGCATGTCACCCTCGTACTGCTGGTAAATAGATTGTGTCACACAGATGAAATGTGAAATGTTCACTTTAGGCGGCAGACCTGGGGCTGTTTTCACGAAGCAGCCTTTACTAAGGTTATCATTAACTCCCATTCTTTAACATTCCACTAAGGTTACCTGAGTGATTTACTGTCACCTTAGTGCTTTGTGAAAGGAGGCCCAGGTTTGGAAACATATTCACTCCTATCTAAGCAGGCAAGGGTGGCCAGATAAATGAAGTGTTCACTTGCTTTGCTGGAGACCTGGCTTAAAACAGTCAGGACAAAGTTAAATGTTTACTCCTGGTACACCACCTCAGTCTTTTCAGGTATATGATTTTGATACTTTTTGTATCATGAAAGTCACACGATAACCTTCCTACTTACCATTCCAGTACATTTTGTGTTCATGTTACAATGAAGGACATTCCTTTTTCAGAAGCGTCACGTGATCTTGGACAAGTTCCTGAAGCTGCACCTGATGGTCACTGCCGGACCTCAGGGAACCCCCAGGTTCAGGTGAGAATCTGTTTTAGCATGATGTCATGGCAACAGGGTGAACATGGACATACAATTGACAGTTAGCATCACCTCCTCCATGAAGGGTTATATGTGGCCTCTATCAACTCATACTTGTAGTAAGAGGCCTCTAACAGGATTTACCTGTGGGTCAGAAGTATGACCACCAAATGGACATTGTCTGTCTGTCTGTCTGTAGCTGGAAGTGCAGCACTAAACCACAACATCACAACTTTTCTAACATTCTTTGTCTTGTTCGTTGATCAGGCTCCTTATAATAAGAAAATACTGTGTGGTAGAAGCTAGAATCAGAGGCGTGTTGTTATAATTTAACAACACTGACTGACCAATCAGATTAAAGGAATATCCAACTGGTTGGCATAATGCATTATTTGACATGGCGTCAACATGATAAAGGACTTACATAACTGCTCCATTTTTATATGCTAATTCTGCATTTGAAATATATTTTCTGTTATCATTAAGGAAAACCAGTTTTGTAGTTTAAGGTGTAACATGCATTTCATGCAGGCAAGCGTAACGAGGGTCAGTCGCCCTATAGTGAGAGTGCAGAATGTGTAACACAGCCAGGAGGTCCAACAAGATGACTGTGTACAGAGTGGTGGGATATAATGTATAACTAATGGGTTCTACAGGAGAAACATTAGCATTAATCAACCTGGTATTTATCATGTTGACATGTGGGATATCTTATTCCGTAACTGTTGGTGTCCCTCTGTGGGACGTACAAGCTGTAGTGTGATGTAATGGGAGATACTAATTATAATGATATGAGGCATGCTCGGTGTAATGTAGTAGGACACACAGATTGTAATGTAATACTGACTGACTGACTGAGTTTGGTTTTACGCCGCTTTTAGTAATATTCCAGCAATATCACGGCGGGGGACACCAGAAATGGGCTTCACTCATTGTACCCGTGTGGGGATTGAACCAACGGGTCTTCTAGACTAACCCCACCTGACACAAGCCAACGCTTTAACCACTAGATTACCCCACCGCCCCTTGTAATGTAATAGGAAATACAAAGTGTAATGTTATCTGAGGTACACATTGTATTGTTATGGAAGATACACACTGTATTGTATAACATAACAAGAGATACAAATTGTAATGTTATCGGACATTCAAATTTTTATGTTATGGGACATACAAATTGTATAATAATAAGAGATAGAAATTGTGATAAAAAATAGGAGATACAAATTGTTGTGTTATTAAATATACATCTTGTAATGTTATGGAAGATACAGACTGTATTGGAATCTTTATTTTTGGTTTGGTTTGCTTGTTGTTTAACACCACACTCAGCAATATTCCAGCTATATGGCTGCAGTGAGTTAATAATCGAGTCTGGACCAGACAATATAGTGATCAGCAGCATGGGCATCGATCTACACAATTGGGATGTGATGACATGTGGCAACCAAGTCAACAAGCCTGATCACCCGATCCCGTTACTCATCTTTTATGTACAAGACATACAAATTGTAATGATATGGGACATACAGGTCGTAATGTAATGGGACATACAAATTGTAATAATCTGGGACGTACAGGTCATAATGTAATGGGACATACAAATTGTAATGATATGGGACATACAGGTCGTAATGATATGGGACATATAAATTGTAATAATCTGGGACATACAAGTCGTAATGTAATGGGACATACAAATTGTAATGATATGGGACATACAGGTCGTAATGTAATGGGACATACAAATTGTAATGATATGGGACATACAGGTCGTAATGTAATGGGACATACAAATTGTAATGATATGGGACATACAGGTCGTAATGTAATGGGACATACAAATTGTAATGATATGGGACATACAGGTTGTAATGTAATGGGACATACAAATTGTAATGATATGGGACATACAGGTCGTAATGTAATGGGACATACAAATTGTAATGATATGGGACATACAGGTCGTAATGTAATGGGACATACAAATTGTAATGATATGGACATACAGGTTGTAATGTAATGGGACATACAAATTGTAATAATCTGGGACATACAGGTCGTAATGTAATGGGACATACAAATTGTAATAATCTGGGACATACAGGTCGTAATGTAATTGGACATACAAATTGTAATGATATGGGACATACAGGTTGTAATGTAATGGGACATACAAATTGTAATGATATGGGACATACAGGTCGTAATGTAATGGGACATACAAATTGTAATGATATGGGACATACAGGTCGTAATGTAATGGGACATACAAATTGTAATGATATGGGACATACAGGTTGTAATGTAATGGGACATACAAATTGTAATGATATGGGACATACAGGTCGTAATGTAATGGAACATACAAATTGTAATGATATGGGACATACAGGTCGTAATGTAATGGGACATACAAATTGTAATGTAATGGGACATACAAATTGTAATGATATGGGACATACAGGTCGTAATGTAATGGGACATACAAATTGTAATGATATGGGACATACAGGTTGTAATGTAATGGGACATACAAATTGTAATGATATGGGACATGGTACATACAAAATTGTGTAATGGGACATACAAATTGTAATGATATATGGGACATACAGGTTGTAATGTAATGGGACATACAAATTGTAAAATGTAATGTAATGGGACTGGGACATACAATGTAATGATGACACAAATTGTAATGATATGGGACATACAGGTACAAATGTAATGTAATGGGACATACAAATTGTAATGATATGGGACATACAGGTGAAGTAATGTAATGGGACATACAAATTGTAATGATATGGGACATACAAAGGTCGTAATGTAATGGAACATACAAATTGTAATGATATGGGACATACAGGTCGTAATGTAATGGGACATACAAATTGTAATGATATGGGACATACAGGTAAGTAATGTAATGGGACATACAAATTGTAATGATATGGACATACAGGTAAAGTAATGTAATGGAACATACAAATTGTAATGATATGGGACATACAGGTAAGTAATGTAATGGGACATACAAATTGTAATGATATGGGACATACAGGTCGTAATGTAATGGGACATACAAATGTAATGATATGGGACATACAGGTCGTAGTAATGTAATGGGACATACAAATTGTAATGATATGGGACATACAGGTCAGTAATGTAATGGGACATACAAATTGTAATGATATGGGACATACAGTCGTGTAATGTAATGGGACATACAAATTGTAATGATATGGGACATACAGGTCAGTAATGTAATGGACATACAAATTGTAATGATATGGGACATACAGGTCGTAATGTAATGGGACATACAAATTGTAATGATATGGGACATACAAGGATGAATGTAATGTAATGGACACATACAAATTGTAAATGATATGGGACATACAGGTCGTAATGTAATGGGACATACAAATTGTAATGATATGGGACATACAGGTCGTAATGTAATGGGACATACAAATTGTAATGATATGGGACATACAGGTACATACATAATGTAATGGGACATACAAATTGTAATGATATGGACATGTAGTGACATGGACATACAGGTAATAATGTAATGGGACATACAAATTGTAATGATATGGGACATACAGGTTGTAATGTAATGGGACATACAAATTGTAATGATATGGGACATACAGGTACAGTAATGTAATGGGACATACAAATTGTAATAATAATGGGACATACAGTAAGTAACACAGGTAATGTAATGGGACATACAAATTGTAATGATATGGGACAGGTCGTAATGTAATGGGACATACAAATTGTAATGATATGGGACATACAGGTTGTAATGTAATGGGACATACAAATTGTAATGATATGGGACATACAGGTCGTAATGTAATGGAACATACAAATTGTAATGATATGGGACATACAGGTCGTAATGTAATGGGACATACAAATTGTAATGATATGGGACATACAGGTCGTAATGTAATGGGACATACAAATTGTAATGATATGGGACATACAGGTCGTAATGTAATGGAACATACAAATTGTAATGATATGGGACATACAGGTCGTAATGTAATGGACATACAAATTGTAATGATAATGGGACATACAGACACAGAATGTAATGGAACATACAAATTGTAACATATGGACATACAGGTCGTAATGTAATGGGACATACAAATTGTAATGATATGGGACATACAGGACATAAGTAATGTAATGGGACATACAAATTGTAATGATATGGGACATACAATGTAAGTAATGTAATGGGACATACAAATGGTACAAATTGTAATGATATGGGACATACAGGTCGTAATGTAATGGAACATACAAATTGTAATGATATGGGACATACAGGTCGTAATGTAATGGGACATACAAATTGTAATGATATGGGACATACAGGTCGTAATGTAATGGAACATACAAATTGTAATGATATGGGACATACAGGTCGTAATGTAATGGGACATACAAATTGTAATGATATGGGACATACAGGTCGTAATGTAATGGAACATACAAACTGTAATGATATGGGACATACAATGTAATGGAACATACATGGAATGTAATGATATGGGACATACAATGTCGAATAATGTAATGGATTGTAATGATATATGGACATACAGGTGCACAATGTAATGGGACATAATGTAATGGATGGACATACAAATTGTAATGATATGGGACATACAGGTGTTAAGTAATGTAATGGAACATACAAAAGATTGTAATGATATGGGACATACAGGTGGTAATGTAATGGAACATACAAATTGTAATGATATGGACATACAGGTCGTAATGTAATGGAACATACAGAATTGTAATGATATGGGACATACAGGTGATATGGACAATGTAATGGGACATACAAATTGTAATGATATGGGACATACAGGTGTAATGAATGTAATGGAATGTAATGGGACAGACTGTAATGATATGGGACATACATGTAATGGACATACAAGTAATGTAATGGACATAATGAGACATACAAATTGTAATGGACATACAGACTGTAATGTAATGGGACATACAGGTTGAATGTAATGGGACATACAAACTGTAATGATATGGGACATACATAATTAATGTAATGTAATGTAATGGGACATACAGGAAGTAATGGAATGTAATGATATGGGACATACAGGAATTAAGTAATGTAATGGGACATACAAACATGTAATGATATGGACATACAGAAAAAGTAATGTAATGGGACATACAAATTGTAATGATATGGGACATATAGGTGGAACATAAGTAATGTAATGGAACATACAAATGTAATGGGACATACAAATTGTAATGACATACAAATATGGGACATACAGGTCGTAATGTAATGGGACATACAAATTGTAATGATATGGGACATACAGGTCGTAATGTAATGGGACATACAAATTGTAATGATATGGGACATACAGGTCGTAATGTAATGGAACATACAGACTGTAATGATATGGGACATACAGGTCGTAATGTAATGGAACATACAGATTGTAATGATATGGGACATACAGGTCGTAATGTAATGGAACATACAGACTGTAATGATATGGGACATACAGGTCGTAATGTAATGGAACATACAAACTGTAATGATATGGGACATACAGGTCGTAATGTAATGGAACATACAAATTGTAATGATATGGGACATATAGGTCGTAATGTAATGGAACATACAGACTGTAATGATATGGACATACAGGTTGTAATGTAATGGCAGCATCAGCAGTACAGTACCCTAACAAGACATTCACTGATACACTCAGCATCAGCAGTACAGTCTACTAACAGACATTCACTGATACATAGCATCAGCATGTTGTACAGTACCAGCTCAGCAGTACAGACATTCACTGATACTCAGCATCAGCAGTACAGTACCCTAACAGACATTCACTGATACACTCAGCATCAAGCAGTACAGTACCCTGACAGACATTCACTGATACACTCAGCATCAACAGTACAGATACTAACTCAGCATCAGCAGTACAGTACCCTAACAGACATTCACTGATACACTCAGCATCAGCAGTACAGTACCCTAACAGACACTGACATTCACTGTATAACAGACATTCACTGATACAGTCAGCATCAGCAGTACAGTACCCTAACAGACATTCACTGATACACTCAGCATCAGCATCACAGTACAGTACCCTAACAGACACTCAGCATCAGTACATTCACTGATACACTCAGCATCAGCAGTACAGTACCCTAACAGACATTCACTGATACACTCAGCATCAGCAGTACAGTACCCTAACAGACATTCACTGATACACTCAGCATCAGATACACAGTACAGTACCCTAACAGACATTCACTACACTCAGATACACTCAGCATCAGCAGTACAGTACCCTAACAGACATTCACTGATACACTCAGCATCAGCAGTACAGTACCCTAACAGACATTCACTGATACACTCAGCATCAGCAGTACAGTACCCTAACAGACATTCACTGATACACTCAGCATCAGCTGTACAGTACCCTAACAGACATTCACTGATACACTCAGCATCAGCAGTACAGTACCCTAACAGACATTCACTGATACACTCAGCATCAGCAGTACAGTACCCTGACAGACATTCACTGATACACTCAGCATCAGCTGTACAGTACCCTAACAGACATTCACTGATACACTCAGCATCAGCATGTACAGTACCCTAACAGACATTCACTGATACAGTCAGCATCAGCAGTACAGTACCCTGACAGACATTCACTGATACACTCAGCATCAGCAGTACAGTACCCTAACAGACATTCACTGATACACTCAGCATCAGCAGTACAGTACCCTAACAGACATTCACTGATACACTCAGCATCAGCAGTACAGTACCTCAGCATCAGCAGTACAGTAGACAGACATTCACTGATACACTCAGCATCAGCAGTACAGTACCCTAACAGACAGCTGATACAGTAGCATCAGCAGTACATTACCCACAGACATTCACTGATACACTCAGCATCAGCAGTACAGTACCCTGACAGACATTCACTGATACACTCAGCATCAGCAGTACAGACATTACTGATACACTCAGCTGACAGACATTCACTGATACACTCATCACCCTAACAGACATTACTGATACACTCAGCATCAGCAGTACAGTACCCTGACAGACATTCACTGATACACTCAGCATCAGCAGTACAGTACCCTAACAGACATTCAGATACCTCAGCTACCCTGACAGACATTCACTGATACACTCACCTACAGTACCCAGACATTCACTGATACACTCAGCATCAGCAGTACAGTACCCACAGACATTCACTGATACACTCAGCAGCAGTACAGTACCCTAACAGACATTCACTAATACACTCAGCATCAGCAGTACAGTACCCTAACAGACATTCACTGATACACTCAGCATCAGCAGTACAGTACCCAGTGACAGACATTCACTGATACACTCAGCATCAGCAGTACAGTACCCTGACAGACATTCACTGATACACTCAGCATCAGTACAGTACAGTACCCTGACAGACATTCACTCAGATACAGACATTCACTGATACACTCAGCATCTGACAGACATTCACTGATACACCTCAGCATCACAGACAGTTCACTGATATTCACTGATACACTCAGCATCAGCAGTACAGTACCCTAACAGACATTCACTGATACACTCAGCATCAGCAGTACAGTACCCTAACAGACATTCACTGATACACTCAGCATCAGCAGTACAGTACCCTGACAGACATTCACTGATACACTCAGCATCAGCAGTCAGCAGTACAGTACCCTAACAGACATTCACTGATACACTCAGCATCAGCAGTACAGTACCCTAACAGACATTCACTGATACACTCAGCATCAGCAGTACAGTACCCTAACAGACATTCACTGATACACTCAGCATCAGCAGTACAGTACCCTAACAGACATTCACTGATACACTCAGCATACAGTACAGTACCCTAACAGACATCAGCTGATACAGTCAGCCTACTGATACACTCAGCATCAGCAGTACAGTACCCTAACAGACATTCTGATACAGCATACAGACATTCACTGATACACTCAGCATCAGCAGTACAGTACCCTAACAGACATTCACTGATACAGTCAGCATCAGCAGTACAGTACCCTAACAGACATTCACTGATACACTCAGCATCAGCAGTACAGTAACCTAACAGACATTCAGTACCCTAACAGACATTCACTGATACACTCAGCATCAGCAGTACAGTACCCTGACAGACATTCACTGATACACTCAGCATCAGCAGTACAGTACCCTGACAGACATTCACTGATACACTCAGCATCAACAGTACAGTACCCTAACAGACATTCACTAATACACTAATACTGGTAGTTACTGCAATGTACACGGCCACCTGAACACAGTGTCGTATCTCAAGCAAGACTATTGTGCACCATTATCTGACTGCAACATGGGTTCATGATACAGTGTGACTGCAAACATGGGTTACAGTGTGAAAGGGCAAACCAATCATCTAACATGTCTGAAGTACCAGTTTGCCTTGTGCCTTTTTTCCCCTTTCATGGTATATCTGGCATGCCGGAACCCTTTCAGAAATGGGTCTCACCAAAACCATGTGTAATGGGTTCACCAACCAAAGTAAGGTGAAATAATGAGGCTTACTGTTGTGTTAAAGATTATTTGATTTATGAAAACAATGTGTCACCAGTTTCAAACACAACTATGACATGCATTATTTCAATCTTTCCTCCCCTACTTCTGTGACGTGCAATGACATGCAGGGGTTCAAAAATCCCATCGCCCGACGCCAAGTCAGTTTTCATTTCGGGCAATCTAATAATGCTATCTTACTTGTCCGTGGGTTACTAGATAGTTTCCACTTATGGTTTCAAACTGCAAATAAACTTTGATTTAATTTCATATCTGCTCAAAATGTAACTATTAAATTTCGCAATGATAATAAAGTAGAGTTATCTTTCTTTGCTATTTATCACTTTTCAATAAATAGTCCAGTAAACATTAACATCAAATACCATCTTGATTTCTTCTTTCATAATTACATCATCATAATTATGTCATAAAATCTGGGCAAGTGGAAACTTAGTCAGGACAAGTTACTTTCTTAAAGTGACTTGCCCTGTGGCAAGTGGCTCTTTAAAAAATGTTTGAACCTCTGACATGTAACTAAAATACTGCTCTGAGCCTAATGTGTATGAAAGAAAACTCTCAATCTTGCAAAGAATTTGTCTCAGGAAGGTAGTAATTATTCAAAAGTAGAACGTGAAGCAATAACATTCCCTGAGATTAAAAGATTACAGTATGGCTAAGACCATCATCAATCTCATGCTAACTCCCCAATTTGTTTCCATAGCAACATGAAGAACATTAGCAACCAGCTGAGTCAGGAGCTGATGAATGACATCCTACTGGTGTCCAACAGCGCCCAGGATGAGAGCGACTCCTCGCAGCTGCAGCAGTACCTTCTGGAGGGCCGAGGATGGAAGCTCCTCCATGTCATACACAGTGTCGGGGTCAAGGTAGGCTGTTTTATACAGTGTTGGGGTCAAGGTTGATTGTTTTACACAGTGTCAGGGTCAAGGTTAGCTGTTTTACACAGGGTGAGGGTCAAGGTAGGCTGTTTTACACAGTGTCAGGGTCAAGGTAAGCCGTTTTACACAGTGTTGGGGTCAAGGTAAGCCGTTTTACACAGTGTTGGGGGCAAGGTAGGCCGTTTTACACAGTGTTGGGGTCAAGGTAAGTTGTTTTACAGTGTCAGGGTCAAGGTAGCTTCCCAACATCTTATTAGTTTGTCCTTTTTCATGACATATATCTGTTTAATAATCTGATGGTGATGTTATAAGATAGTACAGTGGGATATGTTCCATCCACCATTACTCAGTATGTTTCCTTCCAGACGTTATCCAACAGTCGAGACCTGTGCAACCTGCTTCTGTCCCTGCTGCCATGGACCATCCAGTTCCAGCCCTCAGAGCCTCCCACAGATTCCATCATCTTCAAAGGTAGAGTGTTCATCACAAACTTGGGTATTCAGTAGTTACTTCAGTAAGGACAATTAAGTAGATGTGGATGTCTACCTTTTTCCATGTCTGCTCCTAACATTTTGCTCATATCACATATTATTGGGATGTTAGGACACCCCATGATGGGCACATAAGTACTTTCCAAAGTATGATCAAAATACTAGTGAGAAACCCAGACCCAGAAATATGCTGAACAGAATGGAGTAGGGATTATTTTCACTATTTTGTTTTGTAGTGAGCACACAACTTTAAACAAATATACCACAAAGTCATCTCTAACCTATTTTGAACTGTTTGAGAGGCATTCTAAAAGTTGTGAGTTGGAAACAGTATAAGTATTTATACCGAAACGTCGCTGTTGTACAATAAGGAAGTTGATCATCCATAAAGACTTGTCATTCCTTATTTGGGGCGGTGGGGTAGTCTAGTGGTTAAAGCTTTGGCTCGTCACGCCGAAGACCCGGGTTCGAATCCCCACATGGGTACAATGAGTGAAGCCCATTTCTGGTGTCCCCCGCTGTGATATTGCTGGAATATTGCTAAAAGCAGCGTAAAACCAAACTCACTCAGTCAGTCAGTCATTTCTTATTTTGTTCAATATAGCATAGTTGAGCCCTCTAATTCTGGAAAAACAGTGTAAAAAGATCATGGGGTTTTCTTTTAGATTTTTGTAATATTTTACTGTAAGGACCTGTGAAATATGTCTTTAAACCTGAGGTCTCTGCTTGTAGGGAGGGAAGAGACATGGATGCCTGTTCAGCAATGTTTCGTGTACACTCAGAAACTCTCAAAGTTGAAAAACTTTGGTTGTCAGAGAGAAACAGTCATGCACCCAAACCATCCCAGTCACCATGGAACAGAGGCTCATCACCACAGAAAACGAAGGTTTACAAAAGTGTCTAGTTCAGTTACACAGCAGAACAATTCTGAGAGTGAGGAAGAAGAGGTGCAAGAAGACAAGATCAAACATTCTCGGATAAGAAGGCCAGCAAGAGTGCTGCTGTTCAAGTCTACAGGAATTCAGGAAGATGAAGATTCCGGTTCCGATCAGGATTTACTGGGAGCATTCCCGGACTTTCAAGCTGTGCAGGAATCTGTCAGTTCTGCAGAACTCACCCTCATCATCTTTGACCTTTTACTTGACCTTTGTATCCTTGACCTTTCCCATGTGGCCCCTGGCAAGGTAATGTCACCCACAATGCTGCCACATCTTCTTCATATATTTTCCCGTCTGTGTGAGACAGAGCCATCTGAAAATGCCTCTAAATTAAACTGGAAGAACAAAACAAAGTTGACACTTCAGAGACACCTGATCCGTCTGATTTTGACAGCCAGTGGAATCATTGCCACCCAACAGAGTGGTGTCAAAATCTTAATGGGACACAATACAGTCAGCAGCATCATGGCAGCCATTGCCTGCTTAGTGGACCCTAATCCTGATTCTGGGGACATTGTAGAAACAGACCATTTTGACCTTGTGATGGATGTCATATGTGGACTGATCCTTCTCTTTGAAACAGTATTCATGAGTCTTCCATTTAATCCATCATTCATAAACTGTGCCTTAGGGATCCTGGATTGCTTCAAAACAAATAATGGTTTCCTGTACATAAAACAATTGGTATGTTCATCTAAGTTGACAAAAACAGACTTAAGTAGTGGTCAAGGTGATCTTCAGGAAGATCCCTTGAAGAATATTGCTTCTCTCATCAGTACACTGAAGCTGGTGAAGGTGAACTATATCCATGCAGTGAAATGTTTGAAGAGACGTCACAGGAATTGTGAGTACCACATGTACCTGAGCCATCACCACAACATCCTGGGCTACCCATCGGGGCTGGAGTTGGAGCAGGTGGAGGCAGCTGGTGATGGCAGACACAGGTCCTGGTCCTCCAACCCTAGCAAGTGCCAGGTCGCCATCTTGACGGAACTTCTCCTAGAAATGCTGGCAGAAACAAAGTCCACAAAGCTGCAGGTACAAATCCTTTCCACCCTTAGACATCCCGGGATCTGCTGCTGTATGCATCCCAAGACCATCATTGAAGCTGTGACTCCTCTGCTTCCCAGCTTCACGCCAGCCATCAGAAGCTGCAGCCTGGAGTCCCTCAATGACATCCTTCTGGACCAGTTCATGGGTTCAGAAGAACTCACAGACAAACAACTACCAGAGATAAATGTGTGTAAGTTGTGTACATTTGAAGATAAGTTTTCCATATCTTCTTCAGCAAGTACTCCAGATGGTATGGGAGACCTGTCCAGAATAATTGATAGTGGATTTTCTAGCAGTGGTAGACTTGAAGCAAAGAAACAGTGGTCGTTACAGAGGTGGCGTCCTCTTCAGGTGTTCAGACAGTTTATTGTGTCACCTGATGAAAGTCTAGCCTTGATAACTGCCAAGCATCTGATTGTGTTAGCCATCAGAGGAAACAGTGACCTGAAGCAAGAGTTGTTCTTTAAGGTGTATCAGCATGTTGTGCATTCTGCCCTGGAGGACTCCACCGAGATCACAGACACTTCTTCCGATGAACAGCTCATTTCCTTGGGGAAGGTTCCAAGTTCTATCATGCTGTACTGTGTGTCAGCCTTGCCTTATGTGTTGCAAGTAGACAAAGTTATGAATGTGTTTGTGGAGAAAGAGGGACTCTCCAGACTCAATAATCTTTTAGAGGACAGTCATTTGAGAGCCCCAGTTATGGGAGTCTTTGAGGCATTGATAATGATCGATGAACAGAAAGTGAGAGAGATGAAAACAAAGAATGCTGAAGAAGTAACATTACTGACTTCTGAGTACATCCGTGGAACTGTAATGCAGATATTCATTGACATCCTGGCAAAGAAGACATGTGCAATAACTGCAGCATTTCAACAACTGCATCTGGAGAAGCAAGGCAGCAGTGGAAGTGGTACCGATCACCAGGATAGTGGTTCGGACGAAGACTCTACTTCTACCCTGTTGCCTGCCCGCCACCATGATATTGTCAAAGACTTGCCCTTGCTACAGGACATGTGGCAGACCTGTGCCAAGCTGTGTATGAATAGTCCTACATTCAGATCCTTCTATAGGAACTCTCCGTGTCTGTACATTGTCCAGGATACGCTGCTGCTGACTCTGGAGCTTCTGTCAGACATGGGGGTCCAGCTGTGCCAGTCACGGAGGGAATCTGTGACAGAGACCAGCTCTGTGAGGTCCTTCTCCTGCCATCTGAAGAAGCTCACCTTCATCGAGGCTGTGATGATTGTCTGCTTCTCATGTCACACAGTCTCTCCAACACAAAAGGTAATGACTTTGAAACAGTTGAGGATTAAAGTAATGTGGAATGTGATATTGCTAATTTGTTTCCTTCAGCCTCACCTTCATTAATATCTCGACAGTAGTGTCAGACATGCTTATTTTGCCATAAACTTAAATTGTCTTCCAATTGCAAAAATATTAACAAAAATATTCCTCCATACTGCAGGATCAACAAGTGACCCATGTTTATGAGAAATGCTGACACATGAGCATCTTGGGCTTTATTTTCACATTAGGAACTGACTACCCTGAATACTGATTATGGCATCAATAAACTTGTGGATTAAATCAGTAGCCTATGGGTCTAAGTATTTCATCATCGGGTGATCCCTTGAGTACATCATGTAATGGTTATCTTCCAACCATGATTATTTAAATATTTTGCAATTGATTCTGTTATGTTTGTCATCTAACAGAGCATTTTTTCCAAGCACCAGAAAAACGTCATGCCTACAAAGGGCTAATGTTCCTGTAAATGCCACAGAACAGAGAGATTTACCAAGTTTTCTTTGTTGCAAGAAGCAGCTTCATGGCTTGGATGTTCAGTTTCTTTGACTGTGTACACCAATGGCTTGAATCATTGTTCACAGTATAGATCTCTTAAATGTCTGGTCAAGACTGGATCTATAGACAGAACACCATTATAGGGCTTGAATAGTTCTGAGTTAGGCATTAATCAAACTGACCGACTGACCGTCTGTGTGTACAGAAGGGTGGCGAGGAGGCCCACTGGAAGCAGCTGCGTGACTCCCTGCAGCAGTGTGTGAAGCTGGACCCCACCAAGCTCAAGGCCGTGTTCGACATGCTCCTCAACACTGCCCTGCCCCAGCTGCCATCCATCCTGGAGTACTCCTACGACCAAATCATTGCAATGCTGGTGAGTCACGTGTATACTTAACTCCTAAAGGTTTCAGTAGGAGATGTTATGTAGAGTGACTTATATCCTTATATTGGATCAACAAGTGACTTTCTGGGTTGGAACCAATTGGACCGTGATGTTCATCACTTGATTTATAGCTATGGACCTTGTGACCTAAGGGTAAGTTCTAAGGTTGTTGATTGACCAGGGAAATATAAGCTGGTACTTTTGTTGAAATATGGATTGATGCCCTCAGTATCATTTCTGTTGTTTGACCTTGACCCAGAATCTGAAGGACAAGGAGATGGTGGATGAGGATGAATACCGAGAGCTGCTTCACTTCGGCGGGAGTGAGGAGGAGGAGGCTGTATGGACTGAGCATGGCTATGAGGCAGACACAGAAACAACTATGCACAATGACTGGAAGAAAAGTAAGACTCACACCTACATGTTCTCCATGCTGTAATTCAACTGAAATAGTCATCAAGGCACCATTAGACTAATCTCACTCACTTGCTCATTCTGGTATGTGATATATACTGTGGTATAACTGAAATAGTGATCAAAGTGAGATAAGACCAAACTCACTCACTCACTCACTCCTCAGTCACCCTTTCCTGTATGTACTCCATGCTGTGGTATGACTGAAATATTGATCAAAGTGAGATAAGACCAAACTCACTCACTCACTCCTCAGTCACCCTTTCCTGTATGTACTCCATGCTGTGGTATGACTGAAATATTGATCAAAAGCAGCATTAGACCAAACTAGTGATCAAAGTGGCTTGAAACTAAAGTCCCTCACTCACCCATTCCTGTATATACTCACTGCTGTGATATAATTGATATCAAAGCTGCATTAGACCCCACTCATTCACCCATTATGTCCTCCAGGTCTCCAGACAAGCTACGACAACCGTCTGAAGCATGCAGACACCATCTGCTTCCCGTCTGTGTTCCGACTGTTTGTGGAGCTGGCAATCACAACTTACAACACCGCAGCTGTCAGCAAGGTGGTGATGTCAGTGTTGTTACGGCTGCTGCAGACGCTAAGGAGTAGTCCCCCTGCTGTACAAGGGGTGTGTTCAGAGGTAATCGTGGCTCTGGTATCTTGTATATGAACAAGTTGCAACAGAAATAGCTTTTAGAATGAATGTTTGATCAATGCAACATTATAAACATTTCTGTTGAAAAGATAATTGTTCTGTATGATTCAGTGTACCATGAAGTGGTAATTCCAATATATGGGACCAGACATAATGACATTACTTTCAGCTTGTTACGCTGTCCTCATTGGCTTCACAAATTATTCCTAAATTATGACAGAGAGTAAACTTTTAATACACTTGATTCATTTCTACAGCTAACTTATGCTGAGAATGAGATATGGTTGTAATTTGCAAGTGTTAACATACCCATTACTCGATGATACAAAGTTGCTGATTGGTTGATATATTTAAGCGCTCTCAGGAATTTGATCAAGTCATCTTTGCATGTGCATACAGGCTACTGCAGGTCCTGAAAACGTTACTCTTCTTCACACAGAATTGCTCTTCTTTGCTCCCTGATTAATCTTAAGCTTTAGTTACAGTTGTTTAACTGCTAGTGGTGGTCTGATTAATTGAAATAATCGAAGATTGGTTGCAGTATCTAAATGACTAAGAAATCGATCATGTTTTCTCATAATCGAACACAAACAATTCTGGACCACTTGTTTTCATAAACAATATTTTTCACAAGGTTGGTTTGTCTGTTACATTTCATAAGCAGTAGAAGCTCGTTTCAAGTCATGATTGAATTTATCTTAAAGACTCCAAGAAATTTATGTTCCTTACATACTGGTCATCCTTTAAAGATGTGAAATTTTGCCCAAAAGAACTACATGTTTTTTCCATATTTTTATGTGCATTAACAAATTTCATTAATGACGCTAACCAATTTTTTTCGATGATTGATCGGTTGTAATAAACCAATCATCAATTATGAGATTTTAACCAATTCCCAACACTATTAACTGCTAGTTCAAACAATGTGAGATGCTATGCGTGTTTGTTGCAGGGTATCTTGGAGGTTCTGCTGGATGGTTTCAAGGACGTCCTTACCAAGTCCACTGTTGACCAGCAAGGTACTGAAAACAATGTTAAACTACTGGCAGTCAGTGGCCTAAGGTTATTTTGGTGAACAAGTTTCTGGTCCAGACGGAGTAGGGTGGGAGGATCACACTCAGCTGGCAAATCACTTACCACACAAAACAACAAATGTACAATTAGGTTTTAGTCTGTCTTCTACTTTTCGTGGTTCTGTCCTTCAGCCTATTGAACATCCAGACCACAGTACTTGTACTTAGATCCATTTTTATCCCACCGGCATGTAATGCGGTGGGATATAGTCGTCGCCTCGTCCGTCCGTCCGTAATCATTTTGTTTCCGGAGCATAACTCAAAGACTGTTCGATATTTTTCAACAAAAATCGGTAGATATGTCAAACATAACCTAAGGTGGTGCCTTTTGCTATTTACAGATTATTGTCATTTTTATTTTTCTCGGTTTCCATGGAAACGTTTTGGACTTAGTCTTAAAGAAGGGTGGGCTTCGTTTCCGGAGCATAACTCAAGAACCGTTCAGTATTTTTCAACAAAACTTGGTAGATATATCAAACAGATCCTAGAGTGGTGCCTTTTGCTATTCACAGATTTTTGGCAGTTTTATTTTTCCCGGTTTCCATGGAAACGATTCGGACTTAGTCCCAAAAGTGAGAGGTGGGCTTCGTTTCCGGAGCATAACTCAAGAACCGTTCAGTATTTTTCAACAAAACTTGGTAGATCTATGAAACAGAACCTTAAGTTGTGCCTTTTGCTATTTGCCGATTTTTGGCATTTTTATTTTTCCCAGTTTCCATAAAAACATTTTGAACTTAGTCTCAAAAAATAAGGATTGCTTTCGTTTCCGGAGCATGACTCAAGAACCATTCAATATTTTTCAACAAAACTTGGTAGATATATCAAACCGATCCTGAAGTTGTGCCTTTTGCTATTTGCAGATTTTTGGCATTTTTATTTTTCCCGGTTTCCATGGAAACGATTCGGACTTAGTCCCAAAAGTGAGGGGTGGGCTTCGTTTCCGGAGCATAACTCAAGAACCGTTCAGTATTTTTCTACAAGACTTGGTAGATATATCAAACAGAACCTTAAGTGGTGCCTTTTGCTATTTGCAGATTTTTGGCATTTTTATTTTTCCCGGTTTCCATGGAAACGATTCGGACTTAGTCCCAGAAGTGAGGGGTGGGCTTCGTTTCCGGAGCATAACCCAAGAACCGTTCAATATTTTTCAAAAAAACTTGGTAGATATATCAAACACAACCTTAAGTGGTGCCTTTTGCTATTTGCAGATTTTTGGCATTTTTATTTTTCTTGGTTTCCATGGAAACATTTTGGACTTAGTCTCAAAAAGTAAGGATTGCTTTCGTTTCCGGAGCACAACTCAAAAACCGTATAATATTTTTCAACAAAACTTGGTAGATATATCAAACAGATCCTAAAGTTGTGCCTTTTGCTATTTGCAGATTTTTGGCATTTTTATTTTTCCCGGTTTCCATGGAAACGATTCGGACTTAATCCCAAAAGTGAGGGGTGGGCTTCGTTTCCGGAGCACAACTCAAAAACCTCTCTATATCTTTCAGCAAAACTTGGCAGATATGTGAGGCAGATCTTGAAGTGGTGCCTTTTGCTATTTGCAGATATTTGTGATTTATTATTTTCTCGGTTTCCATGGAAATGATTCGAACTTAGTCTCAAAAAGGAAGGGATGGGTTTTGTTTCCGGAGCACAACGCGAAAACTTCTTAATATCTTTCAGCAAAACTTGGCAGATATGTGAGGCAGATCCCAAAGTGGTGCCTTTTGCTATTTGCAGATTTTTGTCATTTATTTTTTTCATGATTTCCATGGAAACAATTTGCACTTAGTCTAAAATCAAGCTGGACTTTAAGTAACTGTCAGATGATTTGTTCTTTCAAAGATGTGGGGGCCGGGGGGATATGTCATCTTCTGATGACTCTTGTCATGTACAGCTACAGTATAACCTGCAGTGATATGATGGATAAGTAGCTTTTGTTAACAGTCACTATTTGAAGGTGATTGCTCTGCTCCCTAACTTCAGAGCTGGCTCTTCGAGAGATTCTGCTGTCTCTGATCCAGCTTGTGGCACAGACGGGAAATAGCAGCCAATGAACTGCGACTGTACATTCGTCTGTTCCTTGTCGAGGGGTACCCTGTGGTGAGTACTAATGAGCTGTCTTGTCCGTAAGTCTAAAAAAGTTCTAATAGATTTTGAGGACCTTTCCCAGAGGCCCAGATAAGCTGCGTATCCGGGTAAAATATGCATAGAAAATTTCCAATTACGCATTGAAAAATAATTGTTGCGTACCAATTACACATTTAAAATGTTAGATACGCAAAAAGTTTAAAACAAATGCGTGCGGAATATATTTATAAAAATCGCTTCCGTAATGAAAAAGACATCGATTGCTATCAAGTTGTACTGTTAGTATAGGACTAGTGTTGTACTGTCAGTATCGGATAAGTGATTTTTTTATGAAATCATTTCCATTATATTTAAGTTGGCTTTGATTAGGTATGATATAAGGCGGCGGGACATACCTGCTTAGTAAACTTACTTAATGACATAATACTTAGGTGAGTAAAATGACTGAAATACGCACATATTTGAAAGCAGTGGGTAACTGAAAATGAAATACCCACTCAACATTCATAATACCCGCTCCAAAACATACAGTGGGTACAGTACCCACATGAGCTAAATCTTATCTGGAGCTCTGCTTTCCTGTTCAAGTTTATTAAAAGGTGGGCCTTTTAGGGACCTAACATAATCCAACTTCCCATCACAGGAAACATGATTGTCTGTGTTTGAATGAAAATGCTGCCTGCAAGATCTGGGTTAGAAATGGTCCTCTTGTGTTGTCGTAAGATGTGATAAACACAATCAAGTGGTCAGACTCACATATTTGGTTGATGATTGTCATTGGATCCTCAAGATTCTCGTGATGTTGGTTGCTGAATTATCTGCCCCAGAGTAAACTATTAACAGACCGCCGTCATCCAGCTGGAATATTATTGAGTGCGGCATTAATACTGAGTGAGAATACTACATTGAAACTGTTGATGATTACCTCCCTTCAGGACTCGATCTTGTCAACCCTGATGAGTGTCGTGGAGAACTCCCAGGTGGAGCCGTGCTACACCATCACCTTCCCCACGTCCCGGACAAACCCACCAGCTGCTCCAGACACAGGTCAGACATTTGGACAGGAGGTCAAGGTCATTTATCTCTCAGCAACAGTTACTACCTGTAGTTTGTATTCTCTAATTGTACAGGTAGCACTGGGGGTAAAAAGGATGTTTCTATTTCATATTAAGTTACTAACAGTATATGTATTATAATAAATCAAATAAAACAGAATTGACAGATAACATCCTATTAACAGCTTGCAAAAATTGGAGAATGGTGTAATTCACTACCAACCCTTATTTTACTGTCTCTAATTATCTTCTGTCTTTTTCTGTTGGAAAACAAGACCATGTTTAAAAATATGTTTAAGAAAAGGACACAGTTTGATCATCTTTCTGTTTTTAAAATCTGGAATTAAAGAGACACATTTATTTTTATCCCTCCGGCATGTAATGCAGGGGGATATAGTCGACGGCTCGTCCGTCCGTCCGTCCATAATCATTTTGTTTCCGGAGCATAAGACCGTTAAATATTTTTCAACAAAAATTGGTAGATATATCAAACAGAATCTACAGTGGTGCCTTTTGCTATTTACAGATTTTTGTCATTTTTATTTTTCTTGGTTTCATTGGAAACGATTTTGACTTAGTCTCAAAAGGGAGGGGTAGGTTTCGTTTCTGGAGCACAACTCAAAAACTTCTTAATATCTTTCAGCAAAACTTGGCAGATATGTGAGGCAGATCCCAAAGTGGTGCCTTTTGCTATTTACAGATTTTTGGCATTTTTATTTTTACCCGGTTTCCATGGAAACGATTTGGACTTAGTCTCAAAAGGGAGGGATGGGCTTCATTTCCATCGCACAACTCAAAAACCCTTAATATCTTTACAACAGAACTTGGCAGATTTATGAGTCAGATTTTGAAGTGGTGCCTTTTGCTATTTACACATTTTTGGCATTTATGTTTTTCATGATTTCCATGGAAACGATTTGGACTTAGTCTGAAAAGACATCAAGCTGGACTCTAAGTAACTGTCAGATGATTTGTTCTTTCAAATATGTGGGGGCCGGGGGAATATGTCATCTTCTGATGACTCTTGTGTATATTTTTGTTTGGTTTGGGTGTTTTTAGTTAAATGATTTGCTTTATTTCAGAATCCTCCGAAGACCCCTGTCCTCAGTATGTGTGGTGCAAAACAGCCATGCAGTGTGACATCAAGGACTCGATTACATGGCCGCCGGTCAGCAATGGCTTCAGTGTGTCATGGTGGATGAAAGTAGCAGACGTCACGGACGACCCTCTCATGCACCTCCCAAAGCTGAGGAAGGATCATTCATCATCACTTGTCTTCAATTCCATCAATTTCAGTGAGTACCAGAAACCATGGCAATGGGTCATCCTCAAATCAGGCATTCTTTGGGAGGTATCATGATATGCTGTTTATGATACTCTGTTCAAGTATGTGTGACAAGTAACAGATTAACTCAAGTATTTTGAAAGATTCCAGTGATCCTTAACCATGTAAAGCTGTTTTGAGTACTATGTAAGACTGAAGGAGAGAACCTTCTGAATTCTTAGCACATGTTGTTCTCATGTTTTTGGTTTGACTTGTTTTGTCTGTACACCAAGGAACCCGTGAAGGTCCGGGTTAGAATATTGATCTTCAGTAACCCATGCTTGTCATAGGAGGCGACTAACGGGATCGGGTGGTCAGGCTCGCTGGCTTGGTTGACACATGTCATCGGTTCCCAATTGCGTAGATCGATGCTCATCATGTTGATCACTGGATTGTCTGGTCCAGATTTGATCATTTACAGACCGCCGCCATATAGCTGGAATATTGCTGAGTGCGGCGTAAAACTAAACTCACTCACTCACTCACTGTACACCAAGGAAAACTGACTCACTGACTGCATTGAAATGCGTTTGCTGAAATGATTTTGAAAATGTTCTTGTAGATGGCGAGTGCAAGTCCGAGGGCTCCCAGAAGAACCTGTCTCAATACCCTGTCTGCGAGTGTCTGCATGTACTTTCTGTCGGCAATGTTGAGAAGATGTTTGAAGTGTGGATTGATGTCAGGACGAGATCATTTGTATTTAGGTACTGAGAAGTTGCTGATCTTTATGTCATGTGATCATTACCTTATGATATGTTGGAGCAGTGGGTGGCCATGTTGGTAAATCATTTGCAAGTGTGACTGAAGGTCTGTGTTTGACTCCCACCTGATGGGGGGTATAAAGTCTATTGATGTTGTTCCATGGTGTGATATTGCCTAAATGCTGCAAATAAAGTGTAATCAAAACTCACTCATGCACTCATGGAGATTATCCTTCAGATTCCCTTTGATTATTCTTACCTTCATGGCCTAGAGGTGAGAGTGTGTGCCAAGAATGTGGAATGTTCGTGGTTCTATCCACCTAAAAATCTTTAAATGATGGTACTTGTTCTTACCCTGCCTGCAGGTTCAGAGGACATGACATGGACTTGGCAGCTGGGAGTCATTGTACTGTGTCTGAGTAGGGTACCCATGTTAATCTTGGACATGGTATCTCAGTGGGCTAGCTCCATCGAACTAGTCTGGGCTAGTACAAGATGCCGTACACTCTCGCTTTTATGTCGTTGTATGGATCATAGTAGTAATCTTCAACACAACTTTAAACCCATTTTACCAGACCTGGTTCATTAAAGTGGCAATGTTTGTGTTACCCAGAATAACAAGTGGCTCATTGGAGACTGAGGTAATGAAGGAGTCGAGTTCTGACAGAGTTATTTCCCCCTGGCATGTGGCATCACTTGGTTGTTTCCTATGAAGAGAAGCTGAATGGAAGTACCCTTGTTGGGAAGGTAATCTACTATACAATCAGCATGACAGTATCTAACGGTTACTAAACTTTATCATGGTTGTGTTTCAGTAATGAAATATATCAAATGTTGATATGCTGAAATAGCGTGTCCCCCTTTACATGTAGTGATTTTACAACGTGTATGATACTGTACTGATATAAACACAGGGATTTAATTATGTATTTATACAGTGTGTCTCTTGAAACTGTACTGATATGAAAACAAGGGATGTATTGATACAACATATCTCTGGGTAGGGGGTGAAACGGTATACTGCGGTATTAGTAGAACCGCATTGTTTTGCCTTCAGTTCGGTGTACCGTAATGCAATCCCCGAAATCAGTATTTTCGGTTTTTGTACCATCGTTTTATTAACCTTTTTTAAACCTTTTCCAAAATGTTGAGAAATTGAATCATTTTGTCAAAACCTATGAGTTTGTTTTCTTTCTGCATTATCTTCTTATCTCATATACTCTTGTACCGCAATACGTACCATACCATGGAAAGGGCGTACCGTTTCACCCCTATCTCTTGGTGCTTTATTGATACAGTACAGTCTGAATACAAATATGACTTGTGCACCTTTAAAAAAAATTTAATCTCAAGGAAGAGAACACTTTGTATTGTGTGCTTACGGTAAAAGTACCATCTCCTGTTTAAGGTATATTTGCTAAGATACACTGAGGTTGAAGAACAACTGATTGTGTATGCAATGTGCATAATATGTTTCAGCTCAGTTTGTACGAAAAGTTGATTTGTGGTGAATATGTTTGCATGTCATGCAGTAATATAGCATGTTTCATTTCTGACATTAGTAGATCTACTGTTCCTTTCCATATTACAATATCCTGGGATTGTTTCAGACCCTGCTTGTCATAGATGGCTGCATGTCAAGGGAGATAATTCTGGATTACCCGGCCAACTTCTCACGCAAGCCGACGTCATCTGTGCCAATGCTGCTGGTGGGTCACGTGAAAGAGGAGCCTACGGACATGGGGCACTGGCACCTGGGAAACATGATGGTCTTCAAGACAGCCAGCCTCAGTCGGGAGTGGTGGTTCCACCATTACAGTCTCGGGCCAAATCTGACCTCGGTCAGCAAGTGTGACTGCTCAGACATGAACTCCATTTATGTGCCGTACCTCTCCAAGGACGTCCTGTGTCAGGCGGATCTCTCGCTCGATGTCCTGGTTGGAGCCACAACGTTGTCGGACATGGAGAAGGCGAGGGTAAGGAGGACAAGATTCATCATGTTTTGTTGCCATGGTTACGGAGACATGATTTGTGTCATGATCAAATATATATCACTCTGTTTATCTCCAAACATGCTGGGCTATACATCCATACCTTTCAATACAGAATATTTCATGCCAGTTGCTCTCCCTGCAGACATCCACTGTCCTGACTTACTCAGCTGAAACACCATCTTGCCTGAGCCAGTACTGCTTCAACAGCCTACATGAGATGCTAACGAACCTCGGACTCGTGCACCCAACGGCTTCCCAGGATCCCCTGCTCTTCCAGAGCCCGACAATGCTGAAGTGGACAGAACTGGGCCGCCTCCAGAACCGATCCCACCAGACACTGGAGAAAGCTGTGGAGCAGGTCGGGGGAGTCTACACATTCGTCTTCATGGTGGCAAAGGTACTGAAAAGACACTGCTTCTGCTTTTGTTTACAGACACTTGTCACATACGGAAATCTTTCACAAATGGCAGGTTGCAAACATTTGTGTTCCGGAAATAAAAATGTTCATATTGATGTTTTCCCAGTCTCAGATTTTCAGAATTGCAGCCATTATGTACAACTCAAAGAGTGAAGGACCACCTGATTCTTTAATGTAATAGGGTATATCTATCATGCCATGACACATTAACTGTGGTTAAAGGAAAGCATCGGATGGACCTTCACATTTTACTGATACATCTGGACATGAGGTTTAATTGTTATTAAATAACTAGTTGAAAATTGGTTTCAAAACTCTTGCTGTTATATCCAGATTGAAAATATAACTGAAATGATGTTGTCATCTGTTAGATCTACGAGGGTTGTAGCGAAGAGAGTGACCCTGCGGAATGCCGCCGGGTGGAGAGGCTGCAGAGTAAGATCCTCCGACTCCTGTTCAGCCTCATCCACCATCTGCCCCATCTGGCACTCGAGTTCCACAACATCCAGGGCTATGCCATGTTGCGGAAAGTTCTTGTCACTTCCAGGAGCATTGTGGGATATGAAGTCCTCAAGGTGAGGCTGCTTGCGGTTTTATAGCTATTTCTTAAATTTAGGCTGGTTGTTGTTAAGGACTAGGTCTCAAAATTAGGCTGATTGCTTTTTAATAGATAGGCCATATGTTAATCACCAAATCTACACTTTTTCTGATATGATGTAAAATCTTAGCTCACTATAGTACAGAGGAATCATTTGTACATAGGACTGCATACAATGATTATTATAAGTTGTTCACTGGTCATGAGGGGGACATGGATTGATGTACCCTTGATGTTTGTTTATGTTCCCTGAGCCCGAAGTTGACATTAACAAACATCAAGGGAACATCAACCTATGGGCCCCGAGGGAGCAGTGAACAACTTATTATTTTTCCTTATCCTGACTCATGCTAATTATGCTTGTCTCCTTCCTCTTGCGAATGATAGTGGAACACTTGAAATCCCTTGAAGTTCCCTTTAAAAAAGCAGACGTAAAATCACTCACCCAAGAGTAGCGTCCCTTTCCTCCCTTTATGCTCTTATAACATACTTTGTATCGCTGTGCTAGTTTTTCTAACCTGAAAAGACGGGTGAGAATTTGGTAAGAATCTGATATTCATTGAACCTACTCTGATGTGGCAACTTTGTTCATATGTACTACTGCAGGCACTACTGGATTCCTGTACCTCGGAATCGCTGTTCCGACCCGACATGCGTCTGCATGCGTGCCCATACTGCGTCAGGGCACTGAGGCCGTGGTGCGTGACATCTCTATCCTTCAGCAACTGCTGTTGTCCTGGCGCATCTGGGAGAAGGCAGAGGAAGGAGTGATGGAGCTACTTTTCCAGTCTTTGCAGACTCTGATACGTCCAGACCATCAGCACCGGGACGTCAACATTAAGCAGTTCCGCGCTTGGGGAATTATGAACAAGATTTTCTATATTTATCTGGTAGGTTCGAATTGCCTTCTATTCTGTTTGGGTGCTGTTGTAGAAATGATTCTGACCACTACCCTCAGTTATGGATGTCTGTTGAAAAGTCACAGACACTTAGTTCATCTCACACCGTGACTAAAATTGATCAACGGAACTATCACTAGCTGTCAATATTTCAGGAACGTATCCAAGAAGGCCTGCCATCTATGACTCCAGTTGTTGGGCAAGCTGTGTCGGCCATTGTAGAGGGCATGCTGGGATTTCCTCCTGATCCAGTAATGCTTGTGGCGGTCACTGACTTCCTGTTGCTGGTCCACCCTGCGGCCAGCACGTTTATCGTTCATGCTACGTCCAGTCACTTCCTGCGCTGCTGGTGGGGTACGTAGACATCTTGGACAGTTATACATGACAGCCAGAATGATTTCCTCTTTCAGTGCATTGTATTCACCTTTTAAGTATGTCATCCATAGACAACAATGACTTGACTGAAAACCTTGTGTCCGTGTTATTCTTAACATTGATGTTGCTGTTGATGTCAGATAACAAGAATTGAAATTTGGTCCCTTTCTGCTATCAAAAATGTTGAGTTTGGTATTCAATTTGGTTTAAACAATGCCTGTTTCTGTAGCAAATACATCTGCCAAGTCGACACCAACTACAAAAGTCACTGTGCGTAGCCGATCTGTGAAGAAGTCTGTCTCGGGATCAGAGGATCAGAGTGACGATCCAAGGTCAAGGACAGATGGGGGAAGCAGCAATACAGGTACGCTTCTGTTATGCTTACATTATGACAGAGGCTGCTTTCAGGGAGTTTTGTAGTATGCAACATTGTGAAATATAATTTCACGGTACTGAGTGAGTGAGTTTAGTTTTACACCGCTTTTAGCAATATTCCAGCAATATCACAGCTGGGGACACCAGGAATGGGCTTCACACATTGTACCCATGTGGGGAATCGAACCCAGGTCTTCAGCGTGAGGAGCAGACGCTTTAACCACTAGGCTACCCCACTGCCCCTCACGGTACTGAATTCGGTTTGTGGTATATATTGTTGACCTTTGAGTATGTTCAAATGGGTCACATAAATTTCACAAAATTCTATCCTTTCTAGAATCAGCAGGTGATCAAGAGGGTTCAGCAGTCAGAGAGTCTGATTCTCCTTCTCTTGGAAAGGAGGACCTCTCGTCTCTCCCCTCACCAGACCTCAGCACATCAGAGTCTACTGACTTTCCCCCAATACATCCTAGCCCAACCATCATGGCCACGCCAGGCTTCTCACACTCCCAGAGTGGGGATGAGATTCTCCAGGGGCAGGTACGAGTCCGGACCCACACTCTGAAGGAAGCCTCCATCACTGACACAGAGTCCACAAGCTCAGAGAGTAGAGCAGGAAACGGGTATGATGGGAGTGCGGAATCGGAACGGCATTTGGAGATAAGTGCTAAAGATCAGAAGATTGTGATTAGAGAATCTGAGGGGTCGATCGTCAGTGAGGAGAGCCAGCAGACGTCGTCGCTGTTGTCAGCTGTGGAGGGAGAGAAGGATGAGGATATGGAGGACGGTCACATGGAGTTTGATGAAGACGAGAAGGACATGGGAGAACGGGACGTGGGACTGGTCACCCTCTGTGCTAGTGAGTAGAAGCCAGAATTCAAGTCAGATTGTTGAGTGCCCAGTTCAGGAAAGTAATCAGAGAACTGAGGGCATCGTAAACCAAATTCTGTGATAGCTTTCTGGAAGGAAGCCTTGGATATCTGTTCATATGTCTTCAATTCCAAGGATGTCATATGATACAGGTCAAAAGACTCGCATGTCATTCACCTTTTATCAAGAGTATGGTTACAATCGTTACTAGCATTGCTGGGCCCTGTTTCACAAAGCTCTCGTAAGGCTAAGATCTCGTAACTTTCCTACCTCCTATACTGTAACATTGACTTACGATAGTCGTAGCGCTTACGAGAGCTTTGTGAAACAGGACCCTGGCCCTCAGCTTCTCAACAATTTTAGCACCATGAGAGTGATGTAATTTCATCAACTGTTGATCCGGTAGTGAGTGACAACTACTTTATGTCATTGTTCGTAATATTCAAGTAATATCATGGGTGGGGACACCGAAAATGAGTTTCACACAGTGTGTGTGTACTGAAGAGGGAATCAAACCTGTGTTTGGTGTGATGCGTGAATCCTTTATCTCCTTGGCTACCCTATGGTTCATGTTCTTTGTAACATTCAGCCCATGGCAGGCACAGGAGTTTGTTAATGTTCTCCTGTAATGAGCTAGGTTCCTTGGTTGTGACTTTGGTGCACTTCCATCTTGTTTTCCTTCAGATCTGCTCAACTACCTGAGTGACTTGGTGGCCAGACTGCCAGACAGCAATGCAGACAGGATGTACAACAAGGTGCTCAATGCCGGCAGCCTCATTGTCCTGGCCCAGAACAGCTCTCCACAGATCAGAGAAGCAGTCATTAGGGTATGTGTCTCATACAGGTTTAGAGAACATATAAAGTTGGAATAAAGATAATTTGAAATGAATTGTTTCATTCAACTTGGATAACTGTGTTACTTGTTTTGGTAAAATCCTCAATGTGTTTAGGAAAAGATGTTTTTGTAAAATGTGATAACTTTATCAAGGTTGGCATTATGTAGGTAAGGTCATACCTTTATCGAGGGTGGGTGAGGTCATACCTTTATTGAGGGTGGGTGAGGTCATACCTTTATCGAGGGTGGGTGAGGTCATACCTTTATCAAGGTCAGGATTAGCTGGGTGAGGTCATACCTTTATCGAGGTTGGGTTTAGGTGGGTGAGGTCATACCTTTATCGAGGGTGGGTGAGGTCATACCTTTATCGAGGACATACCTTTATCAAGGTCAGGATTAGCTGGGTGAGGTCATACCTTTATCGAGGTTGGGTTTAGGTGGGTGAGGTCATACCTTTATCGAGGGTGGGTGGTGAGGTCATACCTTTATCGAGGACATACCTTTATCAAGGTCAGGATTAGCTGGGTGAGGTCATACCTTTATCGGGTTGGGTTTAGGTGGGTGAGGTCATACCTTTATCAAGGGTGGGTGAGGTCATACCTTTATCGAGGACATACCTTTATCAAGGTCAGGATTAGCTGGGTGAGGTCATACCTTTATCGAGGTTGGGTTTAGGTGGGTGAGGTCATACCTTTATCGAGGGTGGGTGAGGTCATACCTTTATCGAGGACATACCTTTATCAAGGTCAGGATTAGCTGGGTGAGGTCATACCTTTATCGAGGACATACCTTTATCAAGGTCAGGATTAGCTGGGTGAGGTCATACCTTTATCGAGGTTGGGTTTAGGTGGGTGAGGTCATACCTTTATCGAGGGTGGGTGAGGTCATACCTTTATCGAGGACATACCTTTATCAAGGTCAGGATTAGCTGGGTGAGGTCATACCTTTATCAAGGTCGGGATTAGGTGAATGAGGTCATACCTTTATCGAGGGTGGGTGAGGTCATACCTTGATCGAGGACATACCTTTATCAAGGTCGGGATTAGCTGGTGAGGTCATACCTTTATCAAGGTTGGGATTAGCTGAGTGAGGCCATTGCTTAATTATGGTTAGAGTTAGGTGAGTGGGAGTTACTGTGAATAGTGGTCATGTCACATAGTCTGGGCTGTACGGCATGTGGTCCTCTCCTGCCAGGCTCCATCTAGTTTAATCCAAGAATTGCCTGTTTATGATCCTTGTTCTATTATGTTAGGCTTTCATAATACCATAGACTCTACTCCCACGTTGCCTGAGGTCTTCACCCCGTAGTCCCGACATTTTATAATTGAAATATTTCTCTGATTACCCAACTTACCCAGCTGATTGGGATGTATACTGCGATGGCACCTCCACAACATCTGGAGAACTTCGTCAAAATGGATGGCTTCTCCCTGTTGGCCAATCAGATCCACCAATACCCGGCCCGGAAGGAACACATTGAAGCAGCTGTCTCCATCATGTTGGAACGGTCATTTACGTTTGAAGACGAGTAAGTTTGTTTTTGATCATTAATTCCAAAGTTGTCATTGGAGGATAGTAATGTGTTTGACCTAGGCAGCTGAATCAGATCCCCTGAGTTTCCTAGTGAAAGGATTTTGCTTGTTTCCAGGTTAGATGGGGAGATTGTGGAGTTTTCCAGCCTGCAGCAGTCATCTGTGGTGCTGCTGTTGTGCCTGATTGAGCAGACGGCACATGACCTGCCGCTGTGCCACAACACTCTAAGTCTCCTTGATCAGGTCAGTATACAGATTCCAGGTGTTCATTTATTCATGATCCCCTATGTTCAGCCACTCATTCTCTTTCAGTGAACTTGTAAATAACTTGTTCAATCATTTCCCAATCACCCACCCACAAGAAATCTGTACGTATTCTCTGGCGTGTTGTGTTTTGTGTTTGTACCCTGTGCCATGTTTTGCAGCTCTTGGTCCACTGCCCAATGCTGTCCTCCATTCTCCTGGAGCAGGGCTTGATGGAGGTGCTCACCAACCTCATCACCATGATCAACAGACAGACCAACAGGTACGTCACTAGCTCTCTCATCACCTGGTGGGACAGAAAGCAGCCTTGTCATTACAGCATAACGTCTGTCTGTGTCAGCGCATGCCAACAGTACTTTGCTGGAATGCTTGGCACAGATTTACACTCATCTGTTCTATAGCTGTATCTGTAATAGTGCTGACTATGGCTTCATGCTCTCACTTGATACAGGAATACAGTCAGCTTCTGAGCACAAAACAGTAAAAGCAATTGTCACTAGCCAAGAGTCTTAGTGTTTTAAGATTAGGATTTGTTTAGGTTAATGTCGCAGCACAACTCTGAGGTTTTGGTTTAAAATGTAAAACTGCTAGTGAGAGAAAAGGACCTAGGCTTGTACCAGCAACTGTGTTTGTAGGCTTTTCCCTATTTGAGGAAACCTTAAGAACTAAAGAACCACTAAACTTTGTTTTTGTTACTCTTTTTAACCATACATATGAAAGATTTGTGGTTAGTCTTATGCGCGGAACACCAAATTTATTCTTTAAAAACTTGTGGTTAATTAATACCGAAGCGATTAAAAGTGGCCAAAAGTCGCCTTGCTTCCTCTCGCCCGCCAACGAAACCACAGACAGGTTACGTGAACTCTGTCGCCAGAGCACTGCAGTGACGTCATATGAGGAACGATTTTCAGTTAGTTGTATAGAAAGTGTGTAGCACGCCATCATTTTGATGATTTCTCGACATGAACTAACGCATTACATGCCGAATCGTTGCTTTGTCGCCAATTGCTCCTAGGGTCGGGTGATGGTGTCACCATGCACAGATTTCCACAGGACCCCGCAGTTCGTGGCTAAATGGGTTATGTTTGTGAGTGCGCGGTTTAGCTGTTGTGGAAGCCTGAAACGATATCTTACTTGTGTTCAGATCGCTTCACGGAAGTTAAAGAATCAAAACTACTTACTAGTTATAGTAAAATATGTATATGATTGATGACCATAAAGATTTTCCATAACACAACTTGTAACATAACGCATTTCTTCCTCGGAAGTGAGGTTGTGGTCAAGTAACAATAATATTGTAAGTAGTATTTTATTGACACCCACCTCGCTGCCAGAGAGAAATTGTTATGTTATACGCTATGTCATGCAAAATCCTATTGGCTATCAATAAAATACATATTTTTACTACCAGTAGAAAGTAGTTTTGATTTTGTAACCTCGGTGAAAACAAACCTAAATAGCATTTATCCTCAGACTGGCGGATGTTCCGACACAGGGCCGCCATTTTGAAAATCGTAAAGTCTGTTAGCATTAATGAGATTATAGTTTGTTTTCATCAAGTTAGAAAATCAAAACTACTTTCTACTCAGAGTTAAATATGTATTGGAATCATAACCAAAAGGATTTTGCATGACACAACTTATAACATAACGATTTCTTCCACAGAAGCCGAGGTGGGAGTCGAAGTCACAATACTGCTTGAGATAAATGTCTTGCTACATTCACATGGTTAATGTCCACTCACCAGTATGTAGATACTAGTCAATGTGCGTCTTTATATTTGGTCTTATAATCCTAATTAGTTTATTATCATACTTTTATGAATTTTGAAACTAAATTAAAAGCTGACTATCTGCTGATACTTATAGTGAATTCATAACAGAACTGTAATATCTAGACATTTTATAGTTTGCCAATGTGAATCATAATTCGCACATACGCCCTAGTGTAACGCTTGTCTGTCTCATTACACTTCACTGCGAAAACAATTATTCTGTTGAATGCCACGACAAATGAATAAAAACAAAATGCAAATATTAAAATTAAAACAGTTATAGGAACAATATCAGGCCATTACCTTGTTTGAGGAATGTATCCATCAATATCCACAAAACTGTTCCAAATGATGTGTCTTTTAACAGTTTAATATACGAAAAAAGTGATAAATCTGTTCAGGTATTGGTGTATAGTCTCATTGGTCACCCAAGATAGCACACCTGGCAACTAATTGCATAATGTCCGCCTTTCATTAAAAAAACAGTAATTTAGTTAGCCAATAATGGGCAATCAATCAATGTATTGCGGTTAATCCTTTGAAAGAAGGACGTTGTTTTTACGCAGACACCGACACGCAGAGTGTATTCAGTATAGATTAGTAAATCTACATACATAAACACTACCTTTTGACAATTCCGCTGTGTAAGATAAAAGTAATTAATCAATCACCATGTTATCGGTTAATCCTTTGATCGATGTTTATAATGTTGAATATTTACTCCAGACACAAGAAATGACAAATGGGAACCTTTGTCGGGTAATCTAAGTGTGTTACCACTAATTATACCTGTTATAAATTCATTAACTGACCATCAAGTGAATGATGACAAATAACATGTGTAGGTTTATACCACCTAACACGGGTTACAACATAAGGAGTATTAATTGCTGTATTGCATGTGAAAACTTATGGGCCGACACTGTTTTGAGAATACAAACAGATTTTTACATGACATGATTAAATATCGAGGTAAAAACACAGAAATGGGATCAATTTGGATCAGTCATTATACAAATAGGGCCTAACGACACCAATCAATTGTGACAGAAGCGTTTATGAAAACAAGTTGTAACTCGGAAACTAGGCAAAGCAGGAGACAAAATTAAATGACAGTAGATTGTGAGAACATATAGCTTTCATTTTCCACAACAATTGTCACGATTTCAGGTTTATACAAGCCTGTAAACAAGATAATTTTACCCCTAAAATGTAGATGAATTCTGCATCGGCCCTCAAAGCTATTCCTCATATGATGTCACAGAGTCGCGCCGCTCTGATTGGTTGAAATTTTGTTCATGGGTGAGAATTGTGCACTGTTGTCAAAAGGTCGATTTAAGTCAATTAAAGGTCGAAATGAGTAGTTTTAATGACGGGTTTCATTTATAACGATGCCAGTTAGTGATTTATGTATTTTACCCCTAGGGTTTATGTGACCTTTAAGAACAATAGAATGACAGCGGTGTAGGTTTGTAAGTTAAATACATGTTTGTATCAACTTCTTCCCCTCTTTCAGGCCGACAGATGTAGTTGATTCAGAGAGTAACCTTCTGCTGCTGGATGTACGAAGAGTCCTGTGTACCCTGGCTGTCAGGGAGTTCAGGTAGGGAGCCCCGGTTGGTCGAGATAGCTGTCAGTCATAGCATATAGGGACCGCCTCCATGGTCCAGTAGGTAAAGAGTCCTGTGTACCCTGGCTGTCAGGGAGTTCAGGTAGGGAGCCCCGGTTGGTCGAGATAGCTGTCAGTCATAGCATATAGGGACCGCCTCCATGGTCCAGTAGGTAAAGAGTCCTGTGTACCCTGGCTGTCAGGGAGTTCAGGTAGGGAGCCCCGGTTGGTCGAGATAGCTGTCAGTCATAGCATATAGGGACCGCCTCCATGGTCCAGTAGGTAAAGAGTCCTGTGTACCCTGGCTGTCAGGGAGTTCAGGTAGGGAGCCCGGTTGGTCGAGATAGCTGTCAGTCATAGCATATAGGGACCGCCTCCATGGTCCAGTAGGTAAAGAGTCCTGTGTACCCTGGCTGTCAGGGAGTACAGGTAGGGAGCCCCGGTTGGTCGAGATAGCTGTCAGTCATAGCATATAGGGACCCAGCCTCCATGGTCCAGTAGGTAAAGAGTCCTGTGTACCCTGGCTGTCAGAGAGTACAGGTAGGAGCCCCGTTGGTCGAGATAGATCAGTCATAGCATATAGGGACCCGCCTCCATGGTCCAGTAGGTAAAGAGTCCTGTGTACCCTGGCTGTAGAGGTACAGGTAGGGAGCCCTGGTTGGTCGAGATAGCTGTCCATAGCATATAGGCCTTTGGTCCAGTAGGTAAAGAGTCCTGTGTACCCTGGCTGTCAGAGAGTTCAGGTAGGGAGTCCTGGTTGGTCAGGATAGCTGTCAGTCATAGCATATAGGGACCCGCCTAGGTAAAAGAGTTTGGTCCAGTAGGTTAAGAGTCTTGTGTACCCTAGCTGTCAGAGAGTACAGGTAGGGAGCCCTGGTTGGTCGAGATAGCTGTCAGTCATAGCATATAGATACCGCCTCCATGGTCAAGTGGATCAGTACTCAGAATTATGGGTTATCTGTCCTTCATGAATGAATGTTGGTATTCTACATTTTTGATTTACTGGTTTCTGATTGAGATACTGAATATTAAAATGTGTCTTGTTCATGACAGTTGGAGTGGGGTGACACACTACCAGCAGGTAGAGGACATGTTCAACCTTCTGAAGGCTTTGGAGGACAAGGAACAGGCATCAGGTATGGAGTCTGGCAAGGAGTAGCGGGAGGGTAGGGGTAAAGTAGGAAGGACAAAAGGAGTGGGTAAAGCAGTGATGAGAGTGCTAAATGTTGAGAATTAGGGTGAGCGGATGGGGCCAAGAGTCACCAAGAAAAAGTGAAGAGAAGAAAAGAAAATACATGGGAAAAGATTGTTCAGGCAAGGGATGAATTACTAGTCTTGTTATATAATTGCCTTTGATGACAGAAACTAGGTGCCTACAAAAATATTTGTTGTTTTTGTGTTCTCATTGGTATATCCATGTGGTCATAGGTAATGTTGGTGTAGTTAGTTCTTCATGTTTTCTGAGATGTTCACTGTTCTCCTGACTGTTCCCACAGAAGACAGTCAGCGGCGCTGTCAGAACCTGCGGGACCTCCAGTATGTCATGGTCATCTTCATCATCGAGTATGTGGAGAGACGCAGCGAGGACATCAGCCAGCAGCCTCTCAACTGGTTCACCATGTCAGGGGGAAGCACCTCCAGCGCTGGCAGCTATGGTAGGGGCAGGGGCACATCCCCCACGCTGTAGGGGCAGGGGCACATCCCCCACACTGTAGGGGCAGGGGCACATCACCCACACTATAGGGGCAGGGGCACATCACCCACACTATAGGGGCAGGGGCACATCACCCACACTATAGGGGCAGGGGCACATCACCCACACTATAGAGGCAGGGGCACATCGCCCACACTACTGATGGAGGCATGTCCTTTAACTGTAGGGACAGGAGGCACATACCTCCATCTGTAGGGGCAGGGGCACATCCCTCAAACGGGAGTGACAAGGGCACATACCTAAAAACTGGGCAGGGGCACCTCAACTAAACTGTAGGGGCAGGGGCACATCCTTTAAACTGTAAGGGGAACATATCTTCAACTGCAAGGGCAGGGTCAGTCACTGAAACTGGAGGGGTAGGGTCACGTTCCTCTAGGAATATTCACAAAAAATTAAAACAATGGAACAGCTGATTTTAGCCAATCAGCTTGTAGCAAATGTTGTTTTACTTATTACTGATGTGTGAGCCCTATGTAGAATATGGCAGATGATGTATATTTGTGTCTTTTTGTATGTATCAGCATTATATTCAAAAGCATTAAAACGGACATAAGTGTGCTTACATAGGCCCATCAGTATGAAAACAAATTCTTGCTTAAACCACATGTATATGCACCTCATCATCCGCTTTGCTAATTCTATATGCTACATCTACAGCTTAGAAATTTTGGACAACAATCCAATTATCATTGGTTTCAGGGTGTGCCTTAGGGATGCAGCTCTGCACAGTAGCATATCCAAAACTCAATTTACCATGCCTGATGGCTTCCACCCACACAATCCACCTCACGGATCTGTGACCTTGACCTTTCCTCCCTTGCAGGCAGCTACAGCGACCCCTCCAGTGCCTACCTCTATTCACTCCTCCCCGCCTCCGACTCCTCCCTCTCCAGCAGCATCCAATCACAGCTAGCCAAGGGGAGACAACCCACAAGGAAACAAACATCATCATCGAAGAGCTCTGATCAATTTACAGATCAGCCATTTGACGACACAGCGCCTTCATCTAAAACGGGTCTGCCAGGCTCAACTGATACCGATTTTCTGGATTCCTACCAACTTGTTCGGACAAGCAAGTTACGTGATATTGCACAGAAGAAAGCAGCCAATCAGTCCCGCATTGCACAGTTTTTTGGCAAGAGGAAAAAGCTGATGTTTGTTGCTGTGAATCAGTCCGAACTCTTAGAACGATTCAAGAAGTTGTTGGTGTTTGCTGTGGACCTCATTGTTAACATAGGTGAGCTCAACACTTTCTTACAAACATATCATTTCTCCTTCATTTTCAGACACGTCACTTAAGTGATATTTTTACTATGGAAGTTCCTGTTTATTGTTGAAGATCATGTTTATTGTTTATTGATCATGAAGGATGGAGTGTGAAGTTTCATGTTTATTGTTGAAGATCATGTTGATCATGAAGGATGAGTGTGATAGAGATGTTCTTCAGCAAAACCACAGTCTGGAAGTTCACCAAACTTTTCAACATCACCTACCGTGGTCTGGAGTTTACTCTGGTAAGTGGTGTATGTTTCCTGTCCACACTGACATGCAGATGTCTGGAGTTTACCCTGGTAAGTCATGTAACTCTTTGGTGAAGACACTGACATGCAGAGAGTTTACCCTGGTAAGTCATGTAACTCTTTCATGTCCACACTGACATGCAGATGTCAGTTTAGTCTGGTAAGACAACAACTCTTCATGTCCACACTGACATCAGATGTCTGGAGTTTACCCTGGTAGGACATGTAACTCTTTCATGTCCGCACTGGTCAGATGTCTGGAGTTTACTCTGGTAAGTCATGTAACTCTTTCATGTCCACACTGACATGCAGATGTCTGTATAAACGTTGATGCTCTGTTTCAAGCATTGTAACATAGTACAAACTGGAGTAATTGATTTATTAAATGATTTATCCTGTTAGCATATTTTGATCGTGGATGATCCTGTGTTTCTTTGTCACAGGATAAAGGTGGGACCAACCGCAAGTCACGTAATGTAATCATGTGGGGAGCCAAAGATGTCATCAGACAGCAGGTAAGATCCATCTTCTGGACAGGCTCCTGTCTTCCTCATACAGACTAATGTCATGTTGTAGTCTGGGAAGGGATTCTGTATACATGGACTATGGTGGTGTTTACCTCCTGTAGTGTTGTGTTGTAGTCTGGGAAGGGATTCTGTATACATGGACTATGGTGGTGTTTACCTCCTGTAGTGTCATGTTGTATGGACTATGGACTATGGTGGTGTTTACCTCCTGTAGTGTTGTGTTGTAGTCTGGGAAGGGATTCTGTATACATGGACTATGGTGGTGTTTACCTCCTGTAGTGTCATGTTGTAGTCTGGGAAGGGATTCTGTATACATGGACTATGGTGGTGTTTACCTCCTATAGTGTTGTGTTGTAGTCTGGGAAGGGATTCTGTATACATGGACTATGGTGGTGTTTACCTCCTATAGTGTTGTGTTGTAGTCTGGGAAGTCTGGGATTCTGTATACATGGACTATGGTGGTGTTTACCTCCTATAGTGTTGTGTTGTAGTCTGGGAAGGGATTCTGTATACATGGACTATGGTGGTGTTTACCTCCTATAGTGTTGTGTTGTAGTCTGGGAAGGGATTCTGTATACATGGACTATGGTGGTGTTTACCTCCTATAGTGTTGTGTTGTAGTCTGGGAAGGGATTCTGTATACATGGACTATGGTGGTGTTTACCTCCTATAGTGTTGTGTTGTAGTCTGGGAAGGGATTCTGTATACATGGACTATGGTGGTGTTTACCTCCTATAGTGTTGTGTTGTAGTCTGGGAAGGGATTCTGTATACATGGACTATGGTGGTGTTTACCTCCTATAGTGTATGTGTTGTAGTCTGGGAAGGGATTCTGTATACATGGACTATGGTGGTGTTTACCTCCTATAGTGTTGTGTTGTAGTCTGGGAAGGGATTCTGTATACATGGTCTATGGTGGTGTTTACCTGCTGTAGTGTTGTGTTGTAGTCTGGGAAGGGATTCTGTATACATGGTCTATGGTGGTGTTTACCTGCTGTAGTGTTGTGTTGTAGTCTGGGAAGGGATTCTGTATACATGGACTATGGTGGTGTTTACCTGCTGTAGTGTTGTGTTGTAGTCTGGGAAGGGATTCTGTATACATGGACTATGGTGGTGTTTACCTCCTATAGTGTTGTGTTGTAGTCTGGGAAGGGATTCTGTATACATGGACTATGGTGGTGTTTACCTCCTATAGTGTTGTGTTGTAGTCTGGGAAGGGATTCTGTATACATGGACTATGGTTGTGTTTACCTCCTATAGTGTTGTGTTGTAGTCTAGGAAGGGATTCTGTATACATGGACTATGGTGGTGTTTACCTCCTATAGTGTTGTGTTGTAGTCTGGGAAGGGATTCTGTATACATGGACTATGGTTGTGTTTACCTCCTGTAGTGTTGTGTTGTAGTCTGGGAAGGGATTCTGTATACATGGACTATGGTGGTGTTTACCTCCTATAGTGTTGTGTTGTAGTCTGGGAAGGGATTCTGTATACATGGACTATGGTTGTGTTTACCTCCTATAGTGTTGTGTTGTAGTCTGGGAAGGGATTCTGTATACATGGACTATGGTGGTGTTTACCTCCTATAGTGTTGTGTTGTAGTCTGGGAAGGGATTCTGTATACATGGACTATGGTTGTGTTTACCTCCTATAGTGTTGTGTTGTAGTCTGGGAAGGGATTCTGTATACATGGACTATGGTGGTGTTTACCTCCTATAGTGTTGTGTTGTAGTCTGGGAAGGGATTCTGTATACATGGTCTATGGTTGTGTCTTCGTGCTACAGACTTGGGTTGTGTTGTAGTTTGGCCGTCTGCTCCTGTGCATGCTGTCTACCAAGATGGACTTCAACATGCGTCTGTATGGTCTGTCCTTCATCATGGGAGAGACAAAGGGGCGGGACGTCATCAAGATGCTCATCTCAACACCGCAGCTGGTGAGTGACACTTGCATAACAGATAATGGCTCTTGTACTTTTTCTTAATTTCCAAGCGGTTATTGTCATTGAGCATATTCACCTTGTTAACCCACTTTGCTATAATTGTTGGCTCATCATAAAGTATTCTTTATAAGAAACCAAGACCAAAAGTTAATAGGACAGTCCGTATCTACTTGCATGTGTTACAGGATTTAAAAAAAAGAGTAGAGTTGAAGAAGGATTTAATTGCTTAGTGATTGTTCCTGAAGTGTTTTTAGTTTCATCAACTTTAGTTAACAACATCATTTAAGTCTCTTTGATCAGTTGATAAGCTGGTACTTCTATTGATCAAGTTTTTAGTAATGTTGAAATTTCTAAAGGATTGAATGGTATTGTGACGAGATCGAGTGGTACTGTGGGGTTGAGGCTTCAAATGGACAAACAGGTACTTTGACAAGACAGATTGGTACTGTAGAGGTTGGTTCTGTAACGACTTTCAATGGTTCAAATGTACCAGGATCGAGTGATACTCTGACATTGAATGGTTCTGTGAAAGGACCGAGTGGTACTGTGAAGTTTGATTCCAACAGACTGGTACCGTGACATTTAGACTTCAAATATACCGAGTGGAACTGTGAGGTTATGACATTGTACTGTATGTGATGTTGAGTGAGGGTGATTGTCCTGCTCCAGGGCCAGGAGCTGAGTTACTACCTGTACAACCTGCTGACAACCTGGAGAGACTGGTTGGTCGGGACCCAGAGAGAGCAGGGCTGCATCCTCCTCAACCTCCTGCGGCAGAGTGGCTTTGTCGTCTACATGACTGACAGGATGCTCACCCCCCAGCAACAGGCTGTGCTAGATGAGGTGCGTTGTACTTACTGACCTTTCAAGTTATAACTCTGTTTCCCTTAGTAGTTTGTACCCGTGAATGTCCGGGTTAGAATATTGATCTTCATTAACCCATGCTTGTCGTAAGAGGCGACTAACGGGATCAGGTGGTCAGGCTCGCTGACGTGGTTGACATATGTCATCGGTTCCCAACTGCACAAATCGATGCTCATGCTGTTGATCACTGGATTGTGTGGTCCAGACTCGATTATTGACAGACCGCTGGAATATTGTTGAATGCAGCATGAAACTAAGCTTGCTCGCTCACTCATCCTTAGTAGTTTGGTTTCTCCTTTGATATATATGCTCATAGTTTCATGCTCATAGTGTGGTCCTTTGCTCAAAGCTCAGGTCACAAATCGGCGAGCTCGGAGAGTCCTTGGATGGGTGACTGTATTTGGCAGCTTGACTCCTGAGAGTTTTATAGGACTTGAGTCCTGCCCCACAACGAAGCACATGTGACACATGTGGTCTCACCTTAGGCAAGTGAGTTTGTTCAAAATTGTCTCTGTTCACCCAGCAGGAAAATGGGTACCCGGTGGAAAAAGTCATATGACTATAACCTTCTAGCGCCTAACAGGCAGCTTGGGTTATCCGGGGTAATAATGTGCTGTGCCTTGATTGTTAGCGCTATGAGCATACCTAGTGTGGAGTTTGACGCTATATAAATGGACACATTATTATTATTATTATTATTATAACTTTGCAATGTGTCTGTGTCTTCAGGAGAAAAGGTCTATTGACCTACGGCTCACCAATGCGCAACAGTTGTGGTCCCAAAAGAAGCAGGTGGCAGCAGAAAGGTGAGACGGGCGGGATCACTAGCAAGTGAAGGATCTGTATTTCCTGGATATGCTTAATATACTATACAGTTTTCATGGTTGAACTGCCGATTATAGGTACTTTAGGTTTATGATGCAAAGTAGTTTCAATCGAAAACAGAATCGTTACACAGAATCTCATTTCTGTACCTCAAACCATTTCTTGGAGTGATGACATCACTGTCTGGGCTGTAGAGATTTCAAGTCCCCAGGGCCTAGATTTTCGGCCTACAAGATAGTCGTAAGTGCCATACATTAACATTAACTTACAACTATCTTAGTGCTAAGAGAGCTAATCTAGGCCCTGAATACTGTGTTTGTGTCTCCTGTGAGGAGTACAGGGCAGAATAGGTACTCAGTGCACCATGATTCTCCCTTTGTAGGGATTCAAGATGAAAGGGTCCCTATAAGGATTTGGGGCAGAATAGGCGATTCTAAATGCTTTTTTGTGAGAGGGAAAAGCGTATACAGCTTTTTCTATTGCATTTTCCTGTAGCTTGGCATTGTTGCCAGAGTGCCCCATGTAGTGAAGCTGGGATGTGTCTTGTGTTGCAGAGTCTTGCAGCACTATGAGAAGCACATGAAGCTGGTGTCTGACCAGGCCATGACGGTCACCCAGACGGTGACTCAGCTACAGAACAACCAGAGGAAGGTCCTGGTGGACCACATCAAGAAGTCCATGACAGAACAGATCCAGCTGAAGAAAGCTTGGCAGGAGCTCGTCCAGACACTCACACATGAGAGGTAGGCACTGTTTGGTGTTATCTCCCTGTTTTCTATAGGAGGAGTGGTCACTTTAAGGAAGAGTTATCTTCCCCCTGTTTTTCTGAAGGAGAGGTAAGCTCTGGTAGGAAGAGTTATCTTCCCTTGTTTTTTCTGAAGGAGAGGTAAGCACTGTTTGGAAGAGTTATCTTCCCCTGTTTTTCTGAAGGGGAGGTAAGCACTGGTAGGAAGAGTTATCTTCCCTTGTTTTTTCTGAAGGCGAGGTAAGCACTGTTTGGAAGTGTTGTTTTACATTGTTTGCTCGTGAGTGAGCAGGTACTGGTTGCAAGAGTTGTCTTCTCTTATTTATCTGTAGGTGAGTTGTTTTACATCGCATGTTTCAAGGTATCAAACATAAGCTTCATTTGATGTGCTTCTTCAAATCATAGGAGACACAAACTTCACCCACCTTCTTGTTATTATAATTAATAGTCAATCTAGCAATAAATATTGAAGTTGTAAAGACACAGTGCTTCGATCAGTTCCTCACACACTACTGTAGCATGTATCTTGCATGAACCTGCACATTGTTATTGAGCTTCCTTCTCCCCCAGAGCGGTTTGGTTCCACCCAACCTCCTATCCCCAGTCATGGCAGCTGGACCCCACCGAGGGACCAGGCAGGATTAGGAAGAGGCTCCAGCGGTGTCATCTTGCCATTAACAAGAAATACCTGGCTGAAGGCTACAAGCAGAAGCTGGGTGAGGAGGGAGCCTACATTAGTAATGTTGCCAGGCAACCAGGTTGTCAGATTGTTACATTATTTCCAAATATATCTTCTTATGAAAGTAGAAGCCCAGTATGAGAAACCTGTATGAATCAGCAGTACCTTTGATGATGTCAAACTTTCAGCTATTGAGCATTTTGGCCAGGTTTATGTACTACTCAAACAATGTTGAGAACTGTTTATTCTCTCATTGGACGATGGTCAACCTGTCAGGGATAAGTTTTCATGTTACTTCAGACAATGAGTAATGGCATGAAGTGCAATGGGGGGAAAGCAACACACTGTTGTAGAAATAGACTGACGGGGGTTTGGTTTTACGCCGCTTTTAGCAATATTCCAGCAACATCACGGCGGGGGACACCAGAAATGGGCTTCACACAATGTACCCATGAGGGGATTTGAACCCGGGTCTTCGGCGAGACGAGCCAACGCTTTAACCACTAGGCTACCCCACCGCCCCTGTAGAAATATAGATAGCATGAGTACATATTGCAGTCCCCTGCATCAGCATTATTGCTGGTAGTGTTGAAGGGACCTAGTTGTTATAATAGATATAGGTTAGCAGTAATTGTAAAGAATGAGGCTCTGACCCTGTTGCTTTGTTGCAGATGTGGAGAGTGTTGACCCGCCACTCATCTACCTGTTTGAGGACGATGACAAAATGTCTGACTCAGCTGCACTGCTTTATCGACTTCACACCAATGAGAAGATACAGTCAGTATCATTTGTATCATTTATGTCAGAGTAACATTGAGTTCAATATTTATGTGAATGTTTATATTTTACTTTTGCATTTTGATCAGTGCTTATTGGCTTGATAATTTGGGATGTGTAAAGCCCTGGTTAGCTATTCTCGAAATGTTTGTAGCCCTACGAACATCTTAAGCCCATTCTTAATGCATTGGCTACGATCAAAGTTAAGAATTCTTAGGGCTACGAACGTTTCGAGAATAAGGGCCCTGATGAGTGCCTGTCCATTCCAGACACACCTGCCTGTGCACTGCCATATCTCCAGCCAGCGAGAACAAGGGAGAGCTGCTCGTTGGTGAGTACCAGGCAACATTCTACAACATTCTACAACATTTTACATGTATAACACTTAGGACAGAGAGTGTAGGTTCGAATTTTGGAAGAGGTTTTTTACTAATAAAAGTTTCAGGACTTGTATTGATAATGCTTCTATACCTGTAGTATATATGATTTGAGGCTTTCTTTGGACATTTAGCATATCAGGGCTCCAGATAACTTTTGGAGGTGTACTGAGAATTTTGAAGGAGTACTGACATGTTTTTGTGTGAGTGAGTTGTGATGTGGTTTGTCTGGACGATTCATCGATCACTATTTCCTACCATGTATTTGTATTTGAAGACGTGTGAGAAATAACTGAGCGACCGTGTGATGCGCGAAATGTCAGGTCCGACTGGATATAAATAGGAACAGTGAAGTTTTTAGCCAATCAAAAAATATTGACGCATATCGTTGCATGGCAACGCATGTGATTCCTAATGTCGGGGTTTCCTCATGTGTCAAATCGTGTTTCGCAAAAGAAACTTGACAAGTATTTATCCGAAATAGATTTCCATTTGCACGATACGCACGGAAATTAAATGTTAGACGTACAAAGGTATTTATGTGCGTACACGATACGCTTGAAATCTTATATTATGTCGTACTTAATTGATTTTGAGGCGTACATTACGCCTGTACGCCCCTTATCTGTAGCCCTGGCATATGTATCTTCATATAACTCCCTCTTTGGTGTTTATTCCAAACCGAATATGTGTTGTAAGATTAACTCCAGTGTAAGCAATGAGAAAGGTGACTTACAGATGATCACTGGCCTGATAATTGTACTAGCGTCTCTACCACACCATCAGGGGTACAGAAGATGAACGTTAATTCTGTCCTCATGTTATAGAGTTGTATCTCTGGTATATGCAGTGCACTCTGTCAAACTCGGACTCTGTCTTTCTTGGATTGCTGTATAAACAGGACTGAACTTACGGTCCCGACGTAATCCTTCTTTGTTGTCATAATGAAAAAGTTCTTTATCTCGGACTCTCATTATTTCGGGATTTCTACCAAAGTGTCGGCCCGAAAAGGTAGTTACATGTAAAAACATTGCTTTATAATCCAGACTGAGGAGGAAGTCCACTTGGCCAATAAACCTTCAATAAACAATCTGTTGATTGGTTTGTGTATTTTGTCTTATTTACTGAGCAGGAAGAACGCTTGGCCAAGACCGCTTGGTCTAGCGGTGGATACTTATTTACCTTTGATGCGATTAACACTAATTTTGTAAACTATAACTGAGATGATCATGTAAACTCAGTGTCAATGTCGGTAATCGGTAAAGCTGAGAGCCCACGCTGTTTCAAGAATGTGAATATGGAGACACTCCCCCGTGACTTGGCGAGCCAATCGGAAGGCGTGGATGACCTCACACATATTCAGTGATTGGCTAGATCAAGTCAACAGACAGATGAGGAAAAGAAAGAGGCATATCCTCTTGTTCATTGACAATGCTCCGTCCCACCCTCAAGACATAGTGCTCAAGCCTGTACAGAAACTATGATCCTAAAACACTCACTTAAAAGTCAGTCACAGTCTTTGATGACTGATTTCTTCACAAACTAAAGCTTTTATATGCATGTATGTAATAAACAAATGTACATGTACTTTGTCAGTAAGTGTTCGTCTTTATACGCATTCATGTAATATGTGATTCATGCACAATCATTTGCTCGTCAAAGGGAGATAACCCTGATAAAATATGTGTTCCTCGGACTGCTGTCTAATTAGGACTTTGTAGTCGGTGACAAGCCGGTCCGAATTAGAAAGAGTGCACAGTATGTACATCTACATAATGATTGGTTGTTTTCCTCCAGGGGAGATGTCCATCTTCTTTGTGGCGGATGAGGCTATCACAGATGCCAACTACACACAGGTAGGTCTTGACTGATTTTAATGCTATCCTTATAAATATAAAGAGTCATATAACTGCTTTGATGATACAGATTGTATTGAAAGTTATATCATCAGATGTTAATGTTAATGGATGTGGAGTTAATGAATGCTCAACATAGATGTTGATACCTTTCCTTTCATTACATCTTTTCATTTGATAAAGATCATGAAAGCATTTTGCTTGATCAATTAATTTAGAGTATTTATTCATTCAGTGATTAGGTTAATTGTGTTACATTGTGTTATGTACTGGCCCATTGTGCTACAGTCTGTTACTTAGTGGCTCGTGGAGCTACAATATGTTACTTACATTTTGCTACAGTATGTTACTTACTGGCCATGATCGTACATTATGTTTCTTACCACTTCTGCCAACCATAGGATATATAAGAGGGTGTATTATTCGCATCATCTACAAGATTCACCAGGTTTGATTATTACACATCATGTGGACAGATTCCTTCTTACATCCCAACAGGTGTTGCTAGGTAACCAAGAGCAACTTTCTATGACATGGCCTCACGCAGACATCAAGGAGCTGCACAAGCGGTGGTTTCAGCTTAATGATGTGGGTCTCGAGATCTTCCTTACAAATGGCCGGACATTCCTGTTGGCTTTCAAAACTACCAAGGTAGGTGCATGAGACAGTTCTACAGTTCGTGACTGTTGATCCTAGTAGGTCAGTGTACTTCCAAGTTGATGAGTGTCTACATCTATTGTCAGATCCGGGATGAGTTGTACCAGCACCTCCTCCAGTCCGTCGAGCTGCCCAACCTCCTGCCCCCCTCGGAGAACCTGGCCGCAGTGCAGCGTCTGTGGCTGGACGGAATCCTCACCAACTCCGACTACCTCACCTACCTCAACAAGATATCTGGCCGCTCCTTCAACGACCTCATGCAGTACCCGATCTTCCCGTTCATCCTCAAGGACTATGAGAGTGATGAGCTCAATCTGGATGATAATGAAGTCTACAGGTAACATCTGAGAGAATATCCACTGAAAGGGACCAATATAACTGTGTTAGACTTGTCTATGTTTGTTCTGAGTTCTGTCCAATCCAGGAGCTGTGTATAGACAGGTTCATGGTCAAACAGATCCATCACCCATCCATACACCAAACCTTACTCTGTAAACAGATCCATGGCCAAACCTTTACTCTGTAAACAGATCCATGGCCAAACCTTTACTCTGTAAACAGATCCATGGCCAAACCTTACTCTGTAAACAGATCCATCACCAAACCTTTACTCTGTAAACAGATCCATCACCAAACCTTACTCTGTAAACAGATCCATGGCCAAACCATACTCTGTAAACAGATCCATGGCCAAACAAACCTTTACTCTGTAAACAGATCCATCACCAAACCTTTACTCTGTAAACAGATCCATCACCAAACCTTTACTCTGTAAACAGATCCATGGCCAAACCTTACTCTGTAAACAGATCCATCATCAAACCTTTACTCTGTAAACAGATCCATCACCAAACCTTACTCTGTAAACAGATCCATCACCAAACCTTACTCTGTAAACAGATCCATCACCAAACCTTACTCTGTAAACAGATCCATCACCAAACCTTTACTCTGTAAACAGATCCATCACCAAACCTTTACTCTGTAAACAGATCCATGGCCAAACCTTTACTCAGTAAACAGATCCATGGCCAAACCTTTACTCTGTAAACAGATCCATGGCCAAACCTTACTCTGTAAACAGATCCCCATGGCCAAACAGATCCATCACCAAACCTTTACTCTGTAAACAGATCCATGGCCAAACAGATCCATCACCAAACCTTTACTCTGTAAACAGATCCATGGCCAAACCTTTACTCTGTAAACAGATCCATGGCCAAACAGATCCATCACCAAACCTTTACTCTGTTAACAGATCCATGGCCAAACCTTCTTGTGTAGACAGGTCCATTGTCAAACCCTTTAAGTATGAACATTTTACGTTCGTTTCAGGGATCTGGCCAAACCAATTGCTGTGCAAGTCAAGGGAAGAGAACTCAAATACAAAGAGAACTATGAGGTGAGAACACAAGATTTGTCGTTGGTTTCCCAGGTCTGTTTGGTTGAGATGTATGGAGATGGTAAATATCAACAGACTATAGATGTTGCTGCTTTCATACCATAGCATACTTTCAATCTTTGAATTGTTTTTATGAAATACAAAATGCGGCAACATATTTCTGTTTGCAGTTCCTACGTCAAGAATTTGAGAAGCCATCAAGCTCAAACGACTACATCCGCATACGACCATACCACTACGGCAGCCACTACTCCAACAGCGGCACTGTGCTCCACTACCTTGTCAGATTACCTCCCTTTACAAAGATGTTCCTTTCATATCAAGGCATGTCCTTCAAGATCATTTTGTGTTCTCGGAATTTTCCTGCATAGTGGTTGACTTTTTCAATGTCACTCTTCTTCTATGCATGTCTAGCATCATCTTAATAAATGTCTGTGTTATGTTAATAGACAGGAACTTTGATATCCCGGACCGAACATTCCATAGTATAGCAACATCATGGCGACTGTCCAGCTTTGAGTCAACATCGGACGTGAAGGAACTGATCCCAGAGTTCTACTTCCTCCCAGAATTCCTCAAGAATGGAGAAGGTATGACGCTGTACAATGTTCAGTATTATTTGTTTCCATGGCACCCTGTTCATGTTACCAGATTCGTCAGCATCATAACTGTGAGAACGTTTCACCAAACTCGAGGGTGTCTCATACCTGCATCACTTGGAGTTGTCATGATGTAACTGAAAGAGTGTTTCAACTGGCATTAATACCAACTCACTGATTTTGTGTTGGTCGTGTCCTTTGGGGAGAACTCTGTTGACAGTTCCATGTTATATGTTCTGTTAGAAGTGTGTAGTTTGCAGAGGAGGAAGTCAAATTTGGGAAGTTAATTATTCAATGAAAAGTAATGGGTAGAAGAGTTCCTTAACCCTTGCTGTTGGTGATGTGAGCTGATTAAGATAGGATTAGGTGGTAACAATGATATGGCCTACTTTGTGTCATCATTTCAAAGTAACACTGTTAATTGTTCATGCTGTCAACCTAGGTTCACCTGGTCCAGGCCCCGATTTCTCGAAACAAACTTAAGTCTGAGTTTTGACTTAAGTTAGAGTTTTTACTCAAATTTGAGAAAACCCATTTCCCAGAATGAGCTGAAATCGATATTTAATTCAAACATAGTAGATAATTTAAGTTTGGTGAATAGAATACTGAAGTTGTTTGGTCTTTTTTTATTTAAAAATGCAGCTGAGTTAAAATTCAGCTGTTTCAAATTGTCAACTCAGTTTGAAATTTGAGTAAAAACTTAAGTTTGTTTCGAGAAATCGGGGTCTGATGTCATTTTTTGTTTGTGAGATGCATAAACATAGAGGTTAACCCTGTCAGAAAGTGACGCCTTCTATTCAATGACTGAATTCCCTACAACAGCTATAATGTTTCTGACTGTTGTGCCAGACGATATTTTCACCTTCTTCCCAGGAGAGTCTGTACCACACAGTATTACTCTATGCTTACCCAGGAGAGTCTGTACCACACAGTATTACTCTATGCTGACCCAGGAGAGTCTGTACCACACAGTATTACTCTATGCTTACCCAGGAGAGTCTGTACCACACAGTATTACTCTATGCTGACCCAGGAGAGTCTGTACCACACAGTATTACTCTATGCTTACCCAGGAGAGTCTGTACCACACAGTATTACTCTATGCTTACCCAGGAGAGTCTGTACCCAGGAGAGTCTGTACCACAGTATTACCACCTATGCTGACCCTGGAGAGTCTGTATTACTCTATGCTGACCCAGGAGAGTCTGTACCACACAGTATTACTCTATGCTTACCCAGGAGAGTCTGTACCACACAGTATTACTCTGCTTACCCCCACACAGTATTATATGCTTACCCAGGAGAGTCTGTACCACACACAGTATTACTCTATGCTCTGTACCCAGGAGAGTCTGTACCACACAGTATTACTCACTGTATTACTCTATACCCCACACAGTATTACTCTATGCTTACCCAGGAGAGTCTGTACCACACAGTATTACTCTATGCTTACCCAGGAGAGTCTGTACCACACAGTATTACTCTATGCTGACCCAGGAGAGTCTGTACCACACAGTATTACTCTATGCTGACCCTGGAGAGTCTGTACCACACAGTATTACTCTATGCTGACCCAGGAGAGTCTGTACCACACAGTATTACTCTATGCTGACCACAGGAGTCTGTACCACACAGTATTACTCTCTGCTTACCCTGGAGAGTCTGTACCACACAGTATTACTCTATGCTTACCCTGGAGAGTCTGTACCACACAGTATTACTCTATGCCTACCCTGTTATTGTTTATCAGTGAAGACATACTCTGCAAACTGATGTGTGCTTCAACATTGCACATTACTGTTCTTTCTCTATTTTCATTCCAGACGTTGACACTTTAGTTTTTCCTTTAGGTTACAATTTCGGTTACAATTTCGGCAAGAGCCAGAATGGGAACGTGGTGTGGGATGTGACCTTGCCACCCTGGGCACGAGGTGATTCACGCCTGTTTGTGATGGTGCTCCGCCAAGCCCTGGAGTCACCACACGTCACCCGCCACATCCATCAGTGGATCGACCTGGTGTTCGGCTACAAGCAGATGGGAGAGGAGTCTATCAAAGCCATCAATGTCTTCCACCCATCAGTAAGTTCTATTCTAACACTGGAATATTTGTTGGAGGTGGTCCTGTTGCAATAGGAATCTGATCGTGTGGTTGTGGGTTCGAATCCTGGTTTGCCTCGACCATGTTTCAGTGTTTGTCAGCACTGTCCTTCAGCTTGTGTGATCTATGAAAGTGGTAAACATCGGAATCACTCTGAGCTTTCCTCCCACAAAAGGGCGGTGGGGTAGCCTAGTGGTTAAAGCGTTGCTTGTCGTCGGGCGCCTATCGAAGACCTGGGTTCGAATCCCCACATGGGTACAATGAGTGAAGCCCATTTCTGGTGTCCCCTGCCGTGATATTGCTGGAATATTGCTAAAAGCAGCGTAAAACCAAACTCAGTCAGTCAATCAGTCCCACAAAAAGTTGACATGTCATGATATAACTGGAGTAATACTGGCAGTATAACTCAACTCAATGACTCGCTTGCATGATTGTAATGGTGAACCTTTTTAATTACTGCATATTTACAAACTGAATAGTTTAAGAGCACTGACTTGTTGTACTTCCTGTATGATAATAATATATGATTCAATGACGATATAATTAGGGGCGGTGGGGTAGCCTAATGGTTAAAGCATCCGTTTGTCATGCTGCAGTCCCGGGTTTGATTCTCCACATGTGTACAATGTGTGAAGCCCATTTCTGGTGTCCCTTGCCATGATATTGCTGGAATATTGCTAAAAGCGTCATAAAACCATACTCACTCACTATGATGTAATCATACAAATTCTTCTCACTTTTATACCTTTACCACATTGATATGATACATGCTTATAATCACTGCTTGAACAAATGCTTCTCTTTGAACTGTGTAGACTTACTTCGGAGTGGACCTGAGCGATATCACTGATCCTCTGAAACGCCAGGCAGTGCTCACAATGATCAAGACGTACGGCCAGACCCCCAAACAGCTGTTCCGCACCCCACACCGCCAGGGTATGGTGACAGGGACCCCGCCTGCCACGCCCCTGTTGTCTGACCCTCACCTTGCTGGTCGGGAGGTAAAGCGTCTGTCTTATATTGTAAGTTATCTCCCTTAGAGCATGCCGCCCAGCTTGATGTTGATGTGCACTAACATTTTGGAGAACTAGCTCACTAAGGTTTGTAGATAATCGGCTCCTGATGCAGTAGGTAGCTTATCCTGCTCCTTCATCATCAACCCTCCTGTGTCCCGAACCAAGACATGTACATCGACCTTGGAAGGGACTCTCAACATCAAACAATGAAGATTCTTAACTTCATGCAAACATGGCGTTAAACCAAAATGACTCAGTAAAAATGACAAAGACTCCTGGAACAGCCCAACAGGTTGATTGACACAAAAATTACAGACATTGGTTTAGTGATGGAGAAGTAATTCATGTAAACTGGAATTGGATTGTCTGAGTGATCATGTGATTCATTCTACTGAAGACATGTAAGGCAGGTCATGCTTGTGTGTGTGTGCATGTGTGCGTGTGTGCGTTTGTTAGGACTTAGTTCTTGAATTGATTCCACCTGTATAAACTTGCACCCCTTGTGCCCACACCCTATGAAATAACACACCATTTACCTACCATACCATCCACACCCATCATACTCCACCAAACAATCACCATACATCCAACCAAATATCTACCATATGCCCCATCAACCCTTCACCAACCATACAACCGGCTGAATGACAACCACATGACACACCAACCCTTCACCAGTTGTACAGAATCTTAACACCTACCATACACTCCCACAAACATCCAATGCACACCCGACCATACATCAACCCTTTACTGTCTTATCCTCCCTGAATACTCACTACACTCACCCCCCACCAAACACCCGTCTCCACCACCACCACCACCACCCACCATAATACCCCACTAAACACCCCTCCAAATAGCCGTCTCCACCACCACCACCCACCACCATAATACCCCACTAAACATACCCGTCTCCACCACCACCACCACCACCACCACCCCACTAAACACCATAACCCGCTCCTACCCCACTAAACACCACCACCATAATACACCCGTCTCCACCACCACCACCACCACCCACCACCATAATACCCCACTAAACACCCCACCAAACACCCGTCTCCACCACCACCACCCACCACCATAATACCCCACTAAACACCCCACCAAACACCCATCTCCACCACCACCCAAATACCCCACTAAACACCCCACCAAACACCACCCGTTCACCACCTTATACCCTTTGTAAACCCACCATGCCCCTTTTCACTGTTCATGTAACAATTCTACTTTCATTTTTCTCTTTGCTGTGAAACTAATGACAGCTAATATGTTTAGCATTGCCCTCATTATGCTTGTCTGTCATACTGTTGTTCATATGTATACATATATATCATTATAAACATGCATGGAAGTGCATGCTCTCCCTTTGTAAGGTCACCAACAGTTGAGATAACATTTGATATCCTAAATCTGATCATGTAATCCCCTCCTATTGCAGCGCCGTCCAATCTCCAACATCAACGGTCTGCGGTGGGGCAACTTTGTGGGTTCCCCTGAGGGTGGTACGCCAGTGACGGTGTGGAGGAAGGTGTACCCGGTCGTCATCACCACCCTGGTCCCTCTACCCACAGGCTATGTGTTTGGGCTGGAGGCCAACTCCTGCGCCCTGGTTCTCCATGCTAAAGACAGGGGTGAGCTGACAATCTCCATGGTGGGATGTTGTACGCTGACACCATCAGTGTCACATGTTCCTCACAGCTGGTTGTGACAATAGAGTGCAATCAATGACTGACATCCAGAAACACCGCTTATCATTAACCAGGGGGTCCTGGGCAGATTCTGATTCACCTCACTTATACTACTCAAAACAACTTAAGACACATGGCTCTTCTACTTTACAATAGTTACTCTGTCAAGGGTGAGTGAGTGAGTTTAGATTAACACCACTCTTAGCAACATTCCAGCAATATCACAGTGGGAACACCAGAAATGGGCTTCACACATTGTACCCATGTCAGGAATCAAACCCGGGTCTTCGGCGTGATGGCCAAATGCTTTAACCTCTAATCTTCCCCTAGCCCATACTCTGTCAGTAATGAATGAAAACATTAATAATACACATATACATTCTGACCAAGATACGAGATATATACAGAACGTGATTGTACATGCCCTGACGGCTGTTTTCAGCTGACCTTGTGGTGAACTCCACGGACGTCATGTGGGCGGCCATCGTCAGCTGGGGCCACACAGACCGGATCCTGCGGGTCAGGAACCAGTTCAACCGACCCATGGTCAACTTCCTCCCAGAAAACCCCCTATGACGAGGTGGGTGCTCCGGGGTTGTAGGCTGTGTGTAGATGTGTCCCTCTGTATGTTAGTGCATCTTAGGACTAAGTTCATTCTTCATGAATGTCGGCATAAGAGGTACAAATATATAGTTAAGAGTACATAGGATGTCAGGGACCCGTTTCACAAAGCTCTCATAAGCCTAAGATCTCGTAACTTTTCTCGTAGCATTCATACTCCCTATGTTACAGTATTGGAGGTACGAATGCAACGAGAAAAGTTACGAGACCTTAGGCCTACGAGAGCTTTGTGAAACAGGGCCCAGGATGGTTTTCATGATGATATTACGAAAAGTACATATTCTTTTAAAACACCAATTCGTTTAGAGTTAAACAATGTATCTACTTGTATGGGTATAAACATTGAAGTTAGCTATACTGTTTGGACAAATACTTGAATTTAGGATTAGATCTTTAGAGAAATTACTTTTTTTGTATAGTGAGTGAATGAGTTAAACGACATGAACCATGCAGGGATATGTCAAACTGTGAGGATGGTTGAGAGCAGAAATTGTGTCCAGGTTTGGATATTATTGTTAAGGAGAAGACAGCTGTACATTCTGCACTTCTGTTTTTTGTTCTGCTAGATATCTTGCTGTGCGTCTGTGCCGGACTGTCGTCTGCTGTTCACCGCTGGGTCTGCTGGTATTGTCAATGTGTACCATGTGACCTACAACCGGGCCAAGGTGAGTGGGCAGACACGGGGAGATTGGTGCACAGGCGGAGACTTGTACACATAATGGGTCACTAGCTGATCGTAAGAGGAAGCTGACTACATTTGGTGGTCAGGCTTGCTGAATTGGGTGATGTGTGTCGTCATGACCAAATTGTGTAGATAAATGTCCTTGACATCAGTCACAGGATTGTCTGCCCCAAGTATAACTTGATTGTTAGAACTCTCATATTGCTGAAATAATGCGGCAACCGAACAAACTAAATGTTCTTACGGCATATCATTCGTTACAACCTCCATATTTTAGGTCATTGTTACAAAAATTGGAACTGTAAGAAGTTCACATACAATACCATTCAGTGTATTAAATTGATTCAAAATAGGATATCATACCTTACCAATAAACAAAATATGTATTTTACATATTACTAGAGCACAGCTGTCTCTCAGATGAGATTTTTGTCATTTTCATCATGTGTACAATCATACCCCGATCTCACAGACAAAGTTTACCTTTCAGGCCAGCAATCTCCAGGTGTTTAATACACGGACAGCACTGTATGGCCACTCCGGTCCGATCAATGTGTTGTGTGTGTGTAAGTCCTACAGTGTGCTTGTCAGTGGGAGTGAAGACGGAACCTGCATCATCTGGGATCTCAACAGGTCTGTATTGAGAGTTACCTCCCTTACAACAATATGGGGAGTTAACTCCCTATATCATAATTTTTTCTTATCCTGACTCATGATCTTTTGCTTATCTCCCTTTCCTTTGCGACACTTGAATCCCTTGAAGTTCCCGAAGCGGACGTAAAAATACACTCACCCACGAGTTTCCTCCCTTTTACTTGAAAAATTACATATTTTTTCTTATCCTGACTCATGTTTATTTGCTTGTCTTCTTCTTCTGGCGAACCTAGTGGAACACTTGTATCTCCCAATTGAAGCTCCCTTCAATAAAAAATCACTCATTAGTACTCACCCCGAGTTATCTCCCTTTCCGTAAGCGCGGGAAGGAGGGCGCCACCCAAGCCCATGTGCCTCACTCTCTCCTTCTTCGCCCAGTGAGCTGGACGTGAGAGCACCTGTGTCTCCCAACACATATATCCTTTATTTAAATCTAGTTTAGTTCCTCTTATACGCTAGTATAGAGGTAGTGCTAGTATATTTATTCAATTTGCATTGATTATTAATTGTGTTTCTGCTGTTTATTCACGCTTTGCCGTGATTGTTCAGTAGGCTACATTAATGAAAATTTGCACAGATTGTAAACTACGTTACTCTGATACCGATCCTCATTTAAAATGCCCTAGTTGCATTACTCCATGTTCCTTTGATTCTCGTTGTAAATTGTGTAGCAATTTACCTATCTCTGCCTTTGACAAATATTTATGTTCCGTTTACAGACGGAAGGCAGATAAATCTCGTAAACAGATTTCAAACATGGCTAATAGATCGCAAATTAATGTTTCATGTCAACTGTTGACTGAGGACTCGTCACCGGCTGGTGGCATGCCTGAGTTTCCCTCGAGGATAAGCGTGGGGACGCAGTCCGCTATGTCCAAGAAGTTTACCTGCATCTCAAGAGCTGCCGCCGCCTCAGTCCAAGTCGAGGAAACCAGCCATATCATCTCGCACTCTCATGCACTCCAAGATCTACACCGCCATCTAAAGGGAAGTCAACTAAATCTAATAAATTTGCCTCTGATATCTTACCAGTTACAGAATTAGCATTATATGATGATGATATGCCTATTATCATTCCAGAAGTTCGTCACAAGAAACGGCCCGTTTCTGCGACTATCACCTCAGCGCAGACGAACACACAACCGAGATGCCGACGCTATCACCAATACATTTATCTGAGGGTCCCGTCACCTCTGCAGAGAGACATCCCTCATCAACGCAGAACGTCCCAGATGACTTGATCAACCACATTATGAGAATGATGGAAGACCGCTACGGCTTACAGAGGCCTCAGAGCCACGGGCCCCAGAGCCCACCCCATACTAAGTCATACAGGGCCCCAGAGCCCGCCTTGACTTCGCGTAGGGCCCCTGAGCCCATAGACGCGCCTCCGCGAAGGGCAACCCTGCCCGGAGTGAGCTCTTTGCACAAGGTATCCCAGGCCGCCTCCGGGAAGGAGCTAGAGTCTGACCCTTTGCAAGAGGCTTCGCGGAGAAGGAGTGCTTCGCCTAGCACGCACCTTGTCATGTACGAAGGGCGTTCGCAAAGCAAGCACTCATATGTCGGAGCGGACACTGACTCCAGACATTCGCGCAAGACGCGAAGGCTAAGTGGTTCTACAACGCCTACAAGACGTTCGCGCAGCCCTCAACGTTCGAGAAGCCCAGAGCGTCGGCGAAGCCATCAACGTTCGCGTAGCCCACAGTCTCCGCGAAGGATGTCGTCTCCAAGATCTGCATACACTAGCCACTCGTCAGTCCGTTCTCCTCAGTCCTCACATAGATCTTCTTACAGATCGAGGTCTCCGACATACGACCATACGTCAGAGGAAGACGATGGTATTATTTTCTCAGAGGCTGAGATAAGGTATTGGATGGTAAATGAATTACAGCTGGCCTCTCCCTCCAAGAACGAGGATACAGCCCAAACTTACCTGATGAAAGATGATGACGTAGATCATATCACCATACCTCCTGTGGATCCTATCGCAGCCGTTCCTGCTAAACTGGATACAACTTTCTCCAAATCTACTAAATCCCATCTTCCTCACTTACCGATCTTCAATGCCAAGCATTTTTATGGACATAATATGGAGCCTTTTTTCAAGACTCAGGAGATTGATGAAAACTTCAAGATTATCAGTGATTCCAAGTCCAGAAGTTATAGGATTGACGATCGTAAGATAGCCCAGTTAGATACCATTGCCAGAAGAATGTTCTTCGGACTTAATAGATCTAGGACTATTAACGAAACTCTCATCACCAAGTTCAAGAACTCTACGGATGAGGAGGACAGGATGATCTATTCAGCTCTACTTATGCAGAAGAAAGATCAACAATTCCTTACAGACCATCTTTCAGCTCTTACTGAAACTACTACCATGACACGTCGGCAAGGATTACTAGCCTCATGCTCTTGGAATAATCAATTCACAGAGCCCCTGTACACAGCTCCATGGTCTTCACCTTTACTGTTTGGTGGCAACATTAACAAGGTCTCCAAGGAAGTATCTAAAGATTCTAGAGAAGTACTGATGATTAGATCTATGGATACGTTAGCCAACGTCTTCAAACATTCAGCACAGAGGTACTCGGGTAAGGCTAAATTCTCAGGGCTACAGAGAGCACGGGATAAGAAATTAGCGGCCGCTAATAATCCCAAGGATTCTTTTCGTCGCCCCTACAACAAGTTCAGAGGAGGATCAGCTAGAGGCAGATCATCCAGAGGTGGCCGTGGATTTAAACGATGAAAGTCAGGTTCGGAACGACTGGAGTCTTCCACCCCCAGTCGTCCCAGTACAACCGTCTCAAGTGGGTGGACGACTACAACTTCACTGGGAAAACTGGGAGATACTTCAAGACCCGTACGTATCCAACATCCTTCGATACGGATATCGTCTACAACTCAAGGCCAAGCCACCGTTAACAGTCAACCCACCAGGGTTCAACGTTCAACTGGCATTACTACCCATGTTAAGAGAAACAGTACAGTCTCTACTAAACAAACAGGCCTTAGAAGTTCTCGATCAGCAAAACATCATACCAGGTTTCTACTCCCCAGTCTTCCTAGTGCCGAAAAAGAATTCCAAAGAGAAGTATCGTCTAATATACAACATGAGCATATTCAACAGAGAATTTCTATGCAAACCACCAGCGTTTCGCATGATACATTTACCTCAACTTCGTCATCTAATTCGTCCACTAGATTACATGGTAAGTATAGATCTGCAGGATGCATACCTACACATTCCGATTCATCCCAGTTCAAGGAAATATCTGAGATTCATGCTAGACGGCATACACTACCAATGGAAAGTACTTCCCTTCGGAATCACTTCGGCCCCATGGATATTCACAAGAATAACCAAGCCTATGGTCTCATATCTACATCGTCAAGGCCTGCGGAGTGCATTTTACCTAGACGACGGCATACAGGTGGATCCACATCCACAGCGTCTCAGACTACAGCTGGAATTTACAATCAAGCTACTAACGCAGTTAGGCTGGTTAGTAAATCTACTCAAGTCGGACCTAGAGCCCACGCAAGATCTGCAGTTTCTAGGTATACGATTCCTTACAGCTCAGAACCGTATGATAGTCCCGGAGGACAGATGGATCAAGATACAACAACTGATCCCCCAAGCCCTACTCTCTCCGTTACCACTACGACAGTGGCAGAGTCTACTGGGACTACTCACATCGGCTCAAGACTTGACACTCAGAGGCAGGCTCCAATTGCGTCCATTACAAGTCCTCATCAATGCCCATCTCGAGGACTCTCTACCGTTCAGTCTACCAGATTACGTCAAACCACATCTACTCTGGTGGACCAAGAGATTGAATGTCTCGCGCGCAGGCGTCTCCTTACTAGAGCGGAATCGGAAACACATCTTTACGTGGATGCGTCACTAAAAGGTTGGGAGCCCACCTTTCCGCAGGACAGCCAGGCTTATGGAGCATTCAGGAGAGCTTATGTCACATAAATCTGCTAGAGATGCAAGCAGCCATAAACGCCATAGATCACTGGAGCAACCTATTACAGAACGCTCAGTTAATGATTCATACAGACAACTCCACAGTGGCGTTCTATGTGAACAAACAAGGGTCAACAAGATCACTGAATCTACTCACTCGATGTTTCAAACTGTTCGATCTAGTCGACAGTCTAAACATACGTATCAAAGCCTGCCACATTCCAGGAGCAAAGAATGTGTTAGCAGACGCTCTGTCTCGGCCACACCAACCATCGCCGACAGAATGGATGCTCCACACAGAAATATTCAATCAGATAATCATGGAAATAGGATCTCCTCTGATAGATCTATTTGCCACCCGATTCAACAATCAACTGACAACCTTCGTATCGCCAGTACCAGACCCACTAGCATGGGCAACAGACGCACTAAGCATATCGTGGGAGGGACTAAACGCGTACACTTTCCTGCCTCCTGCGTTGATCCCACAAGTCTTGCTAAAAATCAGTCAAACGAAGAGCCTCGATCTGATTTTGGTCTCGCTTTACTGGCCAGCGCGAACGTGGTTTCCAGACCTCATACACGAAGAATCGGAAAACCAGTACTTCAGCTCCCACTGCGCTCCAATCTACTGATACATCCACACACCAAACAAGTGCACAAAACACCAGAAGCATTCCGACTTCACGTGTGGATTGTATCAAGGTGTTTGAATAAGAGAGGTTATTCCAACAGAGCGGCTAAGGCGGTCACGCTTTGCACTACGTAACTCCACTCGTAATTATATACGATGATAAATGGCTCAGATTTGTCAATTATGCGGCTAAGAAAGGATTTTCAGCCAGATTTGCTACACATCCTCAAGTGGCAGATTTCTTATGTTTCCTACGTCAAACTAAGAATCTCAAAGGATCTACACTGTCCACTTATCTTACAGCCATAAGCTCAGTCATTACTATGAGAACGGGCGCCAAACTGACCAGAACACGGAGTTACTTCGCCTTTGCTACGCCTTCCGATTGGAAGATCAGAAACGGAAGTTTCAAGCGCCAGCCTGGGATCTAAATGTGATACTTCAACACCTCACAAGTGAGGCTTACTTAACCATTGTTATCTGCGTCATATGAATCATTGACCCACAAAACCTTATTCCTGCTAGCGTTAGCCACTGCTGCCAGAATGTCGGAAATTCACGCTTTGGACTATGAGAGAACACGATTTGATGATATTCACAACATCGCTCATCTGGGACTTCTGGCTGGGATTTTATAGCTTAAAAATCAACTACCAGGTCAACCAGACAGGTTGTTCCATGTCCCAGCTCTCTCATCCATACTTGGGCCGCAGGGATACGATGGACTTATCACTTTGCCCTGTACGTGCACTGAAAATATATCTCCAAAGATCCAAGCAGAGTAGAGGGAAATTCAAAAGATTGTTTATCCCTATATCTACCGCTTCACAGACAGAAGTGTCGCGCACTACCATTTCTATTTGGATCAGAACTGTCATACTAAAAGCCTACAAGGCAGCTGGACTGAACCCTCCAAGTGCTGCTAATCCCCACGAAATTAGAGCACTAGCCTCAACTTTGGCTTTACATGGAAATTGTTCTTTGAATACCATTATGGAGGGATGTTTTGGGAGGTCCGAGATGGTGTTTGCAAACCATTATCTGAGAGATATCACCACCAAGGACATCTCAGGTATCCACCATTTCGGTCCCATGGTCCTCGCTCAACAGTTGACAGTTCCACGGAGAAGATAAGTCTATCTTGCTGATTTTATACTTATCTGATAACACTACTAATAGCTGTATGCTATCTATATATATATTTGCTTAAAGGTCACATAAACCCTAGGGGGTAAAAATACATAAATCACTAACTGGCATCGTTATAAATGAAACCCCGTCATTAAAACTACTCATTTCGACCTTTAATTGACTTAAATCGACCTTTTTGACAACAGTGCACAATTCTCACCCGCGAACAAAATTTCAACCAATCAGAGCGGCGCGCATCTGTGACGTCATATGAGGAATAGCTTTGAGGGCCGATGCAGAATTCATCTACATTTTAGGGCTTAAATTATCTTGTTTACAGGCTTGTATAAACCTGAAATCGTGACAATTGTTGTGGAAAATGAAAGCTATATGTTCTCACAATCTACTGTCATTTAGTTTTGTCTCCTGCTTTGCCTAGTTTCGAGTTACAACTTGTTTTCATAGGCGATTCTGTCAAAATCGATTGGTGTCGTTAGGCCATATTTGTATAATGACTGATTCAAATTGATCCCATTTCTGTGTTTTTTTACCTCGATATTTAATCATGTCATGTAAAAATCTGTTTGTATTCTCAAAACAGTGTCGGCCCATAAGTTTTCACATGCAATACAGCAATTAATACTCCCTTGTTGTAACCCGTGTTAGGTGGTATATACCTACATATGTTATTTGTCATCATTCACTTGATGGTCAGTTAATGAATTTATAACAGGTATAATTAGTGGTAACACACTTAGATTACCCGACAAAGGTTCCCATTTGGCATTTCTTGTGTCTGGAGTAAATATTCAACATTATAAACATCGATCAAAGGATTAACCGATAACACGCTGATTGATTAATTACTTTTATCTTACACAGCGGAATTGTCAAAGGTAGTGTTTATGTAAGTAGTAGATTTACTAATCTATACTGAATACACTCTGTCGTGTCGGTGTCTGCGTAAAAACAACGTCCTTCTTTCAAAGGATTAACCGGCAATACATTGATTGATTGCCCATTATTGGCTAACTAAATTACTGTTTTTAAAGAAAGGCGGACATTATGCAATTAGTTGCCAGGTGTGCTATCTTGGGTGACCAATGAGACTATACACCAATACCTGAAAAGATTTATCACTTTTTCGTATATTAAACTGTTTAAAGGCACATCATTTGGAACAGTTTTGTTGATATTGATGGATACATTCCTCGAACAAGGTAATGGCCTGATATTGTTCCTATAAGTTTAATCTGTTTTAATTTTAATATTTGCATTTTGTTTTTATTCATTTGTCGTAGCATATCAACAGAATCATTGTTTTCGCCGTGAAGTGTAATGAGACAGACAACATGCACTAGGGGGGTGTGTGCAAATTATGATTCACATTGGCAAACTATAAAATGTCTAGATATTACAGTTCTGTTATAAATTCACTATAAGTATTCAGCAGATCGTCTGCTTTTTATTTAGTTTCAAAATGCATACAAGTATTTAATTAGGGTTATAAGACCAAATATAAAGACGCACATTGACTAGTATCTACATACTGGTGAGTGGACATTAACCATGGGAATGTAGCAAGAAAGTTATCGCGCAGTATTGTGACTTCGACCCCCACCTCGCTTCCGTGGAAGAAATCGTTATGTTATGAGTTGTGTCATGCAAAATCCTTTTGGTTATGATTCCAATACATATTTAATTACGAGTAGAAAGAAGTTTTGATTTGCTAACTTGATGAAAACAAACTATAATCTCATTAATTCTAACAGACTTTACGATTTTCAAAAATGGCGGCGCCCTGTCGGGAACATCCGCAAGTCTGTGGATAAATGCTATTTAGGTTTGTTTTCACCGAGTTACAAAATCAAAACTACTTTCTACTGGTAGTAAAATATGTATTTTATTGATGGCCAATAGGAGTTTGCATGACATAGCGTATAACATAACAATTTCTCTCCTGGCAGCGAGGTGGGTGTCAATATAATACTACTTACAATATTATTGTTACTTCGACCACAACCTCACTTCCGAGGAAGAAATCGTTATGTTACAAGTTGTGTTATGGAAAATCTTTATGGTCATCAATCATATACATATTTTACTATAACTAGTAAGTAGTTTTGATTCTTTAACTTCCGTGAAGCGATCTGAACACAAGTAAGATATCGTTTCAGGCTTCCACAACGCTCGCTTCGCACTCACAAACATAACCCATTTTTAGCACGAACTGCGGGGTCCTGTGGAAATCTGTGCATGGTGACACCATCACCCGACCCTAGGGGCAATTGACGACAAAGCAACGATTCGGCATGTCGTCGTTCATGTCGAGAAATCAACAAAATGATGAGCGTGCTACACACTTTCTATACAACTAACTGAAAATCGTTCCTCATATGACGTCACTGCAGTGCTCTGGCGACAGAGTTACGTAACCTGTCTGTGGTTTCGTTCGCGGGCGAGAGGGAAGCAGGCGACTTTTTGGCCACTTTTAATCGCTCGCTATTAATTAACCACAAGTTTTTAAAGAATAAATTTGGTGTTCCGCATAAGACTAACCACAAATCTTTCATATGTAATGGTTAAAAGAGTAACAAAAAACAAAGTTTAGTGGTTCTTTAAGTTAACATATTATCTTAAGCTCAGTACTATGATTCTATATCATAATATATATATACTTACAACTCTTACGAGTTTTACTATTATATATATGTTCAGCTTAAGTTAATCCTTAAGCTCTATCATATGTTCATTTCATAACATGTATTAGTTAACAAACTCTCAGTAGTTGGTTACTATTATACAGCTTAAGTTATCATTATACCTTAGGCACAGTTATGTTATAGCTTATATATATGCATATTGTAAGCTTACTACTTTGGTTCTTATAAAAGTATTCATTATAAACTATCAACAGTTTATACTACCACATTAATGGCTTTAGCTTAATTAATGTTCTATATACTTTTATTCAGTAAATTGTAATAACCTATTTAAAGGCAGCTGTTAATTTAACAGCAGGAATTCAGTTCAGTGCCTTCATGAAGTTCCCTTAGGGTTATTACAATCATCTCAGTTCAAATCACTAATTAGTAAAATCCAAAGTATATATAATCCCACCTCCTATTCCGTAGGATTCTACAAGCAAATAAACATGAGTCAGGATAAGAAAAAATATGAAATTTTTAGAGTAAAATTAAGCCCTCCCGTCCTCCCCACTTAACACTTTGGATTTCTCAGGACAAAATAAAGTGTTGGGCTCAAAACAAAAAAGGAGAGAGTGAGGCACATGGGCTTGGGTGGCGCCCTCCTTCCCGCGCTTACGGAAAGGGAGATAACTCGGGGTGAGTACTAGTGAGTGATTTTTTATTGAAGGGAGCTTCAATTGGGAGATACAAGTGTTCCACTAGGTTCGCCAGAAGAAGAAGACAAGCAAATAAACATGAGTCAGGATAAGTATAAAAATATTAATTTTACTCTAAAAATTTCATTTTGGTTGTATGCTGGTAGTTCTGATTCTTGAAGCATTCAACTAGACTTCTTGTCTCTGATATGAACATATTTTAATTTCTTCTTTAAAAATAATTAAATTGGGCCCAGTTTCTTACTTATGTACCAAGAAACTACCTAATTTAGACTTGCCACATATTTCATGAGCTGTATTGATATAGTTGTTTCAGGGTCTGCCTGACAGACTAGATTCAAACATAATAGCAGCCTTATGCTGTTGAAATAGATTATAGTTTTCTGGTACAAACATTTTGAATATCTGGTTGATATTTCAGACTGTCGTATGTGCGGTCAATCAGCAGCCACAATGCCAGTGTGAAGACTCTGGCTGTCAGCGACACCATGGGCGACATCGCTAGCGTCAGCCCTCGGGGTAGGTCACTTCAGACTCTGTGTTGCTGGGCGGTGGGGTAGTCTAGTGGTTAAAGCGTTCGCTCGTTACGCCGAAGACCCGGGTTCGAATCCCCTCATGGGTACATTGTGTGAAGCTCATTTCTGGTGTCCCCCGCCGTGATATTGCTGGAATATTGCTAAAAGCGGCATAAAACCAAACTCACTCACTCACTCACTCACTCACTCTGTGTTGCTAATGTCAGACGATCTTTAAATATTCTCGCCACACAACCAAGTGGTTGATATTGCAAGCAACAATCGACACTGTCAAGTTGCTATGACACATGATCACAGAAGTCACCGAATGTTACCACCTATACTATAAGGTAGGCTCTGGGTACTCATAAACTTTGTGATTTGTGAAAATATTGTAAACAGTGTCATGAATGTATTTGGATTTGTGTGATAAATGTGTTACAACCTCTACTGTATGGATATGTATATCTGATGTTTGTGGGGGCGGTGGGGTAGCCTAGTGGTTAGAGCGTTTGCTCGTCACACCTAAGACCCGGGTTCGATTCCCCACATGGGTACAATGCGTGAAGCCCATTTCTGGTGTTTCCCCCGTAATATTGCCGTCATATTGCTGGAATATTGCTAAAAGCAGCGTAAAACTAAACTCACTCACTCACTCACTCTGATGTGTGTGTTACAGCTCTTGACGATGTGTTTACATCCAGTGCTTGTGTTTCAGCTCTGGGTAGTTTCCTTCAGCTCCACACAATAAACGGTCAGTTTGTGGCTTCAAGAAAGTGTGATGAGTTCACCATCAACTGCCTGGCTTTCTCCCGTGCCCCAGAGGGTCGGGCCATCAACGTCATCGCTGGCGGACTCAGCACAGGCGTGGTCAGGTAGGACAACATTTCTTCCCAACATGGATACAGACTGTGAGGGCTGGGTACAGTATATCAGCATATGTACCTCAGTATCTGCTTCAGTGAGTCTGTGGATCAGTAGCTGAGTATCCAGATCAGTAGCTCAGTATTTGTAACTCAGTAGCCCAGTCTCTTTAGATCAGTAGCTCAATATTTGTAACTCAGTAGCCCAGTCTCTTTAGATCAGTAGCTCAGTATTTGTAACTCTGTAGCCCAGTCTCTTTAGATCAGTAGCTCAGTATTTGTAACTCAGTAGCCCAGTCTCTTTAGATCAGTAGCTCAGTATTTGTAACTCAGTAGCCCAGTCTCTTTAGATCAGTAGCTCAGTATTTGTAACTCAGTAGCCCAGTCTCTTTAGATCAGTAGCTCAGTCTCTTTAGATCAGTAGTTCAGTATCTGTGGATCAGTAGCTCAGTATTTGTAACTCAGTAGCCCAGTCTCTTTAGATCAGTAGCTCAGTATTTGTAACTCAGTAGCCCAGTCTCTTTAGATCAGTAGCTCAGTATTTGTAACTCTGTAGCCCAGTCTCTTTAGATCAGTAGCTCAGTATTTGTAACTCAGTAGCCCAGTCTCTTTAGATCAGTAGCTCAGTATTTGTAACTCAGTAGCCCAGTCTCTTTAGATCAGTAGCTCAGTATTTGTAACTCAGTAGCCCAGTCTCTTTAGATCAGTAGCTCAGTCTCTTTAGATCAGTAGTTCAGTATCTGTGGATCAGTAGCTCAGTATTTGTAACTCAGTAGCCCAGTCTCTTTAGATCAGTAGCTCAGTATTTGTAACTCAGTAGCCCAGTCTCTTTAGATCAGTACCTCAGTATTTGTCTCAGTGCCCAGGATCAGTAGCTCAGTATCTGTGGATCTCTTTAGATCAGTACCTCAGTATTTGTAACTCAGTAGCCCAGTTCCTGTAGATCAGTAGCTCAGTATTTGTTACTCAGTAGCCCAGTCTCTTTAGATCAGTAGCTCAGTATTTGTAACTCAGTAGCCCTGTCTCTTTAGATCAGTAGCTCAGTCTCTGTGGATCAGTATTTCAGTATCTGTGTATCAGTAGCTCAGTATTTGTAACTCAGTAGCTCAGTCTCTGTGAATCAGTAGCTCTGTCTCTGTGAATCAGTAGTTCAGGATCAGTGGATCAGTAGCTCAGTATCAGTACCTCCATATCCTTGTATCCCAGTATATGTACCTATGTATTGCTGCCTCTGTATCCTTGTATCCCAATATATGTACCAATGTATCAGTACCTGTGTATCTGTATCAGGTTGTGGAGCAGCTGGGACCTCACCGTCCTGCGAGATCTCAGCCATGAGCATTCCATAGCAAGGCCAGTTGTCAGGTGAGATTATCTTATACATACCACTCAGTTTGATCCTAATACTGCTCCATGGTGGAGGGGTAGCCTTGTGTTATTAGCTGTTGTTGGTCCTGCCAGTGGCCTGGTTCAGTATACCACATGGTTACATTGTGTAAAGCCCATTACTAGTTTTCCATGGTGGAGGGGTAGCCTTGTGTTATTAACTGTTTTTGGTCCTGTCAATGGCCTGGTTCAGTATACCACATGATTACATTGTGTACTAAAGTTTCCATGGTTACTAGTTTTCCATGGTGGAGGGTAGCCTTGTGTTATTAGCTTTTTGTTGGTCCTGCCAATGGCCTGGTTCAGTATACCACATGATTACATTGTGTAAAGCCCATTACTAGTTTTCCATGGTGGAGGGGTAGCCTTGTGTTATTAGCTGTTTTGGTCCTGTCAATGGCCTGGTTCAGTATACCACATGATTACATTGTGTAAAGCCCATTACTAGTTTTCCATGGTGGAGGGGTAGCCTTGTGTTATTAGCTGTTGTTGGTCCTGTCAATGGCCTGGTTCAGTATACCACATGATTACATTGTGTAAAGCCCATTACTAGTTTTCCATGGTGGAGGGGTAGCCTTGTGTTATTAGCTGTTGTTGGTCCTGCCAATGGCCTGGTTCAGTATACCACATGATTACATTGTGTAAAGCCCATTACTAGTTTTCCATGGTGGAGGGGTAGCCTTGTGTTATTAGCTGTTGTTGGTCCTGCCAATGGCCTGGTTCAGTATACCACATGATTACATTGTGTAAAGCCCATTACTAGTTTTCCATGGTGGAGGGGTGGCCTTGTGTTATTAGCTTTTGTTGGTCCTGCCAATGGCCTGGTTCAGTATACCACATGGTTACCACCCATTACTAGTTTTCCACACATGACGTTACTGAAATGTGTACTACATCAGCTCACTTGTTCACTCTTACACCTAATTTAAACTTCTTCAATACGAAGTACCATGAATGTTGTATATTTTTTCAGTGTCATATTTACCCATGATTCCCAGCGCCTGTTTGCTTCTGCCCTGGATGGGAGTGTTACACTCTGGGAGAAGCCGTCGCAGTCCAGACCTAAACCAGAGAACTTCATAGCATTTGTGGAAAAAGCAACGTGAAGGAATGTGTCGGACTCAAAGAGAATCGCTTGACTAGTGGATATGTCTGCAGGGAGCTTGTAGAGGATCCTGTGAAGGACAAACATTACTGAATCGTCAATGGAACAGTGCTGTTCAGTAGTACAGGGCTCCTCCCATATCGGTGGAATAGTACTGTTCAGTACAACAGAGTTACTGACCCATGAATGGAATAGTACTGTTCAGTACAACAGAGTTACTGACCCATGAATGGAATAGTACTGTTCAGTACAAACAGAGTTACTGACCAATGAATGGAATAGTACGGTTCAGTACAGTACGGCAGAGCTACAGACCCATGAATGGAATAGTACTGTTCAGTACAATAGGGCTACAGAGCTATGAATGGAATAGTACTGTTCAGTACGGCAGGGCTTACAGACCCATGAATGGTATAATTCAGTTCAGTACGGCAGGGCTACAGATCCTAAAGTGCAGGTCAAGAGTGGAATGTGGAGACTCACATTTACAGGTGACATGAATTTGACACGAAGTCATAACTATGTGAATATTTGATAGGATTCTGAAAGCCATACAGTTCCTCTATAACCAGGACCCTGTCACTCACCGGGATAGTGTGATGTGCTTTACACCATGTGGTAACCAACATGTCAATACTGTGTCACGGTGTCAAGTACGTCCACAGCCAACTCACGGTGTCGGTTCATGGCCTGTGTTGGTGATGCTGAATGCACAGATGGACAGTGAGGTGATGTATCGGGGCAGAGGCTGACCAGTCAGAAGGAAATACTGTGCTCATCTGCCAGAACGTATGCAACACTAAAGTCAAAGTTGTCTTCGTCATGTATTGAATTAATAATGCAATACAGTCATTATGGGAGACACTTTACAGTGTAATACAATATTGGCCATAACAGCTCCACCTGATTAACGCTGGACTAGTCTGTTAGTTATCTTCGTTAATCGCCCAGTACAGAGCCTGAAAGTTGACATGACAATCAATATATTCTTGTATATACTTCAGTATACAGCCTGTTGACAGTAAATAAAAAAGGACGGGGTATGTAAGTGCATAGTAACTGTTATCAGGAAACTTTTCAGTTTCACAGACGCCTGAAATAATTGTGTTCCCTGCTGCTCTCTGACAACAAGTGTATGGTTTTAATAGATAGCCCATTTTTTAAATGTTGGGCTCTTGTCGCCTATTTTAGTCAGTATCTTAGGCTGGTTGGCACAATGCCATCATTTCAAGAGTGAAAATTTTTCAAAACCTGGATGATGATGATGATAAAGATGATTATGGTGATGATGATGATCCATGTTGCACCTATGTATGTAATAAAGATACATAATACGTTAAATGCATACATTCCAGTGCCCTTGTTGTAAGGCTGCCCTTATTTTTACCAGTTTCCCATCAGCAGCCTGCCCTAAATTGTCATTCCAACTTAAAATAATGGAAAGTTTTCTTTTCTCAATAATCACAGCCGCAGTGAAAGTTCTGCCGACTCGACATTAAAACACCTTTACTCTTGCACACTCACAAAGAAAACCAGGTCATCTTGATCTTTCTTTAAATTATGTGTGAATGTTTTTAATAAAAATATCGTCTCCGAAGCAAAGATACTCGATCTGGTTCAAAAATAAACTTATACTTATTATAGCCTATACAAGTGATCTGGATTTAAAAATTGCTTAAAATGAGTAACACAATAATTGTTATATTGTTTGGGCCCGTCCACCCAGTTGCAGATTGAGGTTGGGAACGAGAAACACAGAAATGGAAAAATATGGATGGCCAAATAAACGATTTACCGCTTATACTTAAATACGATATTATTTCAATGCTGTTGTTTTACCTGTGAAAATATATTGTGTGTTATCGCTGAAAAAAAATTATCAGAATATATTTCTATATTGACCTTTATCAATGTTAATCTATCACTACATTGTACATAAGATATATCTGCCTGTTGCCTTGACTACACCAAAGCTTGTTACCAAAGACTTTTATATCTAGGATTGTAAGATACATGTTATATGGGGGAATCCAAATGTTGTTGCTTGTGCTGATGCAAAGTTTCAGAGTATGAAGCAGAGTTGTGATATCCCGGACATTTCTTTCTACCAAACTGTTCAACCTATGAAGGATTTGTTATGATGGAGCCATTATTGAAACCAAGTGTTTGTATACTACTCAACTGTTGATAAGGATGTGTTTTGTCTTTTCCATGATACACCAAAATCATTCTCATGATATATTACTGTACATTTAAATCAAATGACACATCTGATAATCCCTATGAAAAGTTGAGTGGTATATATTTGGTTTATTCAGGTACTCTAGGATGAAGTAGAAACCAAAGGTCTGCCTGAATTTGAGTCTAGAGATGCCTGTTTCCAGGGTAACAAGGGTGTGGCATTAAATCAGTTCATGTGTCTCTTTTATAATCTTGTAAACAGATGAATATTGTAGAAATACTTTGTGACATTGAAAACCCGATAATGCTAGTCTTCTGCCTCCTTTAGTGTCGTGTGAATTGCTCTGTTGTGTGAAGATCAGGCTCACAGTTATCCCAGGTGAATTAGCGGGAATCTTGGGAAAGTCATGAATCCTTGTAGCTTGTGTGATATTTCCAAACCAGTGTGAAACTATCATGTATAACATTCCGGAACAACTGTAGTGTTCCAGTGTCAGTACTTACTTTATTAATCAATATAATGTGATTTGTTTTCATCTGTTGTGCTGTCTTGTATCATATGTACCATGCATTTTCTTGTATCATACTTCCTTTATGTATCATGTATCATGTAACTGTATCTTCCCCACCCCGTTTAGTGCTAATAGTAAGTTGAGGTTTATGGACACATCGGCAGTATTTCAGCCATATAGTGACCTTTAGTGCTAATAAGTGTATAGTGTCTTCAACTGCAGGGTAGTATGTCAAATCTGTGAATGAATTCAATTTTAGATATTAAATCAAAGATATTACCACCAATTTGTATATACTGTATAGCAAAGTCATTTATTGGTTTGGTTCATAGATAGTTTTATTATATATAATGTATGTGTTATATATTATGTATATATCATTGTTTTATTTGTATAGTACATTTGTACAGTGAACACTGACGGACCGGAAGAACAGGCGTATATTTCATAGACAGTGTAAGTTTTAGCTTCAATGATATTATCAGACCTCTTGCCATGACCTCACTTTGAGCATCATCGCATTTCGTATGTAGAACTCATCCAATAGGAACAGTGTCTCAGTTTGTGTCCAAAACGTGGTGTGGATATCTGCCATAATCAGTTCCAATCACTAGCTAACAGGAATAAAATATTTACTAAAACCTAAGCAAGATATCATTAATATATTTGGGATATGTTTTGTAAAAAAGACTGAGCACAAAAGTTCCTAAATAAATCCTCCTAATAGTCATGATGCATATGTTATTTTGTTCAGTATACATCCAGTGTTAAGTCATGCTGGAATGGTTGTGATGGTGGTGAAGTGAATGCCCTTGTCTCTGTGTGGACCACAAAGTTACTCATGGTCACTGCCAATAATATACTGTGTTGTGTTGTATATGTAAGTTTACAAGAGTTCCAATCAGCAGAATACAGGAGAGGAATTCACTTTGTTTCGAACAATGCATTCAGAATGTGACATCCATGTAACCACTTGTCTTTGTAGTATCCTACCCTGAAGCCCATTTCTGGTGTCCCCCGCCATGATATTGCTGGAATATTGCTAAAAGCAGCGTAAAACTAAATTCAGTCAGTCAGTCAGTATCCTACCCTTTCAGCATCCTTGACTTTGTGAGGATCAAGATATGGAATAATAAAGAGACAGGAAATTTAACATTTTGCTTATCAAAGAGATTGAAGACAAATCGTTCATGTTGTACTTTGTCACTTTCACTTTTCCATAATGTATCTAATTTTTCATGTCAACATGTATTTAGGGATTTTATTGTATATAGAACAAGAAACTAATGTTTACTTTAGTTGTTTAGACTCTCAGCGAATAGTTTTGATTTTTATGGAATATCCATTCTTTTATTGTGTTTTGATTTTAGACAGTGTTAAAGTCAAGTCGGGCATACTGAACAGACGAGTGAATCATCATCAACTATTTATATATGCTGTAAACATTTTGTAGAAAAAGATATTCCAAAAATATGAATGATTCCTAGGTGTTTTATAAGTGAATTATGTGTATGCTGTGGCTGTGTGAGGTAGTGAGTGAGTGAGTGAGGTAGTGTACTCATGGAACTGATCATATAGAAATCCAAGAAAGTTAATGGAACCAGTACCATGTGTTTTGTATTGGCAAGATATGCCCATTTCTCACGATGCTGACCAATTCTTGATGGGAGATAATGAGACTGTTGGATCAAGATTTGTGTCGTTATATCGCTCGCATTACTGAAGGATGAATGAGAACGCTTCTGTCGTCGGTGTATGTGAAGGTGTATTCTTTCATTCTGTATGTATACCCACCATAGACTTCCATACTCACCGTCAGTATGTCTTACAGTGTAGCAACAGATAGAGGGTAGTTAGATATAGTAGCTGTACACCATCCAGACTGTAACCTCCAAGTATGGTGATACCTTAGTCTATATTCCCAGTGATATGTTTTGAATTCATAGTCAACAGTGGTACATTGTGAAAGCTGCGATATATTCTTCTTATACTACTCAAATAAAGTTAAGGATCATCCAATCCTTACATATTACTATAGTTATAGGTACTCTTTCATGAAATTTCAGAGTAATTATGTAATATGAAAGAGCTGGGTGAACCTTGAATGTATGTTTCCAGTAGAATATACCAGCATCTATCATGAATATGGTTGGTATTTGGTCGGCCACCGATTGTTTGAGAGTGTATGTTGTAATGCTGTAACACCAAATTTTGTTGGTCCATTGAATCCTGTGATGCAAGTTTGATACATGGTGAAGTCTAAGCATTCATCCAGACATTGTGTGTTTTACATCCCAACACCTTGGTTTGTCTTAATTTGGCCACCAGGTGTTGTGCTTGTGCTGTAATGCCAGATTACATACAGACCAGCAGGTACGGTCAGTGTTTATTTGACCACCAGGGCCTAGATTTTCGAAGCTTTCTTAGCGCTAAGATAGTCGTAAGTGCCATACATTAACATTAACTTACGACTATCTTAGCGCTAAGAGAGCTTCGAAATCTAGGCCCAGGTGTTTTACAGTGTGTGTTCTAACGCTATATAGCCAAGTAGTGTTGGTCTGCAAGGCATGGAAGAGTAATAAACAAATACAAATATATTTAGTTACTTTGTTTTCTTTGATCAGTGTTATGCCTGTAATAGTATCTGCAGCTCAGTGTCGGGACATCAAAGAGCAATAACACATCACTGGAAGGAGCGTCTTGGAACATTCTGATCACTGCCAAAGTAATCTGCTTAGCTGGACAGGAGCAATAAAAGTCCTTGTTGAGTGAAGTGAGCACAACACAGCCTAGTGTCGACATTACTCATGGGTGGGCTACCGCATTGAAGTCAAGCAATTACTGTGATCTTGCAGATTAACAGGCCATCATGTCATTAGGATGGTGTGAATGTATGTTCATGCTATCTACCCCTGGTTTGTCGGCTGCCTGCCTGATTACACTGTTGGCAACGCGGCCATTATCTTCCTCCCTTCCACCTATGGTGGTTTCACAGATTGTTGACCTGATTTGTGGAAGGTGATGTATATTTAATGTGGAATAGGAAGTGGTCTTCCAATCAAATGACGTAGAACCATGAACCACCAATTGTCAAGTAGCATTCAGTTGTTTGTCTACTGTGTTTCTATATATTCACTTGGATGTGTTAGTGCACACTTTTGCCCATTTAAATAACAAATAATCACATAATCTTAATGTTTGGGGCATGGATGGTCTAAAGTACTGTTGGAAATGCTAGAGAAATGCTTTTTGACTTATATTTAAAATTCAGAGGTATTACAGTTACTTAAATAACAAATATCACTTTAAGAAACATCTACCTAATGTAGACTGAGGGAATAAATTTTGAGACATGCCCTAAAATGTGTTTTTACTGATGAAAATACAAAAAACTTAGAAAAATAACGGGTAGTGGGACGTTATTTGATACAAACATTAATTGCCTGTGTTATGTCATCAGCATGCATGGTATCGACAGGTGAAATTGACACCTGAGCACACGCTCGGGGGAAGGGTCATCTCAATAAATGTTTTTTTCAAAATGTTGAATATGTGTTGGTTATGTAAGGGATCATTTGTGTATGTGTGTTTGTTTTGAAATAAACATACGAATTACTGTACATTGGAAAGAATCCTATCACTTGTGTTATCTTATCGATTGATTGTAGAAATGTGCAACGTTTTAATAAATGTTTTGCATGTCAACAGTATATTTCATTGCAAAAATATGGATGTAATTCGGTCAGTTTAATCTAGTTGTGAACATTGGCCAAAGATTTAATGAAGTCACTGGTGTAGCTTCTTTAGAATATATATATTCTTCTTCTCATAAAATTTGTAGACCGCCCGTCTAAGTACTCCCTTGTCAAAGTTGTCAAGGATGGTTTTACGTCCCGGTTTTGCTTTTGAGACGGTCCCTGTCTTGTCTGATTTGTTTACAATATTTTAAACTTGTTGGTAAGACATACCAACAGCTCTACAAGTTCTGTAATAAACCCTTTCTAAACTAATGAAAGGTTTACCTCTGTCTTTTTCAAGCACAAAAAACTTATAAACCTTTGCAACAATTGACTGCAAATAGTTGGCCTTAGTGGACGCTGTGATAAAGATGTGCATGCATGATGGGAAACTTATTTATCAAGACTTAACATTTATATTAATATTTCTTCAATAAAGAAACGATAATTAAGTAAAGTAACACAAACATTCAACATTTATTTGTTAAAGAAAAACGTTGATTCATATTTTTACACACCTGTATTATTAGCATAAATGTAAAGACTATTTCAGATTTCTGTTGTTGAACTCTGAAAAAATCCTAAGTTGTTGTTTTGGTACCATATTCTCTCCTGTAAACTGCCCTTTTAATGCATGGGAATGTTAAATCGATTGAAATAAAAATTAGGTACACTATAGGCGAGTTGATATATTGACAACATAGTACATTTATCACCTTTATCAAAATATTAAGGCTAAAAAGCATTTTTCTAGCATTTCCGACAGTACTTTAGTGCTGAATTAGTCAGCACAGGTGGTTTTGTGTTCAAATCCCAGCTTCACCTCAATCCTGCTGTGTGGGCCCTGTACCTGTTGTGTTAGTAGTAGACAACATGCATCACTCCAGGCTTTCCTCCAACACTTACATCACTCCAGGCTTTCCTCCAACACTTGCATCACTCCAGGCTTTCCTCCAACACTTGCATCACTCCAGGCTTTCCTCCAACACTTACATCACTCCAGGCTTTCCTCCAACACTTACATCACTCCAGGCTTTCCTCCAACACTTGCATCACTCCAGGCTTTCCTCCAACACTTGCATCACTCCAGGCTTTCCTCCAACACTTGCATCACTCCAGGCATCACTCCAGGCCTCCAACACTTGCATCACTCCAGGCTTTCCTCCAACACTTGCATCATCACTCCAGGCTTTCCTCCAACACTTACATCACTCCAGGCTTTCCTCCAACACTTGCATCACTCCAGGCTTTCCTCCAACACTTACATCACTCCAGGCTTTCCTCCAACACATGCATCACTCCAGGCTTTCCTCCAACACTTGCATCACTCCAGGCTTTCCTCCAACACTTGCATCACTCCAGGCTTTCCTCCATCACTCCAGGCTTTCCTCTCCAACACTTGCATCACTCCAGGCTTTCCTCCAACACTTGCATCACTCCAGGCTTTCCTCCAACACTTGCATCACTCCAGGCTTTCCTCCAACACTTGCATCACTCCAGGCTTTCCTCCAACACATGCATCACTCCAGGCTTTCCTCCAACACTTACATCACTCCAGGCTTTCCTCCATCACTCCAGGCTTTCCTTACATCACTCCAGGCTTTCCTCCAACACTCACTCCAGGCATCACTCCAGGCTTTCCTCCAGGCTTTCCTCCACACTTGCATCACTCCAGGCTTTCCTCCAACACTTCATCACTCCAGGCTTTCCTCCAACACTTGCATCACTCCAGGCTTTCCTCCAACACATGCATCACTCCAGGCTTTCCTCCAACACTTACATCACTCCAGGCTTTCCTCCAACACTTACATCACTCCAGGCTTTCCTCCAACACTTACATCACTCCAGGCTTTCCGCCAACACTTACATTACTCCAGGCTTTCCCGCCAACACTTACATACTCCAGGTCCAACACTTACATCACTCCAGGCTTTCCTCCAAAATCACTCCAGGTTGTGGCATGAAGCACAACTCAGGCTTTCCGCCATATTATACAGTAATGTAATGTAAATACTGTTGTGGCATGAAGCACAACTCACATATTATACTCTTCTGCATGTACTATACAGCAGCTACTGTATACCCACTCTCTACCAATTTGAGTGAGTGAGTTTAGCTATATGGCAGCCGCCTGTTACACGAGTTTGGACCACACACTGCAGTGATCAACTGCATGAGCATCGATCTACGCAATTGGAATACAATGACGTGTCAACTAAGTCAGCAAGCCTGACCACTCGATCCCATTAGCCGCCTCTTACGACTATCCTCATGAAGATCAGGGAGTGAATTGTATTAAGAGGCAACTGCAAGGGATTGGTGGTCAGGCTCATTGCAATCCGAATATCAAGATTGATGCCATGTCTGGCTGTTTTGACCAGATTTAACAGACTGCCACTAAATACCAATACTGTTGAGAGCAGCAAAACAAAATAATTAAACTTCAATGAGGAGAAAACAAATACAATCTGGTTCCATTATGCATCTCTTTGTTAATACACATCTTCACTCCCAACTCCCCCTGCTGCCATTATCCCAGTGTTGCCAACTCCTGGTGAGATGAACTGCCCTGGTGTCATGGAGGAGATAACTCTGGATGGTCAAGGTCACTGACCCAAGGACATACCATCTCAGGAATTTACTGGGTCATGACACTTGTAAACCCCTCTATCCAGAACACGGTGACCCCTGGTCACAATGTAAAGCTGATTCATGCTTGTCAGGACATCCTTGTACACCAGGGTGCTAGTGCTACAATGGTTGGAAGTCCTAACTACAGAGATGCCGACCCCAAAGTGCTGCAAACAGTAGTTTCAAGGATCAAAATTAGTAGTTTGACCATAACATTAGTAGTCAACTAAATACCTAAAATCATGATGATTCTGAGAAAGATAATATGACACTAATCAAGAGTGAAGCTTTACTTTCACATACTTCTAACAGCAGATTTCCAAATTATCAGCATTACATTTCTTCTTGTCTCTTTTCTGAATTTGAATGAATTTTCTTGAACTTTTGTAGAATTTCTTGTGCAATCGTATTGGCATAGTTTGGGGCTAAAATCTGTAGCGACTATGATAAAATCATAGATGTTGGCATCTCTGTAACTATGACAATAGAGTGGCAGTAGTTATAGTGCTAAGACAGCTGTTGCACTAATGCACATGGCTCCTGAACCATCTTACTCAATCCAGTAGCACTAAGATTTCTCACTTCACATGGAATCTGGACATTTGAAGATCCAGTTTAGAATTGTTCTTCAGCAACCCATGCTTATCGTAAGAGGCAGCTAACAGGATCAGGATGTGAGGCTTGCTGACTTGCTTGACACGTCATTGTATCCCAATTGTGTAGAACGATGCTCATGCTGTTGATCACTGGATTGTCTGGTCCTGACTCGATTATTTACAGACCGCAGCCATATAGCTGGAATATTGCTGAGTGCAGCGGCAATCAATAAAAAAACTTGGACCATCTCAATCCAGAAGCCACAGGATATCTGAAGACATATGCATACTGGAACTGCATACTCCTTCCAGTAACACTAAGATTTCTTAATGCACATGGATCCCAGACCATCTTACCCAGTCTTGTAGCACTAAGATCTCTTAACACACATGTGGGTCTTTGACCCGTGAAGGTCCGTGTTAGAATGAACCTTCAGTAACCCATGCTTGTCGTAAGAGGTGATCGTAAGATTGCGCAGATCGATGCCCTTGCTGTTGATCACTGGATTGTCTGGACCAGACTCGATTATTTACAGACCATATAGCTGGAATATTGCTGAGTGCGGCGTAAAACTGAACTCACGCACTCACATGTGGGTCTTTGACCTTGGCTTGCACCATCATTGCCCAACAACAGTAGAAACTTGAAAAGTTTCGGAGTTATAACTGTCTAACACTTTCAAAACAAGGACTGCATTGTATTTCAGTGATCTGTTATTTCTTTAAATTGAGATGTATGGTATAGAAGACGACAAGATATGATTTAGTGATATCAGGTTTATTTCAAATAATAAGGCAATATATACACAGCTAACTGTCAGTGCCATCATCTGATAGTGAAGGTTGTAGCCACAGACACAGTCATTCAACACTTACAGTGCAAGCTGGAGCAACAGATATAGGCACAAATGTTGCATTAGAAACCTCAATGGTACAACAATGTCTGTTGGACAAATACTAAATAGAAATGTTGAATTTTGAAACAAGCATTCAGTAGAATAGAAAGTGGAAAGGATGGTGAACGTCTGCACCATGTACAACTTCACAGAAGGATATCTAGATCCATTGGACTGTAGAAGACTGGGATTTGACTTCAAGGGGTGTAAAAGAACGCTTGAAGTGGGGTAGTCTCGTTGACCAGAAGCTGATATGTACATTGGGTGACATACACAGCTGAACAGTCGGGCATAAACAGCTGGGAACATGGGAACATTTCAAAGCAGTCATACAGTTAACCTGGGCCATGAGATGAAGATCTACAGGATAAACCCAGGATATAAGGCCTATGTTCATTGTTTGCTACAGTCAACCTGCTCTCTGACCCAAGCATGGCAGTCATTGCTAATCACAAAGTGTCATCTACACTCTGAAACCCATGTTGTTTTCACTCTCAAAGCTCCAGATAAAACCACACTGTTACTTTTGTAGCAGTGATATGTCTGTCAACATTAACAGGATCTGCCATCATAAACAGAAATCCCTACTACCAAACCAACATTTAAAACCAAGACTGGCTTGCACGAAACTGCCATTGTTTCCGTGGTGGCCTCAGAAGGCATATTGCTACTGAAAGACTTAATCTCCAGCCGATATTTGGACTGAACAAGCAGACCTAGTTTCCTACATTTACATCACAGCCCACTTCCAACACAGTATCCAGGACAGATGCAGAGCCCATGAGACAGGTTACAGCTCTGAGTCCATAACGTCATGAGAAGAAAACTTGGTCCAAAAACGACAGCGACATGGCGGCCATGTTGAGACTTAATTTGATATAGCCTTGAACATTTAAATCGTGTACATTCCATAAAATCAGTGAAATGTTCCACTTTACTGACAACAGTTACAACTAAAAGCAAGTACATGCAGCAACATGGAACACAGATAGTTTTTCTTTTGACAAAATTTACAGGACATTTCAAAAACACCTAAAATCTAAGACCATGTATAGAGTGTTGCCATAATGGAGTGTTCTGTGGATTTCAGTGGATTGTGGCATATTTGGGGGAAGTGTTCACAAAAAAAGGCACGTACATTGTGTCAGCTAGTGTCCCACTACAAGTTTCTGCAGTCTACACGATGTTCATTTGGCACTAAGAGAACGTACACTCAACTTTGGTCACATGACATGATCACATGATGTGTATGTACACTCTATGACATATGGGATATGTTTATATTATGCATGACTTGGACGCTTGTCCCTCCCAACTATGAGCACTGGTTTGAGCTAAAACTGAGAGCTGTTGAGACAACAATGGAATCTTTGACTGACCCAAATATCAATGGTGCTAAGTTACCATATAAGCAGACGTAACACAATATATATTTTTCAAGTCAGACACATGATCGCGTGAAATATGAGACATACTGCATTATGCTACAATTATCTTTAGAATTAACAACATATTATGCTGGATGTGTCGTTGCAAAAGCAAATGGATAGTTCTTGTTATCATGATTTTAATGAAATTTCAAAAACACCAAGTCATGAAATATCTATATTTCTGCACTTGAAACATCTGAGTTACCCAGAAAATGCTACCATTGTCATATTAACAAAGCAGAAAGATTCTGGAAAATGAGGAAAAGGCAGTCAGCACCATGTAAACTGAATAAAAAACAAAAACATACACTCACATAACTAGTCAAGAAATTATGTCAAATACCTAGCCATATTATCATGAAGACCATTCAAGCAGTCGGAGTGCAATGTCCTTCACAGGAATAGTTCCATCTACAATGATTTTATACACCTAAACATGACTGTAGCATAGACTGACGTCTGCTGGCCGTCTGGAGCGACGTCTGCTTCAATATCTACATCTGGGGTTGCTCCAGACACCAGCACTGTAGCACAGACAAGCTAGAAGACTGTGGTACGGAGGCAAGGCTCCATCTACCCACAGTGCCTCATACAAATATATTACTTTTTAAGCACTGCATCACTCACATGGAGCAAGTAATTTACCCTTTCAAATTCATTTTGCATTCCGTCAACATTTGTAAAAATTGTAAACAAATTCATTCAAGATTCAATAATACTTTGTTTCTTTCATGACAAAATGCAAACAAAATGTAAACATAATAAAGATTGTCATTATTGGATTGAAGTCTGATTGTTGAAATTTGTCATATAGTCAATACTTCACACTCAGTCACTGTGGTGACAGTCACAAGGAGCTATTTATATATCACACATCACAGTCACATGACAGATCACCTGACATGAACACAGTCACATGACCTTCAAGTCCATCTGTGGGCTGGTTCCACCATACCCCTGCTCTATGAGTTGATGTAAACTACCCTCCATCACATCAAAAATGTCAGAATAAATACTTTAGCCCCAGAAATCACAGAAGTACTGTCTGAATGTACTGTAATCGTCTCGATCAGAGTCTGATTGTCACAGCTTCGGGTCTTACGTGGAGTATCAGACAGAGTCCGTCTGTGATGGAGGCAACTGAACAACCAACCGAGGCGGTGGATCCATCTTGCCCCTCGCATCCCTGTCCAACACTCTTGATGACTGAGAATCTGACGAGTATTCTGATTGGGAGTAGAGTCCGAGCTGCGAATCTGACCCGTCTGGGAGCAGCTCCGATCTGTTCCGGTGGTGATCGCTTGCCTTGGGGGAAAGCAGGTACTCCCCAAGGTCCGGCTGAAGACTATTGCGGTCCTCTGTAGATGGTCCACCTCCACTCCCCGGTGCTAGTCAGAAAGAACTGTCCAGCAGTCTGATGGATATGCAAAGGTCACTGAATGATGGTCTGTCTTGTGGCAGTTCTGTCATGCACTTTCTGGCAATGTCTGCTATCTCAAGAGGACATTGTTCTGAAAATTCTAGCGACATTTCTCCCCCTTTCAACTCCTTGAGAATCTCTTGGTCACTCTTCAGTCTGTACGGAAGGTCGGCTAAGTGAAACACCTCCCACAGAAGAACACCAAACGACCACACATCAGTCTTGGAGGTGTATTCCTCCTCGTGCACTGCCTCTGGGGGCAGCCACCGCAACGGTAGGAGAACTCCATTATGGGGGCAGTATTCATTAACGTACACATCCAAGCACAACGATAAATTGGAGATCTTCAGGTCCAGCCGCGAAGTGAGGAGAATGTTTCGACATGCAAGGTCCTTGTTAACAAATCGTTGATTTGTCAGATGCTCCATTCCTAGAGCCACCTGGTGACACATACTTACTTTCTGCTGGGTGGTGAGATGTGGGACCCGTGCAGGGCGGCGACCATTGTCACTTCTTGTAGCCAGGAGAAACTGTTTCAGGTCGCCCTGTAAACAGATAAAAACATCATGTCAAAAATTCTTCAAAATTAATAAGCAATATCAACATTTCTTATTAAGCCTAAATAACTGAAGTAGGGTCTACCATGAAATAAGCAGAACATTTATTCTTAACACAGTTATCTCCCCTGGTCTACTCAGCTCTTTCCAAACTTGCTGAACACATCTGGTCACTGATTAACTTAAAGAGTTTACAAATTTAAATCTAACTTTATCTCCTGATTACTAAAGAATAAATTCTCAAAATATAACATCTTGAGACTACAACACACAGCGTCAAGAGATTCAAATGGAATGAAAATAAAACCATCAGATTTTATCACCAGTTTCCTCAAGAGCCATGTTAATGACTTGAGTTGCCTTGAAGCATCATTAATGAGGAGAGGCCACAGAGTTAGTGTCTGAGAGTGTGGGTTATGGTGACCAGCACTGACTGCAGACTCATTACAGCAGGAGATAAGATAAAGCATGATACAAGGGTATGATACGAGTAATAGCCAGTGTCCAGTTACTGACCAGCACACAGCCAGTGTGGGTGTGTGTGTGATACAATACTGGAGAGTCACATGACTCATTCCATATCGGACTCAATCTTTCCTACAACCCTGAGCTAAGACGCTGGCGCCACAAAGGACCTGATGCTACTTCAACACCAAGTGAAAACATGTCTCAACTGGAATTCAATATTTTCTGTCCATTTGATAAACCTTATATTTATCATCCACTTTCAAAATAAATGCCATGCAAAAATGTTGCAACTATCCATCTGCTAAATCATAAATTACAATATTGTTACACGAGTTCCTGTCTTCCAGTTTCACTGTACTGTTTAATTTTAAGATATAAAGGTTGGCACTGTGCCAGTGTAAAAAAAAAAACCCCAAAAACCCATGCATAAATATTTACTGAATCTTAATACAAAAGAGACATCTATAGTTGAACTGACTTTCCCCGTACAAGTATGTACAAGACAGAAATTCTCTTTATTCTCTAACTTTTCCTGAGAAAAAAACAAAGTGCTATGTCGTCTATTAGTGAATATTTTCTCAGTATATCTCACCCAGTCACAATATTCTGTGATGAGAAACTGAGGCTCCATATCCCGGCAAACGCTAAGCAGACGCACAATATTCGGGTGGTCAAGTTTGCTATACATGTCCATTTCTTGCCGAAAGTTGAAAAATGTGTGTTCGTCTTTCATCAATAAAGATTTGACCACTACTAGTGTTTCTATCTCAGTTTGTCGAATACCTCGTGCCTTGGCCAGAAACACATCGCCGTACTGTCCTTTCCCTGCAACACAAACCACAATCTCTTATTGACAAACTGCCCTGTAGCACATGCTCTTAGTGACAGGTGCCCCTTAGCACACGCTCTTATGTAACACATACTCTTAGTGACAGGTGCCCCTTAGCACATGCTCTTATTGACAAACTGCCCTGTAGCACATGCTCTTAGTGACAGGTGACCCTTAGCTCACACTCTTATTGACGAACTGCCCCGTAACACATGCTTTTAGTGACAGGTGCCCCTTAGCTGCCTTAGCACATGCTCTTAGTGACAAACTGCCCCTTAACACATGCTCTTATGTGACAGGTACCCCTTGACAGGTGCTCTTATTGACAAACTGCCCCGTAACACATGCTCTTAGTGACAGGTGCCCCTTAGCTCACGCTCTTATGTAACACATACTCTTAGTGACAGGTGCCCCTTAGCACATGCTCTTATTGACAAACTGCCCTGTAGCACATGCTCTTAGTGACAGGTGCCCCTTAGCTCACACTCTTATTGACGAACTGCCCCGTAACACATGCTTTTAGTGACAGGTGCCCCTTAGCACACGCTCTTATGTAACACATACTCTTAGTGACAGGTGCCCCTTAGCACACGCTCTTATGTAACACATACTCTTAGTGACAGGTGCCCCTTAGCACATGCTCTTGGTGACAGGTGACCCTTAGCACACGCTCTTATTGACGAACTGCCCGTAACACATGCTCTTAGTGACAGGTGCCCCTTAGCACACGCTCTTATGTAACACTGCTTAGTGACAGGTGCTCTTAGCACACAGGTGCCCCTTAGAACACACTCTTATGTAGTGACAGGTGCATCTTAGCACATGGTCTTTGTAAAAGTTACCCTTAGTGAATACTTTTCACAATTCAGCAATTCACAATCATGAACACATGCTCTTAGTGACAGGTGACTCTTAGCACCAAGCTTATGTAACACATACTCTTAGTGACAGGTGCCCCTTAGCACATGCTCTTATTGATGAACTGCCCCGTAACCCACGCTTATAGTGACAGGAGGACCTCAACATTAGATCTTACTGAAATGTGCCCTTAAGACTGCTCCTGGTAACAGAAGTTCCTGACACAAGCTCTCAGTCAGATCTGACTCTTTACACATGCTTTTAGTGACAGGTGCCCCTTAACACATCCCTCATAGAAACAGTTACCATATAAATACTCCAGCAGTGACTTCTGCTGCTACTACATCTATCAACCTTCTCTTACATCATATAAGTGTTTTTCACTATTTCGACGAATTCAATTATATAGAAAATTCAATTGCACAAAACACCTCAAAGAATTTACATTAGAAGATCATCAAATACTGTAACTGTTTCGAAGTGCAGTGGAATTCCCCTGATTTCAGAACCTGATATAAATGCAAAGAGTAACCCTTGTGTGTAAGTTGAAAAAGAAATTATTCATTAAACATCTGATTTCTTGCAATTACATAAAGAAAAGCCTTTAAAATTGTCCGCATTGGGACAGAATATCTCTGTGTTTACCTATCATGCCCAGAGTTTGCAGATCCTGGCGTGGGAAGTGATAGCGGTCAAAGCTTGACCGTCTGCTCCGGGACTGCTGGGACTGGGATGAATGTGACTGGTGTGAGCTCATGCCGGAGACGTGCGAACGATTGTCACTGTCACTGCGAAACTGGGTCCCGGAGTCTCGATCCTTCATCAGTAATTCATGTTGTTCACGGTTGATATCGCCATTCTCTGCCTTCACTGTAAAAAGAAGGACAAAAATTTAATTTCAAGAAACTATTTCTTTTCTTATCCCTTATTATCATCCTTCTTTCCATCGCCTGATACAGCAAAGATGCAGAATAATACATACATACATACATACATACAAACATTTGTATAGCGCCGATATCCAGTACAACTGCTCAAAGGCGCTTATATTGTCTTGGGAAAAAAGAACTACTTGGTTTTTTGGGCAACTAGCCAAAAACAATATTGTGACAAGAGTCAGGTGAACGGACGTGATCAGGTTTCTTAAACAAAGTGAAAAGTGGTAGGTTTTAAATATAAAGGTAATTTAATTGTGATCTTCCCAATAAGCCTTTTCAAGGACTGATGGTGGAAACATATTGATTTGGGAATTCCTCAAGGGACCCAATCATCCACACAGTGCTAACACAACGTACGTCAGTTATAACACAGACATATCACACAGCTTTTTTCTCGCATACATACTTTATATCGGGACCTAATTCAGCCACTATAAAGTCTTCAGAGACACTGGTAATCAACTTGCACATTTTCCACTGCTCCGGGTAATAGACACTAGCCCAGCTTTCCTGTCCATGATGCTGACACCATCCAAATTTTTCATTCCTAAATGATTTTCTACTATGTTCATGAAAAATAGGAATTAATGCTTTTATGTGTGATCTCGTTTCTTTTGGGTTAGACTCAACATTTCGCCAAAGAATCCACATATTTTCACAAATTGACTTAAAAAGTCATAAAACTTTTGAAAAACTGAGAAATAATTTGATCAGTATCAATACCTTATCCAATAGGCCCTACCTTTTTCTGATTTTGATAGGTTTGAAAATTGCAAGTGTGTTGATGTGTAGAAACCCAGATCATAAGACGCCCAGGGGAGTGATAACTCTGGGCATGTATACACGGAGAAGTACACAACACTGATGAGGGAGTATAAGCTCATTTCAAACTGGAAAATGATATTCCTCAGGGAATTACCATGGAAACAAAAGATTAGTAAATGACTTTAAATAATATTGATTGTTGGCAAGATTTAATCTAAATAAACAACAAAACCAATTGGTTTTCTTCCACTGGAATATTTTTGTCGACAGCCAATGTTAGGTGTGCTGAAGCATGTCTATGTCCCATAATGCACTACTCACTGAGCCCCTTCCTCTTCTTCCTCTGTAGCAGCAGACGGTAACTGCAGAATGCCGTGAGGGAGATGACCAGGGCTAAGTATGCACCAGCAATGCACACTGCGATGATGATGGTCTTCATCATGTTGAAACTTTCAACCTCATCTGCAGCCGAAGGAAATAGTAGCGTCCAATCAAAAAGTATAATTCCAATATTAAAATACTCCATCTCAGATTACAGAATTCCATCTCCTACAGCATAATGCTACACTCATAATGTTTGTAATACAACAAAATGCCCCAGGAGTTGATTGACTGTTGTTGTTTAATGGCATACAGCAATATTCCAGCTTTATGGCGACAGTCTGTAAATAATCACGTCTGGACAAGACAATCCAGTGATCAACATCATGAACATCCATCTACACAACTGGCGCACGATGACATGTGTCAACCAAGTCGGCGAGCCTGACCACCCGATCCTGTTAGTCACCTCCTACGACAAGCATGGGGTACTGAAGACCAATTATAACCCGGATCTTCACTGGTCTGCCCCAGAAGACAAGAGGCTCGTTGACGTGGCGGTGTGGCTCACCTGTGATTCGAAGGTAGACTTCGGCACGGACGACACCTGCTGTATTGTTGGCAGCACAACCATATTTCCCTTTGTCCTCCATGAACACCTTCTCAATCAGGATGGTGCCATTTGGGAACACCTGCAAGACAAGACATGGGTAACATCTTTATAACACCTACTTAACACAAGGGAACACCTGGCAGGACAAGACATGGGTAACATCTTTATAACACCTACTTAACACCAGGGAACACCTGGCAGGACAAGACATGGGTAACATCTTTAAAACACCTACTTAACACCAGGGAACACCTGGCAGGACAAGACATGGGTAACATCTTTAAAACACCTACTTAACACCAGGGAACACCTGGCATGACAAGACATGGGTAACATCTTTAAAACACCTACTTAACACCAGGGAACACCTGGCAGGACAAGACATGGGTAACATCTTTATAACACCTACTTAACATCTGAGAACATATGGCAGGACAAGGCATGGGTAACATCTTTAAAACACCTGCTTAACATCTGAGAACATATCGCAGGACAAGGCATGGGTAACATCTTTAAAACACCTACTTAACACCAGGGAACACCTGGCAGGACAAGACATGGGTAACATCTTTATAACACCTACTTAACATCTGAGAACATATGGCAGGACAAGGCATGGGTAACATCTTTAAAACACCTGCTTAACATCTGAGAACATATGGCAGGACAAGACATGGGTAACATCTTTATAACACCTACTTAACATCTGAGAACAAATAGCAGGACAAGGCATGGGTAACTTCTTTGCAACACCTACTCAACACCTGACAGGACAAGGCACAGGTAACATCTTTGAAACACCTACTTAACACCAGGGAACACATGGCAGGACATGGCATGGGTAACATCTTTATAACACCTACTTAACACCAGGGAACACCTGGCAGGACAAGACATGGGTAACATCTTTAAAACACCTACTTAACACCAGGGAACACATGGCAGGACATGACATGGGTAACATCTTTGAAACACCTACTTAACACCAGGGAACACATGGCAGGACAAGACATGGGTAACATCTTTGAAACACCTACTTAACACCAGGGAACACATGGCAGGACAAGACATGGGTAACATCTTTGATAACACCTACTTAACACCTGGGAACATATGGCAGGACAAGACATGGGTAACATCTTTAAAACACCTACTTAACACCAGGGAACACCTGGCAGGACAAGACATGGGTAACATCTTTAAAACACCTACTTAACACCAGGGAACACCTGGCAGGACAAGACATGGGTAACATCTTTAAAACACCTACTTAACACCAGGGAACACATGGCAGGACAAGACATGGGTAACATCTTTATAACACCTACTTAACACCAGAGAACACATGGCAGGACAAGGCATGGGTAACATCTTTGAAACACCTGCTTAACACCAGAGAACACATGGCAGGACAAGACATGGGTAACATCTTTGAAACACCTACTTAACACCAGGGAACACCTGGCAGGATAAGGCATGGGTAACATCTTTATAACACCTACTTAACATCTGAGAACATATGGCAGGACAAGGCATGGGTAACATCTTTAAAACACCTACTTAACACCAGGGAACACCTGGCAGGACAAGACATGGGTAACATCTTTAAAACACCTACTTAACACCAGGGAACACCTGGCAGGACAAGATATTGGTAACATCTTTAAAACACCTACTTAACACCAGGGAACACCTGGCAGGACAAGACATGGGTAACATCTTTAAAACACCTACTTAACATCTGAGAACAAATAGCAGGACAAGGCATGGGTAACTTCTTTGCAACACCTACTCAACACCTGACAGGACAAGGCACAGGTAACATCTTTGAAACACCTACTTAACACCAGGGAACACATGGCAGGACATGGCATGGGTAACATCTTTGAAACACCTACTTAACACCAGGGAACACATGGCAGGATAAGGCATGGGTAACATCTTTGAAACACCTACTTAACAGGGAAAGACATGGTAACACCTACTTAACAGGGACATGGCATGGGTAACATCTTTGAAACACCTATCTTAACACTAGGAATTCTTATAACACCTGGCAGGAGGTTAAACAGGCATGGGTAACATCTTTGTAACACCTAAGTTTACTGGAATAATCAGTACTCTCCCACAAGATGAACACCTGGGTATGTATGATAGAGTTGGTAACATCTGAATAATCATCAAAGATTAATGATCACATGGCTGACATGTTGTTGACAACATTCTTTACACTGGAATAACAGTACTCTCCCCTCTGATCTTTACACTGGAGGGATCAGACTTAACATCTGGAAACATATCTGAGGTTAAACAGATAAGCAATACACTCAACTTCTTTAAAGAAAATGCTTCAGGGAATACATGGTATGAAAGATGCCCTTATGATCTTTACACTGGAATACTCCATCAGTACTCTCCCACAAGATGCCTGCCTGACTCAGTCAGCGAGACAGAAGTAAGAATGGGTCTATTAGCAGAGTATGTTCAATAGACGTAATCCCATGACAAATGGAACACCTTCTACCTCATTAAAGGTGAGGGCACATTACCTATTTAATCATGCTCAATATTCCAGGGTCTAGAAACCGGCACACTATAGGATTCTGACTGACCCAGTCAGTTTATAGTCTCACCTTGTATCTCGGGGACTCGAGGGGGATGAGATCCCCATTCCGCTCCCAGACGACCTGGGGTTTGGGGTCGCCAAGAGTCAGACAGTGGATCATCACAGAGTGGCCTTCAAATGCTGTTGTGTTTTCAGGACGGATTGCAAACTTGGGACGCTCTGTAGAAAATGTCAGATTGGAGGGTAAACAACAAGATATAATAGCTATTTGTCACAATCTACTAAACAAGCAGTTGAAACAACAACACGAAACAGTTCTGAAACCATGAGAACTGATATTTCTACAATCTTAATTCACAGTTTTCCACATTTTTCATGAATATTTTCCACTTCTTTTATGAACATATCTCTATACAATGTCCCATGTAGAAACGTCCCTATTTCAAGAGTAAATGTGGTAGCAGACGATGTTTACCTCGATATGGAAGTACGCTATTGCAGCTGCGCAGAATTACCGGACGCACGGAATTACCGGACTCGCTTGTAGTGTTCATACAAATATTTTCACAGTTTTCATGCACATAAACCTAACCATGATCAACAGTCTACTCACCAACAACCTTGATGAAGATGGTAGTGTTTATGAACACCTGGCCTGATGTGGCGTGACAGGTGTAGTATCCAGCGTCTGTCATCTGGACATTGCGGAAGAACAGCGTTCCGCGTTCCTGATACACATGATCCAGCGAGTCCAGGTTGGTTGGTCCATGCTTGACCCATGTGATGGCAGGTCTAGTCTCAGCCTCCGCACGACACTCTACCTTTCCATAGCCATGCAGCTCAAGGAGCGTGTTCTGGGGCTGAGGGCTGAACTTCAGCTTCCCTTCAAACAGAATAGAACACTTAGAAGAAATAGAACCAAATTGTGATAACAATAAACGTTTACTGACCCGATGACAGAGATACAGTTTTACAAACCTTAATCTTGTTCTTTGAGAATAACTTACAAGAATACAATGGACAACACTTTCTTTTTATTCTTTATACAACATTTCACAGCTTATTGCTGCTCCTTTATAGGTGAACAACATACAAGTACTGTTGGAATTCCAAATGACAAACCAAATGGCTAAAACTGCCAGTGTTTGACTTACTTTTGACCTTGAGATAGGCTCGACTGGACACAACGATAGGATGACCTTCAGTTGCTGCCACACATGCGTAGTCACCTGCATCTTCAAGAATGACCTTGGACATATGAAGGTCGCCAGACTGCTGATTCATCCTATGGCGTGGAGAACCCTTTGGAAATGGAAAGAATGCCATGTAACATCCTCTGGATACAACTGACCATTGTGCTATAGATCAATCATGTCATTTACAAGCAGTCTGATTGGCTAACAAGGAAAACACACAGGAGTGAGTGAGTGAGTGAATGAGTGAGTGAGGGAGCACTGACCACATGTATGGGGCTGTTGTCCTTGAGCCAGGTGATGGTGGTGACGGGGTAGGGGGTGCCGACCACCTGGCAGTTGAAGTCAACCCCCTCATCCTCCTCCACTTCCTTGGGCTGGGGGGAACGGCTGATGTAGGGTGGCACTGCAAGAAAATATCACACATTTAATCACAGACAGAAATCACAAAATTTCAGCCTCTTTAATCAGTCCATGTGACATTTCAGTAAAGACAATGGCAAACTTATTGAAGACCCTTACTAAACTTATCTAGTGTTCACCCTCATATATTGGGGCGGTGGGGTAGCCTAGTGGTTAAAGCTTTCGCTTGTCACGCTGAAGACCCGGGTTCGATTCCCCACATGGGTACAATGTGTGAAACCCATTTCTGGTGTTCCCTGCGTGATATTGCTGGAATATTTCTAAAAGCGGCGTAAAACCAAACTCATTCACTCACTCACACTCATATCTGAAGGAAAAGGACAGATGACTATATTTAATGGCATCTCCTACAATATCTTTACAAGGTGGAGTCTACTAATGCCTACAGTGAATAATGCCTACAGTGTTAAATAAACAACTTTACGCACCAGTGCTGCTGATTGCACCTGCCTTCAACCTTTCAATAAAGTGGCATGGTCCTATTTCAAAGTGCACTAATGCCTACAGTATATAGAAAACAGTAACTTTCTATGTTGCGAGACATTTTATTTGGTCATTCATATACATATGTACATTCATATACATATCTTTCACATTGTTGTCATATTTTTCTTAATTTTCTTAAACTTTATTCATATCTTTCACATAGTAGTTTGTTTTGAGATAAATAAATTTACATAAATAAACATAATCATTTATTTGGATTAAACAAGAACCTTCACAAGAGCGAAAATGTTGGTGGGCTCTCTGGGCCCGGTCTTGTTGAGATCACGAATGCCAACCCTCGAGATGATTTTTTAGATCCTTGGGCCGCTGGTGTCGTGGTGATTCCATAGTCCGGCTCGGAACCGTGCATGGTCGTCTACCCAGGTGCTGGTGATGTAGTCCTGGAACTCATCCTTCTGTCCAATGGCAGGGACGTCGTCCATGACCTCTATGGGAGGAGGGGGAGTGCTGCTGCTCATCGGACCCATCTGTGGACCTCAGGATCCTGCTGGTAGGCTTCGCTGAAGCCGAGGTTCTGTACTTTCCTCCAGAGAGCCTGGCTGTAGTGGAAATAGCATCCACGGACGTCGCAGTTGGGGAAGATGGTCTCAACAGCGTTGATGGCAGCGATTTCGAAATCCGTCTTGATGACATCAGGCTGAAGGGGCGATCCCGTTGTCTGCTGGATCTTGTCGTTCAGGAGACGTAGCAGGCGTTCATAGGTGCGGCGTTGACGATTCGGCAGTAGACAGAAGACAAACTGGGTCATCTTCCCTCCGACTAGGCCATGGATGACGTACAGCTGATCCCAGAGAGGAGGACAGGAGTAGAAGGTGCCATCCATGTAGAGGGTGTCCACTTCTTGCAGGAGGGTCAGGCGGTCACTTGTGGCGTCATCAATGCAGAGGACGGGCAGTCCATCTGTAGTCTCCCTGAAGAAGTCGGGTAGATTCACCTCGCTGAGCGTCTGGGGAAGTGGCGGCATCATCTTCCGTCTCTGCTTGTAGAGTCCACTCTTCATAGAATGGAACGACTTGACTGTTGCTGCTTCACCTCGGTCAAGTCGGGAAATCTCCTCATCGTAGATCACCTGAACTGGCGTCGTCTCAGTCTGTACCCGCTGCCTCAGGGAACTGGCAATCTTCAGGGCTACCTGGTCTTCTTGTGGGTGGTTGTGTGGGGTCTGATTCGAACAAACTGTCCGACTGTCATTACACTTGCCAAAGCAGCCACCTTGAACACACTTCCAGTGTACACCGCGTCTGTCGCCTGTTGTTGTTGAGTCTGTAGCGGTATCCTCCAAGAGTACCTGCTGTCCTCCTTTCTGTGATGTGAAGTATTCGACTTTCTTGGGATTTGCCATGATTTGCAATGAAGATTTGTATCACAAGCATTTTAAAGCAATACATTTCCTTCTCCCTTTAATAATCTCTCAATTAATTACTCTATTCTTCAATTTTAAAGCAATACATTTCCTTCTCCCTTTAATAATCTCTCTATTAGAACTAAATGCGTATGGAATTATCAAAACAAAAGCTAGCTAACGATTTAATACTCTTGATCTTACTCTTTACTCTCCTTGCTGGCCTCCCCTAATCCCTTTGTAGGCAATAGTGCACACTAAGTGGAACAATCTACTTGTGTGCAGGTAAGCGTATCGCTGTCACTGCAAACGTTGTAGCTATTATTCCCTGTAGGCATTATTCACTGTAGGCATTAGTAGACCTAACCCTTTACAAGTACTTCATTGGACATGAACACCACAAACATTATCAAAGACTGAATATTATACTATTAAATATGTTAAGCATCTTTGTACTCTGGTACCATTCTAATTTACACAAGAAATATGGTTTCAATGGGTGTTTGGTAGACACATGTGCCATTAGGGGTTACTTGGGTCATCAGAATATGTTAGTCAAGAAAATATGAATATGGATCTTTATCATATTTTCATAACTACTTCAAAAGATAAATCTTCATTATTATTTATTTCTCATAGTCTCTACATGTCTCATCAAGTTGATGTGATTCATAACTTGTCATATATCATCACATTCTGTTTTCATTATCACTTTGTTCCTGCACATCTCGACACAGGAAACTGCCTGGCAGCTCTTCCAATCACCTCCCCAAGGAAGTGAACGGTAAAAGTGCCCCAGATGAGTGACAGGTCGTAGGTCATGACTAGCAGGCCTACTTTGTCTTTGCAATAAATGCTGATGTTTGTAAACTTTATGCTTTGTCAGACACAAACATCCTTTGAAGGTGACAATAAATTCTGGGCTCCTGACAAACTACCATTGACATTCTGCATTCATTTACAAGACAACACTACATACTCTCAGCTTGAGAGGCAGAGTTATCATAATAAAAATGTCATTTTACTGTTAAATATACAAATGTAGCTTCTGGCTAGGAACTTAAAGAGCATGTTACGGCCGAGGATACCATCCGTTACTTCTCTCTATTTCACTCCATTCAACAGACATTGTTCAATAACATAATCTTTAAACAAATACTTCCAGTGAGTTAACAAAAATCAACTTAATTATTAAAACACAAGCTTAAACCATAAGACCAAAAAGGTTTTGAACTGACAACAAAAACATATTAAACTATTCTACAAAAAACAAACAATTTTTTAAAGAAAATAATAAAATTTAAAACGATTTCTGTGGATACCATGGCCACCAAAACGGGCTAAACATTCTCAAACACATTTTGAATAGAGTGTTTCATATTTTAAAGAGGCCTTTCCCTCATCAACACATCTCAACATTCCTCGAGAGCTGCCGACATCTTCAATCATTCAACAGACATGTCCAGTGAGTTAACAAAAATCAACTTAAATTATTAAAACACAATTCCTAACATGACAACAAAAACATATTAAACTATTCTACAAAAAAACAAACAATTTTTTAAAGCAGCTGTGATGGTATTGTGCATCCAGCACTTTAAAACATCACAAACCTCAGCTCCTATATTAAGTCACTAAAGTTTCTGTTAATGTGCACTTTCAAACACATTTTGAATAGAGTGTTTCATATTTTAAACATCATCAACATCTCAAACAGGATCTTCAATCCAGAGGAATAAAGCCTTGATGGTATTGTGCATATTCCAGCAACCATCCTAAAGTAAAACAAAATCAATGTAAACCCCCATTTTACAAATGTTTTGTCAGTTTAATATTATATTTTTACATATGGTAATTGATCTGAGTAAACAGATGCAACTACAGCCAGAACAGGCTTCGGTATAGAGTTCGCACATAAATGTTAAGAGTCTGTTAAAATGTTATATGTTCTGAAGTGAAGCAAGATGCAGAGTTTATCTCTACAGATAGTAACGAGATGAAGCCAGAAAGGAAAGGACATTTGTATTATGTTTCATTTGAACAAGTAACACACATCACATGTAGACAGAGCGTTCGCCTCCATCCAGCAGTCAAACTGTCTCCCCACAACTCTCTCCCAAAACACATTGATTAAATCTGCATTAAACATCCTCGCCAAACTGCGACAGACGACGACATAATCATTTAACAAATTATTTCCGCGACTGTCGAGAAATCTAAAACAGAAGTAGGTTCTTGTTCAGGATTCCTATACCATACTCAGAATAAAAATGATAATTGCCCAAACAGATCAGTGGAATTTTTAAGAATAATTATTTTCATTACACAGGCGATATGACAATATGTTTTCTCTGCGACAGATGGAATACATCCTGTTAGGAGCAGAGTCTGTGTGATATGATGGAATCTGAACCGTACTGCTCATATTCCCAGCTGACATAACATATTTATCCACCAGAAACATTCCTAAGGGGGATCAGGTGTGAGGTGCATCCCTCAGCCATTACTTTAGAGATACTATTACAAAGATACTACTAATATACCTAACAAAGCTTAAACTTGTTTTTTGTTCTCTCCAAATATTACACGGATGGTGTTGTAAACATACCAGTCCTTTAACGACAAGACACAATTCTTTCCTGTAACTATGGTTAATTAGTCATGGCGTGGCACTAGGAATATGGAGGAATCGGTAGTCATTAACTTTTTCTAATGAGTATAAAACCATTAGGCTAAACCCTTAAACACTTTATCTCTCTTCACAACACCTCTATCTATCTCACTACATCACACCTCTTTATATCTCTCGGGTACGCAAGTCCCAAAAACTTTCAAAGTAAAATTTTCACGCCCTGTGTTTTTAAACGTAGTATTCTTGTCATTTTAATTTGTGGCTAAATTTTCCTACAATCGCCAACAGCTGAAGGGATGGTGTAAATCCAGCTAGGGTCCATGCAGGTAGCAAAAGTAATGTAAGTCCCCATGGTTCCTAGTATGGTGATCTACCTTCAGTTGTTGGCGATCTATAGCCCGTTTTTATATTGTACTGTCTTCGTAAATAAAAATAGTTTTACATGTTCATGCTAGTTTTAGACTCCATCTGTGATACTCTAGTTATTTTACAGTCCTTCGATGACTGATTATTTAGCAACTTTAATTTATTGTCTATGTAAAACATTTCTCGTCACTATATGGCTGAAATATTGCCGAGGTGACGTTAAATTCTAACTCACTCACTCTTTATATCTCACTACATATCCTCTTTCCATATGTCTGCATACACTATATCTCTGTATACCATTTCCACCAATCATTTTAAAGTCCTCACTTTCCGGACTCCATTTGTAAAAGATCTCAACAATGATGTCATGTCAATATGGTTTCATATTCATCAAAGAATATCATCACTGTATTCGTTATATGCTTCAACTGCAACTTAATTCAAACATAGAATTACATTACAACTTCATTGAAATAGGTCCATTGATAATGATGAAATGATTTCATCTGGGATAAAACCTCTCGAATTTCTGGAATGTCTCCAATGAACTGTCCAATAAAAATGCCAGCTAGTAGGATCAGTCAGATGTCCTACATATCTTCCATATTTACGTACCCAACAAGTACACAAGCGTTAATCCCCTTGTTTTGATGTGACATGTTTATCCTTACCTGTAAGCACTGCCACCCTGAGAGACTTTCCCAACAATGGAGTGCGGGCAATGGTCTTCAGGACAGACAAATACTTGATTTACTACAGACTAAGGAAACAGAGTCTAAAAATAACATTGCCATAATAATAATGTTGTCCGTGTCTTAACAAAAATTTAGTTCCCCACACAAGAATATTCACGTACATTAAGAATACTAAGATGGTGGCCACACATGCAACACACACGACATGGCTATTTGAGGATCTTCTATTTGATATGGATATTACTGAAGGATTTCAAACCTTAAATTTGCAGTGTTTCAACAGCTCTTGTCTGCCTAGTAACAATACATAATTTCCATGTAAAACAGTTAAGGAATGAGTGAGTGAGTGAGTGAGTTGGGTTTTAGCTTTTAGCAATATTTCAGCAATATCACGGCAGGGGACACCAGAAATGGGCTTCACACATTGTATATATGTAGGGAATCGAACCCAGGTCTTCAGTGTGATAAGCAAACACTTTTACCACTAGGCTACACAACCGCTCTCATGTAAAACAGAATTTGTAACTATTCATTTTCATATATGCAAAACAAAAATGCAGCTTGACCCTGACTGATAAAATTTTCAAACAAAAATTTGAGAAAATGACTGACAAAACTAAGAGATTATAGATTTATGACACATACACAACATGTATCCCCATGTCACAGACCATCCCTAACTGTGAGGATAAACACATAAACTAGCAGGAGGACCATTTGGCAGAAACAAATCACAAGTTTGGTCATTTTCGGGAAAAGAAAAAACAACAAGAGCAGCTGCCCCATGAAGTATTTAGATGGTATTTTTTTCAACTAAGAGTCATAAAACCAACCAGAAAGGTGATGAAAAAAGGTTGTGTATGTATTTTTATGAAGTCAGGGATGTTGAGCATCGCCACTAGCCAGGGTCAGTGATCCATGACGGACCCTCTGTCTTGTATGAGATTAGCATGGCGATGTCATCAGTCTGCTAGAGATGGATCTGGGTTTGTGACCATGGCCGGGGTCCGCTGGTTGTACAGCCACCAGAGGGAGCTATACATTAAGTACGAGGCATAAGCTCTGTCCAGTCATAAATAACACCTCAAGAAAGGGATTTTATGACATTTTTATATTCACTTTCATTGTTTTAAGTTCAGTTTAGCTTTCCGTTCGTGCTGTTGTTTAACATAAACTTCAAATCTTGGGTTATAAGATAAAAGAATTTCATGGACATATTCTAAACCTAGAATTTGGATATTTTTATGTAATAAAACTGAAAAAACATTTAAATTGCCAGACGTTATCTAGGTGATATGGTAATAATTGGTTAACATCTTAATCATTACTCCAAACTTAACTTGTTTACAACTAAAAGAAATTCACAGCTCAAAATATCAGCTATGTTTTTTCATTACATGCATCATAAAATGATAATAAGCACACAATTCCTTATCAACTGGTGACACACACTTACCCCAGGGCATAACATATATTACACATCATTGAAATTAATACTTCTGAACTGAAGTTCAAAACTGTTTTTACATTCATAAATATGACACATGTTTATTACAGCCAGGAGTCTTTCCACAAACCACAAACACCGAGAATCTTGAATTTAAAAAAATACTGCTAAAAATCTCCCCTAGTTACACCCCCAAGTAATGAGCAGTTTGGGAAGCCACCTTTCTGAAGACAATCAGCATGAACACAGGATGCAGCACGATGCAGCGTGATGCAACACAACTTAAAGGGGCCGACTTGTGATAATTACGAGAGAGTCGAGATTTTACATGCAGGTACAGCTGCTGCGTTGGGGGCGTTTGACAAGCCGCGAGATGTACATTGGTCTCCTTGTCTACACAACAGATTAATCTTGAAGATGAGAAGCTGGGGCCAATTATCGTAATAAAAGAAACTTGTTTTTTTTAAGCATCTGAGGTATTTTTAAGAAATGATCGCATCATCAAACAAACCAAACTATTAAACAAATAAGCGTTTATCTAAAAGATTGTATGGAGATTATAGGAACATATTCCCTGGGAACGGTTGGTGATTACTTGTGGAGAGAGTATGAGCTACAGAATATCTTGATTCACTGACATCAGTCCAGAAGCTTTTTTATTGAAAGACATCATTTTTCAGCTTCAACTACAGTATGTAACAGATATGGAGTCTCGACACAAAACATTGTTCACTCTACGGAATACTTCACGTCATGAATATTCACATCTTAATGATTGCTCAACTAGATGGTGTCAGGATTTAGTGCAACATAAAGTTGAGAAAAACATGCTCTGATGAATGTGTTGGCTACAGGTGCATGGAAGGGTCCATTGTTCCTACAGGGAAGACAGGTGAGAGATGGATCATACACATATCCCATATACTGCTAAAAAACCAGATAGGACGAACCTATTCATTCATATCACTACAGTAATCTGTCCATGAGAGATCATGTTGTTACTTAATGTTTTTTAGAATTATAGCCAGATTACAGTTCATTGTTATTCAAGTTAGGAATCGATCGTGAATTGCTGTTCATATTGATGCTATTGTTTTAAACCTGGTACACAAAATTCTGGGATTTCAAACATGGCAAAAAATTCTAAAATCAGAATTGAGTCATAATTCCCATGAGATTTTGAATCCTGTATCACATCTGCAATAATACTTTTGAAAAAAAACAACTAAATTAATCTGTTCTTAAAACACATATTAATAATATAACATACCGGTATATCCATTGGGGACAGATTCCTGTTAAATGGGCACAGGTCTCACCCTACTTGCATCCTACAATCCTACCTTAACATGTCAATAAGAAACTCTAACATACATGATATTGTTTTCACCCTGATAGACCTTTAGACCAACATTATGCAACACCAGCATTTGCAAATTCTGACTATGAATAAATATTGCAATATTTTTCTGCCTACATTGTCTGTTGGATAGAATATTGGCCTAGAAAACATAAGGGCTTGGCAGCATCAAAACATAATATAAAGCAGATACTTGTTATTGCTCTGCCTGGTGCTCAGTGAGTGAGTGAGTGAGTATGGTTTTACGCCACTTTTTAGCAATATTCCAGCAATATCACGGCGGGGGACACCAGAAATGGGCTTCACACATTGTACCCATGTGGGGAATCGAACCCGGGTCTTCGGCGTGACGAGCGAACGCTTTAACCACTAGGCTACCAACCACCCCTGCCTGGTGCTCAGCATTATGGGAATAAAAATAGGAATGCTCAGAATCAGCATACTATGTTTGAGTGGTTTTCCATGTTCAACTTCAGCATAGTATCTCTTCAGTCTAGCACTAAAATCAGCATTAATCGGGACTAGTAGAAGCAGCCCTCCTACCTATCACATACACATGTACATACTAACATGCATTTATGGTACCATATAAGTATAACATTATTAAACTTGACCTTTGAAACCCCATTTCATCTGATCTTCACATCGATAGCTTTATAACCACCCAAGATGTCTACATGCAGATATTAACATTTCACCTTGTAGAAGAATCACAACATTGTAGGAGGTGGACCACAGCCTGGTGTACACTAAACACTTCGGACAACGATCTACTTACTGACCAATTAGTTTTCTCCATGTTTTCCTGATAACAAACTGCAGCTTTCGCACGGCTTTGTAACTTTCTAATTAAAGCAACTCTGAGTGACACTAATTGCTACAAGCTCTATGTAGCACGAGGATGGGTTGTGTGATAAAACACACTCTCACGTCATCCAACAATGAAATAAGTTACAGATATTGTCAAAACATGTGAACATAACTGTACTTTATACAATACCTTATCACCAAACAAACCCACCAAGCTCTTAAACACCAACACAAACGCTAGTTGGGGAGACCCTACTGTTTACGGCCTGTTTTATCAATTCCTTTCATATTATTTTCGGGACTTAAAAAATTGACATTTTTTCTTATGCTCTGATTTCAAGTGTTAAATAAACAAAAGAAGTGTGGAACAAACTGATGAAACTAATTGAGAAGACAAGAGATAGGCCGTGCTTGGCCCCCTGGTGGCAGGCCTGCAACAGCACAGTATAGGGGGGACAACTCTCACTGTTGGGGGGACTGGGTGTTGGCAAGGAAATATGTCAGCCTATCTATATGTGGCTAAAAAAGTATTTAAAAAAACAGTTTGGAACTTTAAGATGAATATCACCCACATAACACAATCATTATAAAGTCAATCAAGAATATATAATATTCTTTGCATATTTTGTGAAGATGAACATTTTCAAAAACATAACAGACTTTTTATCACAAAAATGCCCAAATGTCCAATGAATTTGATGCCAATTACATCTGCATCACACATGACTGTTGCTGCATGTACAGCACTTTCTTTAACTCTGTGCTGTACAATCCATTTCAGGAACTATATTATGAATTATTTAGAACATTTTCACATGCACACGTCCTTGGTTCCTTTCTTTGCACTCTCTTCATCAAAGTAACACAAATAAAATCCATTAAAGATTACTGTTCCCCCTGGGTCTAGATATACCACATCGGGTGATGAAGCTCACCTGGCCAAGTCACTCTTTTGTCATGGAGTGTCACTGATGAGGTTCACTGCATGCATTATTTTTATATATCCCATCACCTATTCCATTTTGACTGTTACATATTTAAATTGACAACTCTACCTCCTTCAGGGTACAGGGACCATCTCATAAACTTTGTATCAGTTTGAGAAATAATAAAATAGTATGATCACTGCAACTGTGACTCATAGGGTATATATTATCTATTTCATGCTACAGGACATCATTGTAGCTCACCTTCCCAAGAAATGAAATTTAACAATTATTATATTGTTGATCATACCATATCTGAACTGACTCTTTCATACATTGATAAAGCAAACCTTACACAATCAGTGTTAGCTCACCTTACATTATGATTCAAACATTCTTCTTCTTACAACCAATATGAAAAAAAGTGATAGCTCACCTGATATCATGATCCAGACACTCTTCTTCTTCTCTCCTGCGGTGTTGTTGATGATGAAGGTGTAGTTGCCCGAGTCGATCTCCTGTGGCTTCTCGAACACCAGCTTGTTGCCATCCACATGTATCGGTCCCGCTGAGGCAACCACCAGGTCATTTCGGTCCAGGAATCTGAAAATTCAGAATAATACATATCAGAAAGGACAAACAGAAACCTAAATGCTTGAATGCACTTTAAAAAATTACTCAATTCTGATTGGCTGATCACAGGTTATCAAATCACAATTAACCACCGCAGTTTCTAATTAAGTGTAGCATGGTTCAATCTAGTCTGTCTCACAGTCATATCATTTTCCCTTCAGCATACCTCTATCTTTACTGAAAAAACCTTAAATGAAGCAAGTCCAGATTTGCAGCAATCTTCCATGTCACTTGAGCTCCTTTTCAATTTAAAAAGATCTCAAACAAAATGTATGGTGGCTGAGTGGTCTTGGTGTCTGACTTTGTGTGCTGGCGATTAGGTGCCTAACTCTGAGGGTGTGGGTTCGAATCCTGGATGGGACTCAACCCCCAAAAGTACTAGAATCTGTACTTTACTGAGAAAGTGAAATCCCAAATATAACATATGTTACATTTGAGCACATTCTAAAATTGCATTGTGTATTCCATCAAAATGATGTATTTTCAACGATTGAATGTTAAATCTACAGGTAACCTAGCTCAACACTGAAAACAAAATATGTTAATCATTTTAAATAATAATGTTTGCTGAAGCAATATCACTGAAAGACAAATGATGTAAATGTTCTCAGGTTTGTTGTTTAAATCCCTAACAATGATGCTTATTCGGCAGCCAAACAACAGGTTTCACAAAAATGAGTCATTGCTTTTGATTCCATCCTATTTTGAACAGAATAACACAGTATATGAACACGTGTGTCATGAAATAAGCCTAAAGTAACTTTACAACTTGAACCTCGAAGCAAGTGCATGGTCGCACCATACCCTACTAAGCCACCTGTACTCCCTTAGATGAAGTTGTCTTAGATCTGAAATCTTTCGGAACAGCACGTGAGCCCGAACTCACCCATTCAATCACTCAGTACTGAGATAATCTTTCACGAACACATTGATTTCTTTCTCAGTTGAATCTGCATTAATATCAATATATGACAAACACCAACATCCCCAGAATGCTGTCACTTCCTGGATTCACGTCGAGATTCAGCGGGATGCCATTCAGGGTCCTTTGATTTGAGTGGAGCTGATTGCTCAACATCTACACACAGATGTCATAATAAACCCAGTTACCTAACACAACAAACATAGCAGGTGCCCTCTCTACCTGATCATGGTGGGCATCCAACAACTGAACAGTCTGGAAACTATGAAACTTGTGGTGATACATAAATACTTGCACGTGTACTATCTTCCTGCCAACTCCCTGCACTCAATCCACACTCTCCCATGATGAAACTATCACACTCAAAACGTAAACCATCAGTTAATAATTTTTTCGAAATATTTCAACAGTTCCATTTTAAGTAGCATCAGGTATGTGCATATTTGAAACAGCAATCAAACTTTCAATCAATTAGGAGACACGAAAGTCTTCATGGCCAAAAACATTTGGCAAGTTTAACCTAAATTTAACTACATATCTACAAATTTTCAGCCCTTATCAGCTTAAAAACTATTCAGGGACAAGTTAAACAGTAACATTAACTCGACAAAGTCTACAAAATTTCAGAAGTTATCAGGTTGAATTGCGTTCCGATTCACGTCTGCTTATTTTCACTGAGGAGTGTAAACACACCCATGGAGGAAGTCTGACTGATGATATGGTGGCAATGTTGTGCAATACAAGAATTAGCAGTGTAATTTCCACAGTTATCAGCTGTTTAGTTGCAGGTTTCACATTTATCTTCATAGATTCCTAGTTTTAACACAGCAGAACTAATTTCCTGATTAAAGGCCCATCAGAACTGATGTAAGCAATGTAACGGGCCTAATTCTGCAGCAAACCTGCACATCTGCAGCCAACCATGTGGTGTATGTTGTTCCACACTCCCAGCCATCAACCAACTCACTTGTCTCATCTTTGATAGCCCAGACATTTCTTCCTGTAGGAAATATACTAAAAAAGCTCAGATTGAAGTTCAAAGCAATCCGGAGAATGTGATTGCTTGTCAGGACGTCATGACGTCACCTTTTCTATTCTTTCTGCCAGGGTTTTAACCCCGAACTAAACTACATTCTCTTCAGGGACTTAACTCATTACATGCAATCCAAAGGGTTAGATATGGAGAATACAAATGTAAAAACATAAATCTATCCCAACCATTTTAAAACGAATATACAGGTATCGAATCTACACTGAACAGCATGTATATCTTCCAAGCATATTGTGATTGTATGCCATACGTCATCTTGCAGTCAAGACAAGCACTAATTCTACAACAGAAACAGACATAATAACAAAATCCAAAACGCATTGGCAGTCTCACCATCTGACGACAAGACAGAAATAAAGATACTTATTACAAGAATGGATCTATTATAAGACTGAACACATTGGCACCAGCATCAAGTAACTGTATTTACCATTCCTGATAATCTCCTGGTTTACTACCTCTAATCTTGGCACTGTAATGCAATGACTCGAGTCAGATACTGGGGCACCCTATCTCAGACATCTGCCTCCAGCAAGACCAATCTTATCGCTGATAAATTAAGTGAACTGCATTTTCCGCTCTTTGGCAATGTTTTGACGGAAAGAAACCTTCCAAAAGATCCCACGGTGGTATGACTGACAGTCAGTCAATATTGGAATAAATACATTTATTCATACAACAACGTACTAAGACTGTCTGGTTGTAGGGATTCAATCTAGCGTATATGTGCCACTGGGAATACTATCTAACAGAATCTCCCAGAACAGGGTCTTAAAGTCGCCAACCACACCAGTCTGTATCTCCAACTATATTGATGTAACCAGTGTTACGTGCTTCTTAAAGGGACGGTTTCCTGGTCGGTAACCCATCACTGTTGTGAGAGCCAACTATATGTGGTTAAGCTTGCTTCTCATGACCTGCCCTACACAAACTTTTGCCGTCCAAATTTATATTTTTATTTTAAATCACTGATATGACGCAACATTTTCAACTGAAGTTTTGTTTCTTTCACCAGATTCTGATGTCTTGCTTGATATGTAAGAGTGATGCTCGACATTAGAAGCAAGTATATTTTCACAGATTTGTTGCCTTTGAAAGTACAATCGTCACTCTGTACCCATTCAGAGAAACTCAAAGACATATGAACTAGCCTTTCAGTCTGTGATATGTCTGTGGATAACTGCACCCCAACAATGTAGTACTCATGCTGTTGTCCACCAGTTTGCTCAGCTAGAGTACAAATGTCATGATCAAGCTGACAACTACAGCACAAAGCACTCTCTCATTCACCCATTGAGAACATAAATTCACTGCCCACTCAGACAAGTTGATACTCCAACATGGGTTAAATCCCCACAAACAAAATGGAATATTGATCTATAATATCACTTGGAAAAACCCAATATACGTGTCATATTATTTTCATAAGCCTCAAATTCTTAAGAGCCTTCTCACAAGCTGTCTTACATGAACATAAGTGTCTCAGCCAATGAGTTTTATAACATCTATAAAGACTCAAGTTACCCGTTCAGCGTGATGTTCAGCAACATGCGTTAAGTCGGTGAAAACGTTAGCCATCAGACACAGTTGAGTGTCATATTGAGTAACAAGCCATGAAAGTTCAAAGATGATCTAATCTCTCGCATACTGTTACGACACCATTGATAACTCCACTTCCGACAATGACTTATGAGCTGTAGGTAAACATCAAATATCCCCGGGTTCAACTGACTGCAAGAAAGTTCATCGGAAGGAAGTTTGGAATCTGCGTCCGTCCAAGTGCTCCTAAGCGTTGGACATCTTGATTGATGACCTACTTATACAAAGTTATTACAAAGTCCTGAAAAAGAATTCTCCCGAAATATGAAATCAATACAGAAAGGCTCAACAAGTGCTTTGCAAAATGAAGCAGCCGCGAACAGTTTATGTCAGAAATGTTTATTTAAATGAAATATTAGGAATATAATGGATTCCCTAGCTGCATGGACTGGCCAGCATATAACTCTGTTTAATCGCACATGCCTCGTTATTACAAGGCTTCTCACCCATTGTATTTTTCCTACTGGAGCTGTCCTTCTCGGAGCTAATGCTTGCTGATCTATTCTGAGGCCCATACACATATTCCTACAAATCACTTACAATGGAGGTCGGGGAACTTCCAGCACTATCAGATGTAAGCGTCTCCAAATGTATGCCCAAGCCCCATAAATATTGCCGTCTTATTGTTTTCGGTTAAAAAACTACAATGTTGATACACAAGTGCATCTTCACGACCATTACATGTAAGAAACATTCAGGATGCCATAATACTTGCAAGTAAACAAAGAATGTCATCTCAAAGAGCAATCTGTCAATGTAAAAATGTCAGCTGAGCTACAACTTCACCATTAATACACATATGTACAAAGAGGCAATATAAATATGGCAGTGAACTAGTTGGAAATCTCAGGCTACTTGAAAGGTGACAATTAAGTTTTGAGTTTTTCTAAAGATTTCTTTCATCTTTAGCCATCTGTGTATGTGTATGTACACAAGGCCCCTTCCTTCATTATATACACCAACTCTTTCCTTCACTGCCAATTACAACACAGAAGCCAACACTCTTGTCTCCCATAATGCAACAGGGAGGAACAGTAATGGCCGCAAGGATCATCACTTTGTGCTCCTTTTTATCTGAGCGCAGTGGTGACTCCTCTCATGTAAGGATGTTGGCCATGTGAGGTATGCCCTGTAAACTTGATTGGCTTTGACACTGGAGACTGTATCTACTCCCAGTACGCAACTGGTGCTGCTTCACAGACAGGAAAACATGGCCGCCAACAAGATGCTAGCCCCAGACAACCAGTTTTGCAGACAGACATCGTGAGATATCTGCCGTAACCATTCACTCACATCATTTATTTCTCTCCTCCTGCGACTTCATCTTGCGGAGTTTTACTCTACATCTTTCTTCCAAATGCTATTACATAGTTTTTGTACATTGCCCTCTTTTTCAGGCATTGCTGTGACATGCCATTACACAACTTGCCTTGACAGAATCTTGGCTAAACATGTTGTACTTGGAGCTTGTTACACAATGCAATAAAACATTGTTACCATATATGTGATAATTGTGATATATCACATTTCAGCCAATACAACATTCTTCGCTGATGTAATAATCTTGGAGGCATGTCGAGCCTAATAAGTCTAAAATTACCAAAGTTTTCTGTACTTTCACTGTAAATGCCTATTGTACAACAAGAAGTTAAGCATTTGACTTCTCATCTCATTTATCAACACATATATATAAGCTTCCTCTCAGTTCAATATCACTGCTCCAGACAAAGATTTCATAGGATGGAAGTGTTCTATCTTCCCATCATAAATCAGACTGTTTTCCTCAAGACTAATGTCAATACTGGAGAATTACTGTATACTGATATCAATCTTATCCATTGGAGTGCATCTACTAGACATGTTTATATTGACATTTATCAACTAGTTTATAAGACACTAAATTTATTTATGATATGATGTTTGGAGAATTGTTACGCTCCTATCTGTCTGTATAAATGGGTACACAGATCACTAATCTTAATAGCCTTATTAAAAGCATTACTTATCATGCCACTGCATGCATGTTTTCTTCCCAAGAGATAACAAAACTGTTTGGGCCAAGTGTTTTTTTATTTTATTCAAGTAATCGGGCAAGGAATCACATTTAGAATCAGCTCAGAATCAAACTGATTGTAAGTGTTTATCAACCTTGCTACCTTTCAAACCCATCATCTAAATGCTTCTTCTCACGGACAACTGCTTGCTTCAATGACAAGTAAGCAAACCATCACATGTCTCTGCCCTCGATGACACTTGACTTATCTTTCTACAAACCACAATGAGTATTGAAGGCAGACAGCCCTGTCTGACACTACGGCCAGTTGTATGCAATAGTAGTGTCAGACATGGAGTCTCACTTTGATCCACTGTAACTCAAGTATCTGGAGATGCAGGCTGATTGGATATGTGTCAGGTGAGAGACCGTAGATCTCTGTTTCCCTAGCTGGAGACTATAGATCTGAAGGTGTTTCAAGCTGGAGATTCTAAATCTGAAGGTGTCTCAGGCTGGAGACCCTCGATCTGAAGGTGTCTCAAGCTAAAGACTAGATCTGAAGGTATCAGAGTTAGAGACTCTAGATGTGAAGGTGTCATAGCTACAGACACTAGCTCTGAAGGTGTCCCAAGCTAGAGACTCTACATATGAAGGTGTCATAGCTAGAAACGCTAGATCTGAAGGTGTCCCAAGCTAGATACTCTAGATCTGAAGGTGTCCCAAGCTAGAGGTTCTACATCTAAAGGTGTCCCAAGTTAGAGACTCTAGATCTGAAGGTGTCCCAAGCCAGATACTCTAGATCTGAAGGCGTCCAAAGCTAGAGGTTCTAGATCTGACGGTGTCCCAAGCTAGAAGTTCTAGATCTGCAGGTGTCCAAAGCTAGAGGTTCTAGATCTGAAGGTGTCCCAAGCTAGAGGTTCTAGATCTGAAGGTGTCCCAAGCTAGAGGTTCTAGATCTGAAGGTATCCCAAGCTAGAGGTTCTAGATCTGAAGGTGTCCCAAGCTAGAGGTTCTAGATCTGAAGGTGTCCAAAGCTAGAGGTTCTAGATCTGAAGGTGTCCAAAGCTAGAGGTTCTAGATCTGAAGGTGTCCAAAGCTAGAGGTTCTAGATCTGAAGGTGTCCAAAGCTAGAGGATCTAAATATGAGGATGTCCCAAGCAAGAGACTGAACCTGAAAATGTCCCAATCTTGAGACCCTACATCTGAGAGTGTCCCAAGCAAGAGACGACAGGGAGAGTGTTGAGCAATACCACATCACAGACCCCAACAGAACTCAGTCACCTGTGTTAGAAACCTACACCTCCTTCAGATCACTGTTGCCCACTTCCAGGTTAAACTACTGGACATGGGGAACCTGAACCAGGTTATAAAACGTGCAGTGATTGTTATAGGTTGATGTAATTAGACACATGATAGGCGTACACCCAGAAGGCTGTGGAGTCAGCCAAGCAGGTAATCCCTGTCTTCATATGTCTGTCAAGTGAGCTGGGTCCTTGTCGGAATCTATAATGCCATGATTGTCTCTCCTGATCCTAATGGTCCTGGAAGGTCAGCAGGACCGGACAACTTGGCACTTGGACATCAGCAGCAAATTATACCCTAACAAATTTAATTTGGAGAATTTTGTCCATGACAGGAGGTTTTATGTAGGGCTTAACAGCAAAGTAGTAAATATACCGACAGCTATCAAATCCTGGTGTTAGCGACTGATACTAATTTGTGGTATCAACACTAGAGTTACAAATTACTGACCTTAACCAATAAACTCTGAGTGTTTTTTCTGTGAACTAGGCAAGCTGGTCTGACAGCACTGGACAGCAGATGTTTTAAGAAAGGTTAAGGTCAAGATCATGTCACTTATCCTGGGTCTAGTTGAGGCTAAACCCTTAATATAGGACATCTGCTAGTTTCTGCATGACATATGTCAGATTATGGAAAGGTGATAAGCTGATGGCCATTTGTACTCAATATGAATCTTTAATAAGCAGCAGATGTCCATTGTTTTAAAGTTTTGTTAAGAAGAAAGGTTAAGGTCAAGATCATGACAATAATCTTTTGATCAGAAATTCATAAATATTATTTTAAAAAATTTCCATATGGAAAAGCTAGTTTAGAACAGTGGAAATCTGATTCATTAATGTATATATATGTATGCTTAACCTATCTGATCAAGTGGAGCGGTGGGGTAGCCTAGTGGTTAAAGCGTTTGCTTGTCATGCCGAGGACCGGGTTCGATTCCCACATGGGTACAATGCTGGAAGCCCATTTCAATATGCCGTGATAAAACTTAACTCACTCACTCACTCACTCTCTGATCAAGTAAAAAAAATGAATGACTGACGTTCAGTATTCCACCAGTGACAGGTGTAAGGTATCTGCCCGGCTGGTAGCAGACTCTGCGGCTCACACAACCACACCTGGACCATGCCACAAGAATACACAGACCCTCTCCCGTGTCCTGCACTTGTGACTGCGAACTATTAGATGAAGACCACAGTTACAGTTTCATACATCTGGATTGCACATGGACTTCGGTTGCACATGTTCAAATCAACAAAATAAACTTTGTTTATTTTTCTTTTACAGGAAAGTCTCAGATCATTACGAATTGTAAAGATTCAATTTTGGAAGGAAACCATTGAGATTTTCTTTAATTAACACAGAATTCCCTTCCTGTGATAGGTTTCAAATTTCTTCATCAGAAAACAAGGAAACAGAACAGTGCAATACATTGTTTATCGCCCACACTGGCGACATATAACGCAAAGTTTGGTATGGACATATGATAACAATGTACAACATTTGTTTCCTTTTGTGTGAAAAGGGACTGTGCTTCCACTGTTGCAAGAGCCAGGGATGCTTTCATGGGGATAAGGTTGAGCAAGTGTGGCAGCAACAACATCGTGATGCGTGAAGGCAACATTGTTTCCGATCATGGACTGTGCTCCTTACACCTCCACATCAGATGTGACGAGGAGGGGAGATACAGCAGTATCTACTTTTCATGCTCTACAACTTGTCTACAAAAGATTTTATGAGCCAATCGCTCTTGCGCCAGAAGGCAGATAATCGGCAGAAGATAAAACTCTGACATTCGCCAACCTGGCCACATTCCGTTCTCATCTTTTGTAACTTGAACGAGGACTGTTTCACAAACATATACACATTACTGGCGGTGTTTGAAGTTGGTGTTTGTCAGAGACGTTAAAGCATCATAAAAAGCTGCCGTTTTCAGCACTTGAGACAATTTGCACTGCTTCTCCTTCCGACAGACCAGGCCACAAAGATGGAAGTACTTCAATGTCTGCCTTCTCCACCACCTTGGTGCTGCTCCAGGAGAATGGCAACACACATCTGTAAAACACAGCCTCCATGTGAGACGGCACCACACGGCCAATCACACGAGTCAGTGTAATGATAGCTCCCGATATCATCAACAAATCTGTTCTTGTTGATATTGCCGCTGATTGTTAACTGTAACATTTACGTCTCTACATATGCACAATTCTTCTATTCATGGAACGCATGGGAATATATTTTTTTAATGTACAGATAATATTTGTCTTCATATTCTTACATATCCTTTGTAAATGTCACCTCGGCATGTGTGAAACATGGGCTACTTCATGAAATAAACTTTTCCTCCAGTCAAACTGTGTCAGCAAACCCCACAGGAAGTACTGTTACCAACGCCAGAGAAGGTAGGGTCCGGTATGAGATTGCAATGTTGAAAGTATATAAGCCGAACCGGAGTCTCAGAGCTCTCTACAGATGAAGTAAGAAAACAATCAGCAAAGGAAGTGGTTGGAGTTCGCTCAGAAACATTCCTGTGTGTAATACACACCAAACTACTACACACATCGGGAGAAATATTACCCACACTGGAAGAAATATTACCCAAACCCGGCTCTGGTCCTGCTATGGGATCCTGACATTAGCAGAGCAAGTAATACTTACAGTCTAGTACATTGACAACTTTAGAAACTGGCGGGCAGGTTCAAGATATCATACATTTCAAAACACCTTTTAGAAACAGTCTAGAGGAAAACAGCATTAACAAGCCATTCCACCTTAAAAAAGCCATTCCTTTGAACCTTGTGAAATTAACATAAAAATAATCAACTACAAACAATTATTTCAAAAGGAACTAACATTAATGTTAAATGTAAAGAATCTATCACATATTTGCAAACATATACCAAAAAAACACCTTAGACACGTATCTCATGATTTTTTTGCATACTGCTGAGAGATCTTTGAAAGTTTTCCTGACTAATTTATGAATTCTACGTACACTGAGAAAAACGAAAAACCTTTTTTTTTGACATTTTCAAAACCGTTTTGAGTTCATCTTGACAGGAAAGATTCTCTCAGAAAGAAGTGCTTGCATGATCTAATTTCAAACTGTCAAAGTCTGTCACTGGAAATGCATGAGGTATTGCCATGCATGAGTTTTTCGCTAAATGACAAACAAGCTGTTGAAATTTAACTGCAATTTTACCCCTCCCAGCCATCTGATGCTGATTTTGCAAGTATAACTCTGCCACATCTAAGTGATAAATTACTGTCCTTATAGACAAAACTAAGTGATAAATTAAAAGCCATATAGCCAAAACTAGGTGATAAATAAAAAGCCATGCAACTAAAACTAGGCGATAAATTGCAGAATGTAAGTCGAGGCATTAACCTTAAATTAAAACATGTATCCAACTCTACACTTGAAATGTGCGTTCCTAAAATCTTTCATTGATGCAGAATAATCCGAATCTAGACTATAGTCCGCCATGAAGGATCATGTCCTCTGAGAGTCATTCCGATGGAGAATTGACAAAGAAAGATTGGATAAGTCTGCTGATAAATTTACAGGATCTCCATGTTGGCGCAAAGTGAGGCAAAACTGAAGTTATGTGCTCCCTAGTGGGATTGTGATGTCATCAATTAGCTTCAGCATATTTCACTGTCTCATTTTTCTCATCAGTTCCATTCACTAAGTCTCTCAGTCCACAGATGAATTTTTTCACCGCCGGCATTTGCCTGTGCTAAAATATTCGACATAATCGATACTGTCATGATCATGAGCATAATGGGCACTCCAATTAAACTTGTTAAATTTCATCTGAAAGTTTGTCCGAATGTTTGGAAAAATAATCAATATGCATTTCCAGATTACATTTAAAAAGACATACCAGTAATAAGTCGTTTGAAAAATAATATTTTAAAACGTTTTTGTCAGAAAATCTTGAGAACATTTATTGGATGACAGCTTGTGTGAAGACGTTGATGGGAGTAGCAGTTCCGTGTCTGACACATTTCTTACATCCTCATAACCAGAGTTCTGCCCCATTTACTGGTCTAGATCATTGACATTTGCATGTAGATAATATTTTGACTACCGAACAGGGCCCAATTTAACTTTCTGATTAGTCACCCGGTTGCCATTGTGCGGAACAACCTTACTAGCACAATTGAGAAGTCTATATTGAGGGACTCATGATTACCTCAGCGGTAAGATTGTACAATGACACACAACGATAATGGTTGTTTGAGATGCCACAGTTCAGTGTTCAGTTGCCTCCCTTGGGTGTGCCAGAAACCGCTGATTGTTGGTTCAAATCCCTGTTCGCCCTGATTAAGTTTCTAGTTCGGAAGCACAAAGCGTGTAGTTTTCACCAGAGTGGCAAACATCTAAGCCTGGAATCACTTCAGGATCTTCTCCCACATTAAGCTGATATGCCGTGAAATGACTTAAATATTGTTCAAAGTGGAGATAAACCCAACTCACTCACTCATGACTGGGACTGATGCAATACACGTAGACCCTACAAAGTGAGTACATAATGCAAAACCATAGAAGTGACATGTCAACTTACAGTCTTATATTATAATAGGAATGAATAAAGATGCATTCAAAACATGTAGCCAACTTGTGTCATTTGATCTAACAATGTCTTCTGCCATAACAGATAGGATTTGAACCCCCAAAGAATAACTATTATAAACTGCACTAAGCCTAAAACACTGCAAACTTACAGTCTAAAACACAAGTATGGCACCCATATCAAACACATCACCATCACATAATAGCTTGTTTGCTCCATTTTTTCAAAATGAAACCTGTGTACTTCTTTGCCTAGGGGTTTAATTGAATTCTTGAGAAGATAGTATTTCACAATATTCTTATTTTGGAAGACTCTATTAGATTGTATCAACACAAAGCACCTAGACTTGCACAAGTTTCTCAGGCAATGATCATATCCTAGATGATATATAAATAACATCCCTATAAAAGCCCTCCTGAACTGTACACATATCCAGACCTGACTATTATAAGGACAGAATTATAATATATCCAAGGACTTATCATTCAGCAGAGACTTGCAGCAAGGCTAGACAATATCACACAGTAGTAACATCATATCACACATTGTGATGCTCAAGTACATTTAGGTGTTATTCCATCCCTCTACATCACAAGACCAACTGTACACCTGCAGGTACGACATTCTTTGATTCGAAGCATATTGAAACATATTGCCGACCTTCCCATTCACAGGATAAATCAAACATGGCTTTTATGGCTTAACACAATATGACATTTACCATTTAACATGCATCTGAGCTGAAGACTCAGTTAATCTGACCACCTTGTGGGAGCAAATATTGACAAGTGATGATCTTCAACATAGGAATCAGCGTGGCATGGGTTCATAACCCACCTTCAACAATAACCAGCAGGGACAGATGGATTGAAGCAGCACCAACAGCGGGATACACTGCCGTACCAGCTCAGTGTAAGCGCTTCTAGCATAAGCTGCTCAGATCCACTGCTGATGGCAGTAATCCCCTCCCTCTCCTGTCTCCGAATCCCCCTCGGCTGATCCTCTGATCACCCCTCCCTCCGTACCAGGAGACGCAGGCCTGGCAAAGGTCGGAGAGCATTCTAGGACAGCTCTTTTTCATTACCCTCTAAATGTTATTGTATATCATATCAAAGAAAGTCTTAACGTGCTAAGGTTGCATGTTGTTATGAAGTAAAACATCTTGGTCTTTGTGACTCTGGGTTCCTGCTAGGAATTCTGGTCAAGTTTCCTTCAGTTTGGTATGAATGCTGGTTCATGCATCTCCCAGAAGGATACGAAAGAATTGGATGAAACTGAACCATGTTGTTTCTATCTCTGATAGACCTATATCAACATCCTTTTCAGGAAAACGCTGGCAATCTGGTCATTCCAAAATATTTTTGTTTTGATCAGAAAATCGGACAGGTCTTTTTCATTCACAACCAGCTTCTGTCCAACATACCTATATCAAAATACTTATTGGATATGCCCAGGAATGTGGTCTTCAGAAAATGGGACAGATTTTATTTGCTTCCAGGAATGTACAAGTTGGGTATTGATCCTGGTAAGAGACTGACGTGAGTTACTTTCCATAAACAACATCCAAACTACTTACCGAAATGATGGTTTTGGCTTTCCCTCTGGTGGGAAGACCTTGACCTCAAACTTTTCATGGACAGGTACAACAACGGGATAATTAGCCCTGAGACGAGGCTCAAACGTCTCTGATGTAATTTCTCCCAGGGCTGAAAAAGAAAAACATCAGTCTCAATTTGGTGCTAAAGAATTTCCATAATTTACAATCACTGTTACGTTTTTTCGCTGAAACAGAAAATTATGAAATAACAGTTTTTGTAATCACGTTTATCAATTTCTGACATAAATGTGGTCGTAAGTTCAACTCAAAGTCTTGGCTATGACAGAAGCAGCAAGATGATGTATTTTTCATCATGATCCATCTCCTATTCATGAGCAAATGGTATTTTTATTCCATTGATTTAATGTTTTAATAATCTTCAGTTTTTTAAAGACAGGTGTAAATCTGTTGATCCATGCTGTCGTAATTAATTTGCATATTCACTTGCAAGGCACAGTATGATGCAGCCTAGCAGGTGCCCCTGGTCTGGGCTGAATGGAAGGCAGCTGATAACATCCTAATTCTTATCATCATATATCATTATAGTGTATGACATTCCACATCTTATCAGAGACCCCTACAGTCAACTTTATCAAGCTCAAAACTTTCAAGAACATTTGTGCAACTCAAGTAATATTTCTGTATAATTCTAAAAATTGCAAGTTGACATTATCTTCTGATAAACTGATATTAATAATATTGCCGTCATATTTTCATATGTCCCTGCACAGGAATTTCAGGGCGCCAAGTCCTGTCATTTCAAAACAATAATAAATACACCAATGTATCAACATTAACACTGTACATTTTTAACATGGGCATTTGATAGATCAGTCTGCATATACATTTCAAAAGACTGGAATATGGGAACTAGAAAGGGCTGTTGCAAAACATTTAATAACTTAAATAAGTTACACTTTTAAAATCTGTAAACATTAAGCACACCATACTGTGTTACATCATCGACGACATTCCCCACATCATCGACGACATTCCCCACATCACCAGTCTGTGATTAGGTTCCCCATCAGAATCAACAGTTCCAACCCCCTTCCCTCTGTGGATGATCAAACAGTCCATACAACAGTCTACCCTTATAAGCTGTAAGTAGCAAGGCGTGATGTATGGTTTTATTGACTTCAGCAGGAGCAAACTACTTCCCTGGAGCGCCGTATCAACCAGGTTTCCCCTGGATACAAGTAGACCAAGCTGATAAGTAAAGAAAGCTTATGTGATAAAACCATTAAACAGTAATTTATAGCGTCCATTTATTTACCATCAGGCCAAACATTTTTATATCTCATTTCATTCAGAATATGTAAATGGTTTAAAATGTGAGAAACTGGCATTTACAGAAAGTTGGGAGATGTTTTTAATATCTTTTTCAGCATTCCTTTTACACAGCCAGAGCTAAAAACAGTAAGTGCATACAATGGAGAATTGAAATACATTCGATATTGTATAATATCATACACTGGTTGTTATAAGCGGTTTGGCTGTGATTCCAGACTTCCAGGAACCATTCGTGAAAGTGGTTCTTGACACATGCTGCGTAATAAACTAGCACTGACAGTTATGTAAGGGAGACACCATGTCGGACAATGTCTCTAGACACTGCTGCTCCAAGGATGGTTGTATAATTGGGGCAGACAACCTTCCCAGCACCTGAGACAGACACCCTCACAACCCTCTGCGACAAGGATGGCTACGACCCCAGCGTCTGAAAGGACACGCTGACAACCTCTGCCCCAAGGATGGCTACCACCCCAGCGTCTGAAAAGGACACGCTGACAACCTCTGCCCCAAGGATGGCTACCACCCCTGCTGTCCACACAGGGAACAGGAAGTGAAGTTATTCCACCATGTTTTCAATTACATGACAAAATTTGTTCACATGTGTCGAGTGTTTTTCTTCCAAATCTTAAGATTCCACCATCTCTGAAGGATCAAATAAATATGGCAGCAAGGTGAAAGAAGACGCACTAGCAGAAATGATCGTGCCAGAATTAGGAGGTTCGACTTCAGGGCAATTTTCAGAATGTAGGCAAAAATGTAGGCCAGGTGGGGGAAATTACCTGCCATAGGAGCCAGAGAGTAGTTCGGACTGAAGGCGGACTTTGTGTCTCCCGAGACTGGGCTGTGTTTATTTGCGTGCTGCCATGAGCAAATATTCCTCTACATGTAGCTATTGTTTACAGTAACACTCATCTGCCTAAAACAACACTGGGTCTGATCTTCATATGTTTTGGTGTAGGCAAAAACAGGCTCTCAAAATTGCCAAAACTTTTTTTCCAGGAAATGAAAATGATAAAATGATGCCTGTCCATGTACCAGCTTTACTTGAAGTTTAATTCACACGATACTCAGTACACAAAAAATGGTTTTGTGTAGTCGGACAGCCGAGATCGAGGTTCTGCAACATTTCTCTGTATCCGCTGAAACCCTTAGGGAGCTTCTTGACCTTTTATCAGTAATCTCAAAACTTCACCTAGGTCTCACACACATGACAAATGTATACTGATGCTTGCCAGAGATTTAGCTTACTTGGTTTTGCGTTATGTTTACGAGTTCAAAAACTCCCAAACAGACCCAATGGCATTGTTTCATTCTTCATGCAGTATTTGTGTGAAAGAAATCCACATAATCAATATTTCCTTTCAGAAAATATTTTTGAAGGATAAAGAAATGGCTTTTTCTGTATAGAAGACGACTCTGACCTCCACGCTGGGAGTCAGCAGTTTTGTATGTGTGGGACGTCTTGAGCTGCGTCTCACTTGATTTACTGCGAGATTAGCATCAGGGCAGCAGCAAGCAGGGATTCTCTGGTAGCTCGTCTCAATCGTTTTGCACTGCTGTGAGACTAGTCACAACATCAAACTTCTTAAATCTCGGAAATGAAAGATGAATATTTAAGTAGGAGTATTTTATTAGAATTTCAGCATTCTTAAAATAATCTCAACCACTTTCTGGGCTTGAGACTTGGAGGTGTTTCAGATTTAGTACCTAATTGTATATATTTTTAATATATGGATGTCTCTCTACACAACTGTGAATTACATACCCTCGGTACTCAGGCAATCATGATGCAACATGAACTGCACTATATATTTGATGACAAATGAAAAACAAAACAAAACTATACTGGTGGCAGTAAATATGTTGACATATGCTGCGAAACATATATTCTTTATTTAGACATCAGGGATCATTCACCTATTAAATCAACATTTGGGGATACCAACATCTAGTATGTTTAACTGACATGGAAATACTTCTTTCAACACATTTATAAACAAACAATAAATCTTCTTCTTCATAAATTCTGTTTTGCAACATTTATATCCTGATTTTATAACCCAGAGATTTGACTGAAAGAAATATCAAGACTGACATCCAGTCTCTGAAATGAACATATTTTACAGAAAAATATAAAACGTTTCCTAAGTTAAATTAAATTAAAAGGATCACAGAAACTTTCTTCATTTTAGATCTGAAACTGTGGTACTCTAGACTTGCATGGGCTATATTGGGTATATTTGTGTCAGGGTCTGTATGACAGATTAAAGAAACTGTGCACCTGATGATTCCTGACATATCCCATATCTTCTTATTATCACATGAACAAAGAGAGGTCAAATAATTCAAATTAATTTAAATTTGCAAGTACCTAAAGAATTTGAGTTTTAATCCATGTTCTATTTAATGCCAAATTTGACAATATTCAAGCAATAATTGACATGTAAATAAGTGAGTTTTACAAGAGACAATTCAATGGTTGATATTGTGAGCAATGACCTATGCTGTTAGACTAACCTGACACCTATCCTGACCACCCAATCCTCTTGGTCTTATAGTCATCATGAAGGTCCGGTTAGAATGAATGTAACCTATGCTTGTTGTAATGACTAACGGGATTGGGTGGTCAGGCTGCTGATTGGTTGACACATGTCATCGGTTCCAAATTGCGCAGCTCGCTGCTCATGCTGTTGATCAAAGGATTATCTGGACCAGACTCAATTATTTACAGACTGCCGACATATAGCTGGAATATTCACTCACTCACTCTTATAGTCATCATTGGTTGCTAGGGACCAGTTCCAACCACATTCTGGTTTAGATCATAAATCAAACCACTAGCTCAGTTGGGGGGAGTTAAAACTTGTTACATCTATATACGGGAGGACACCATAGGTGAAGAAACCAGAGGGTCAATAATTGTATCACTTCATGATCAAATCTAGCTTTACCAATACTAACAACACTCACGTCAGTTTGTAATTCTCAAGAAATTCTATCAAAATGAGATTGTCAATATCTCTGTGACTGCATGATTGGGAAGGAGTCCAACACTTAACCTCAACATCTACCCTGACCTGATTAAGATTACTGCCAAGGGTTGCACGATTTCATTTGCAATTGCGATTGCCTATATCTCACGAGTTGAGTTCCCTGATCTATCTCTAACCCAGATGCTGACAGGCCCATGTTTGATCAATATATTTCCTTGTTTCATTCCTATCTCTGTTTGGGAGGGTACTGACAATCTCTTGGCCTCATTTGCCACTTATTTGCCAATCTTTGGCAATGTCGCAAATTAATCACATCGTCTGTCAGTGTTTTTTGCTACTTTCAGTATGTGAAGCATTATTTACTAGGAGACAAAGACGGTTGTAATTACACCTTGAGCTACTCGATCCTATCCCCAATTCCTGCAGACCCCGATCCACCTCTCCAACATTGATAGATGGCGCCATATTCACCAAGATAGATACAGGCAACCTTCCAGTTTAATCACCAAGTCATTCTACAAGCACAGAAGTGGAAAAGATTGTTATCCTTGCTGGCGGGTATTGCAGATCCATGCCATGAATGGCAATTCAGTAACATCTTATAGATGTATTCTTGATTGAACCTGTCAGCCATCTTTGTTGGCTATTGCCATTCTTGACATCGGAAACTAATAGGGTGAACACTTACATTGACAATGTCCGTTTGTATTTCATATGCGGAATAATTGTAGGACACAAATATCACAAACTGTCAGTTCGTAAATTGAAAATATGAATGATTACAAAGTTCCGCTAAATCAGGTTCACGTTTACTTAATCTGATTATTAATAGGATTACAAACTTGAGATATGTAGAACTAAATATCCGATACTGATGACATTCAAATAGTATTATTTATGCTTACATGAATATTATAACAAAATATGTATGAAGTCATTAATAGTTTGTGTCCATTCAGTATCATCTTATATCATTTCAAGCTTTGTTCACAAGGAGCAATCAGTTACTGCATATATGCTAAAAAAATATATTTATTAAACCAATTTTTGAGTGTGGGTGTGTCGTGTCGGTATATATTTAATCATCTCCAGGAACTGAAGCCTACAGAACAATGAAACATTCTCTGCCAAATGTGTTGTCTTCTGTCAAAGCAGGTTCAGACATTCCTACCAAATCACTGATCATAAAACATGACTTCTCTGTTTCATGTTTTTGCATATACCCATGCATCAGAGGAGAAAAAGATGGCAAACACAGATTAAAATATTACAGCTTCTTTGTAGCAAGAAACTAACATTGGCATGAATTTCTAGTTAATTACAAAACTGTTGTGGAAGAATAGCAGCGTTATCCATATCCTATTGCTGTAAAGGATTTGTAGTCAGTGTAGCTTATCATCTGTTGAGCAGACGACAGTGTCGGCCATTGCAGCAACACAGAGTTAGGACATCGAACCATGCAATCATGACATTGTGCTCAATCAATAGAGAGGAACAGCTCTTCAACACTAGGGTGCAGAGGTCAAGTGTTTTAATTTGCATTCATTTCAAACGAAACAGCTCCAATTAAATCCAAGCATAGTGGAGCCTTGTAATTGGTTGGTGTGTGAGAAGGTTTGGTATGTGTTACATAGGCCACTGATTCCTGGTTTTGTCATCAGAGATAATCCCCTCTGCCAATCATCTCTGCCCAGTGATGCCACAGATAGACAACCAATCTAGGAATTGCTTGCAAAACCAAAATCTTTCTCGAAACTTTCATTTCCAGAGCATCATCAAATATGGACCAATATTTAAACCAATTAGGTAAAAATCCCCATGAGAAATATCCATTTTCCCAAGCCGCCTTTACGTGATTCAAAATTGTTGAAAGCTGCCTGAACGGTGACCTGGCTCCCTGTATACATTGTGGGATGACACAAAAGGGTCAACAGGGAGCCAAAGGTTAACCCTTTTTGTGTCCCAGTCAGGAAGGAAGAGTCAGATGACGGAGATGATGGTCGTGACTCATTCCCATTCAATTTCACATCATCTTACACCATTGCCATAGTGACACACCTTGTCAATCATCTGGACGTCACCACCAGTCGCTGCCCAACATGCTGACATAAGGAAATATTTCATCCCAAACTTCATTACACCATGGTCCTTCCCTGTCCGTAACTACAGTCGTATCTAAGCAAGGATACAAAATTACATGAATAATTGACCCTTTTCACACCTCCAAAGTCACATCCAATACATTCCACGATATATTTTTTTAGGTTTGTAAATCAGATGCTCATCTGAATACTTGACTTGAGGACCAGCACAGAACCCATATTTAAGAGGACCCTCTGGTTCTGGTTGAACCACATGACTAGAACTTGCAAGCGTCATTCTCGGGGACGCCTGCGGTGATATTGCTGTAATATTGCCGTAATATTGCAAAAACTAATGCAAAACCACACATTTACATTCCTGGCGATATAGCCTAACTAATGAAAGATCGTAACAAAGATAATATGATTATTGTTCCTGGAAGGCAATTTTGTTTCACAACCATTTAAGTTCATTCCTCCTTAGACACTCTCCACACAATGTACCCAGTGAAATAACTCAACAACCAATTTGATCTGCAGCAATTCAGTATCTGTAGTGATTCAGCATTTGTAGTTATACAGTATCTGTACCCTTTCAGTATCTGTACTGATTCAGTATCTGTAGCAATTCAGTATCAGTGTGAGTCAGATTCAGTATTTGTATCAGTACTGATTCAGTATCAGTATCTGTATCTGTAGCGGTTCATTATCTGTAGCGATTCAGTATCTGTAGCAATTCAGTATCTGTACTGATTCAGTATCTGTAGCAATTCAGTATCTGTACTGATTCAGTATCTGTACTGATTCAGTATCTGTATCAAATCAGTATCAGTACTGATTCAGTATCTGTAACGATTTAGTATCTGTAGTGATTCAGTATTTGTAGTCATACAGTATCTGTACCCTTTCAGTATCTGTAGCAATTCAGCATCTGTAATGATTCTGTATCTGTAGTAATTCAGTATGTGTCCTTCAACAAAGACAGACCACCAGTAAACAATGAAGTGGATGACATGTCCATAGTCTCTGTATTTAAACTCAACAATCATCTTTTATTTTAAATGAACACGGGAGAGAAGTCCTTCAGCTGTCCCACAGAAACCATGTTAGTACCACAACTATCCAAACTCCTTGTTATAGTATTGTGTAAGGGCTAAGACGGCTTTGTCAGTAAGATGGCTTTGTCGAAAGAAGCAACGGGTGAATACCAACCCTCCTAAAACATTACTGCCCATGGAATAACAAGCAATCAGCCATTTCAAACCGTACATTTTCGTACCTGAAATGCCAGCCTACTTTTGAACAATTCTTGTCTGAAGATAAGTCAATGCGAGAAACACACCATGCCTACCAGGTCTAACGTGTGAGCCCAGCTACATTAATGCCGACAGTTAACACCCACTGTTACTCAAATCTTATCGTTTCCACATCATAAAAACCAGCTTATATACGAGGCGATAAAACACAGGTTATATGTGAGATCCACCTTGGGTGACTAAAAACTCACCATTTTTATGCAAGCAATTATTTCAACCTGATGCTATGCACTACGACATTTATATTCCCAAAGAGGAAATACATTCATAAATCAAAGAAATGAGAGATTAGTATCAGCAGATTATTGTGAATGATGTCAATTGCCGGAACTTCATTAACCCAAACTTAGTTAGACAATCTATAACTGACTTAATAGTAATTAAGGTTACCCATTTCATGCAACAAAATGAACGTTTTTGTTACGAACAAGAAACTATCATTTGCATACCAATACTATAAGGTTTTGGTTTGACATTCAAGTACCTCATTCCGAATCTTCATTGTACCTTGTTTATATTCATATGATGCCATTACCATTAGAGCGATTTAACCATATATTTAAAGTCTGTATTTTTCAGTTTTATATCTAAAACAGGTCAAATGTTATCAAACAGATTTCACTTTTAGAAATACAGACCTAAAAATAAAAGAAAATGCTGTTTAAAAGCAATAGAAGTCAGTATTTGAAAGAACAAAATATTCGTCTTTTTAAAACTGTTTGCCAAAGTTGACTCACTACTGAAGTCAGTCATCAAATAAAATTCACTGATGTCAATCATTACAGAGCGTAAACATCTCTTTAAAACTGCCACATCTCCTACAAAAGGAACTTGTCAATTTAAGAGCATTAGCAAAGTTAAACTGAATTTATAGAAAAAATGTGTTACATAAAACCCAAGTTTTTGGTGTGTGTTATCAAAGCAAATCCCTACAGTTGTTACATGATATCAGTCTTCAGGAAAAACTTATCAGGAATATTTCACTTCAGGTCAAATTATTGTAAGAACTGCGATAATTTGAATCAGAAAGATGTTGATCAGCCTGACACTGTGAGCGTAAAGTTTTACACGATCTCATGTTCATCGAGTTTCCGCAACCCACGTGCTGCTTCTGTCTGTGGGATTCATCTATGTGCTATCACTGGGAGTTATCCATGTGTTATCACTCATGTAATATATTGTAAATATTTTGACTCTCAGTGATATAGGATAAATCACATTGACATGCACGTACAAATATTTCCGTTATGTAACTTCATAAAAATACATTAAAGGGCACATGTCGTGCAAACATGTTTCACTGAAGGCCGGGAATGTGATCTGCTTGATAAGGCATTACTGAAGTTGTTCTAATAATATATTCCACACAACAATGTCCAAACCAATAATCTGCATTGAGAAGACTGTACAGATGACAGGAGACATATTTCTCGATTTCAAACATTTCATTAAATGGCAAACCAATCAGTGAGTATCCATGATTGAAACTATGATGAAGATGATTTTATTTTTGTATATGGAACAGTTCTCCCAAATACAGTGCCAGGAATCCCAAAGACTGAGATCTGTAGGGAAATAGCTGTAGCAGACGCTACAGTACCTACCTGTAGCAGCACAGGAGCTGATATTTTTAGCAAAGCAAACATCTTTTGAAGACAGAATCTTAACAAGACTAGTTGTACAGCTAGCAATCTCCACTCGTCTGGCATACCTTCCTTGACAGTGTAGTCTCAGTGGGAATATTACTAAAACATTCATATTCTAACGGAATAGGCGAAATACGAAACTGACTCATTCATCATCATGTAGCTCAACACTCACACAACAAGATGGACGAAGGCATTTCGCTCGGACAACCGATACTAGCTGCCGACAAACACATCACAGATACACGCATCGCTTCCGTACTTCATCTTACTGGAAATCATTCTTAAATCGGATTTTATGTTTAATGTTTGGCTAAAAAATAGAATTAAAGTTGAAGTAAAAAAACTGCAACATAATGTTGGCTAAGTGCATTAGTGGTTCTATTAGCTACACATTTGCTGGCTTGTAAACATTACTTAAAATCCTTCCTCCAACACAAATGAAGGATTCCAGAACAAGCTTTAAAACTCCTCCATCTTAGATCGCTAAATGAAAACAAGGATCATCAAAATACCTGAAAAGAAAATATTTGAACTCTTTCCGGGGGGAAAAAATGAGAAGACAAGCAGTCTTATTTTGGAAGCAATCAGTGTAAGATTCGCTCCTGTTCCAAGAAAAACGTTAATCTAAAATCATTCTGCCACTCCCCCTTTCAACACCACAGCTTATCTTATTCCCAGCAAATTACAGTACGTCCATCCAGGACTCAGACCCAAATTGAACTGCTCAGATACAAGTCAGTGAGTTTGAATTTCACAGACCAAAGTTCACCTTTCAGACATTAAGACTACCAAAGGCAAAATTTCATCATTTTCCACAAAATTGCTTTAAAAAGTTTTGGAAGATTTAATTTTCTACTTAACATTCATGAAAGAAAATGGCAGATAGGAGGGGACATATCATAAATGATATAGCATCTACTTCACTATAGACACAACAATATTTCCTTCGACACTGAAACCACATTTAGTATACCCTCGTACAACCAACAAGAAGTAATTCGGTGTTTGATACTGTATCTGAACACAGCTAGTTACTCGGTTCCATTCTGTTTCCAACACTAGACATTGTCAAGGTAATAAAGTTGTAGGCAACAAATTGGTGTTAGCGTGTAGACAAGCTATATGGTGTTTGTGGTTCAGTGTACGACAGTGGCGAACAGCCTTCACAGAGAAGTATGGAGCGGCATGTCACTCCACGCTACAACTAGCTGGCATATGCACTTTGTCTGTGTCAGAGTAATGGCCTGCCTGTCTCTCTCCTTTCTAGTGCTGTATCCTGCCACTCTCCATCAGTCTACAAGATGCATGTATATACATATATATCAAGGCGTTTGGGATGCACGCCTGCACACTATCCGACAGCCAATAATAATAATAATAATAGTGCATTTATATGGTGCTATTTCCAACTATTAGGATGCTCAAGGTACACAATCTGATCATCATCATCAACATTTTTAAATCATTAAAAGTTTAAATTTATTAGTTGTCTTTGCTTTCATATATATATTTCATCTGATATATTAATCTTCTACCATCCCACAACAAAGAATTACAAGCTATTTTGCTAGTTTATAATGTTTCATTTATCATATATATTTCAACTAATATATTAATTTTCTACCACCCACAACAAAGAATTACAAGCTATTTTGCTAGTTTATAATGTTTCATCTGTCATATATATTTCAACTAATATATTAATTTTCTAAAATCCCACAACAAAGAATTACAAGTTATTTTGCTAGTTTATAATGTTTCATCTGTCATATATATTTCATCTAATATATTAATTTTCTACCACCCACATCAAAGAATTACAAGCTATTTTGCTAGTTTATAATGTTTCATCTAACATATATATTTCATCTAATATATAAATTTTCTACCACCCACAACAAAGAATTACAAGCTATTTTGCTAGTTTATAATGTTTCATCTAACATATTTCATATGTTTCTGCTACTTCTCCTAATGATAAATGACAAGTTAATTATTTTATATTTTTTTCATCTTTAATATTTCACATTACGACTTCTTTCTTCCGTTTATTGGTAAATTATGTATTTGCTATATCCCACAATGATGAATGACAAGTTCCCGAGAAGTAGGTGTTATCCGTGATAGCTCTTGGCATATCATCTTTGAATCCAATTTACTGCCAAGTGAGATATAGAATGCTGTCACCTGTGGTATGCATAACCATCAGAATAAATATTGAGGGAATAGCTTAGACATTAGTGTAACATCACCACGCTGGTAATTGCAATCAGAGAGTATGCTTGGTGCACCCTTTAGCTGGGTGCCGACCCCTAACGTAGAGTTCTTCATATGACAGTGTAGGCCATTACGGTCTATATACATAAGCACTACCAGGAGGTACCTGGTCCTGTCTAACACTGCTACCATTAGGACGCACATAGCGTAACAGTGTAACAGTACTACAGAAGGCTATAGATAGACAGTATGTGGGTTATTCCATATTGTTCAGTGACATTAACAGTCCATACAGTAGTACTGTAGGCAATATTGTTCAGTACTGAAATGACATTGACAGTCCATGTGGGTTAGGTTTCCATATTGTTCAGTACTGAAACTGACATTATACCCATATTGTTCGTCCATAGACAGTATGTACTGTAGGTTATTCCATATTGTTCAGTACTGAAACTGACTTTATACCATAGACAGTATGTATTGTAGGTTATTCCATAGTGTATCATAGACAGTATGTATTGTAGGTTATTCCATATTGTTCAGTACTGAAACTGACTTTATTGTATAGACAGTATGTATTGTCCATACTGAAACTGTATATACTGTAGGTTATTCCATATTGTTACTGAAAGTACTGAAACTGACTTTATACTACGTCCATAGACAGTATGTACTGTAGGTTATTCCATATTGTGCAGTACTGAAACTGACTTTATACTACGTCCATAGTGTATATACTGTGGGTTATTCCATATTGTTCAGTACTGAAACTGACTTTATACTATGTCCATAGTGTATATACTGTGGGTTATTCCATATTGTTCAGTACTGAAACTCACTTTATATCCCAGTTTTGCATAACTCACATATTACACAGTCTACACCTAGATTGGATTTTTGTTGTTCCAAGGCAAACATATATTTCAGCTATATAACAGCAAACCTTCATTGATAATAGGTGCTCTTTTAAGTGTTGTTGCCTTTTCACAAATATTTAGTCTAGCTATGCATGGAATCTTTACTATACAATGATTAATATAAATATCTCAAAACCTTTGATATTTCAGTGATGGCAAGATTTTTTTGTCATTTGGACCAGGAATGTATAAATGACCATGACATGATTTCAATTGGGAAGATGTTTTCATAAAGCCAAATATTTAAATGATCATGGTGTGTCTGATCTCAAATATTTCTTCATTACAAAGTTCAAAGAAAAATTAATCCCTTCACTTATGATGAACAACGGGTGACAGCTGAAAGGATCACCTGGCTGTAAAATCTCAGGTAACTCAAGCAGGCATCGTTATCCCCTCAATTACCTGACAAAGGGAGCACCAAGGACAAGGTGTTTATTCACCGTTTATTTCACCTGTCTGTCTCGTCCAGGTAAGCCTTGACTTTAACGCAGGTATTTATTGTGACACTGCTGGCTGGACACTGAGTGGACAGGTGATGAGTGGTCGTTAGCTAGCCAACACTTACCTGTCCATTATGATTATTTATTGTGTCTACCTAAGAGAACAGTGATTGTCACTCATCATAATAAACACTGACATGTTCAACATGTATCAACATGGACATGCTCCCATGATAAATGTTACCATGCAACTACTTTTATACATTATACACATTCTGCACAGGAAACCCTTCAAAGGCTAAACTAAATACCAACACATAATGAAACAAAACTGTTAGAGATCATAAGTATTTTGGGGATATGTCTTTGTAGTTGAAGACCAAAGACAAAAAATCTCCCAAATATATATGATCCCTTACTTTTTTTGCACAGTATATGTATTACATGTCAGAATAAAAATTCAAAAGTTCAGAATGAATATTTCTTACATCCAACAAATCAAATAAGTTCTAAAAGTACTATAAACGAAGCATGCACCATTATATTTTATGAAACATGTTTTCCGGTAACTGCCTTTTAATTTATTTCCATAATACCCTTTTCCCCATGGCAATGAAACCAACTCAAGTTAACTTTGTAAGGATTGAACAAAATAATTGATTTTCATTTTACGAAGTGTAAAGGAATGTTGCCTTTGTTCACAAGGAGAATATCATGTGAAATCAATCGTAGAATTATATTACCTTTTTTATTTCAGTTAATTTTTTTTAAACAAAAGGTACCACTGAGCATTCCTACAACACCTAGCTTAACACCGCTTACGCTTCAAAGAGCTTCTTCTCATCAGACATGTTAATTTCCATGTTGTTGGGAAATAAATTTAAATTTTGTTGACATATCATATTGTATGGTGATGGTGTTGAATCTGGGGGTGGATTTAGTCGACGCTTCCATCATGAATAAGAGATGAGTGCCATCTAGGAGTGCAACTATAATCGTTTGCTTCAAAAGAATGCTCACATCAGTCTGTAAATGTTTAAACACCATCATCTTTATTTGAACATCTTCAGGAAAAAAGACGAGCAGTTTCATAATAAACTGGTCTAAGGTCTTGTAATTGTTACATTTCCTTAATTCTAAATACAAATCCTCTTTAATAAATATTTCATGAACCCCCACCCCCCCCCAGCTGAAGAACTATCTCTGGAGGCGATGGTCCAACATTGCCGATCTCTCCTGATTTATGCAATGAAGACCACTAGTGTCTGTAAATCATTATGAAGAATGACAATATTCACATAAACGAAGAACAAATTTCTTTACAGGGACCATATTCTTCGATGGAATTATGGAATAAATGTCAGAAAGAAACAAACGAGCCTGCATCTCATAATTGCTAAGTGACGTGAATGAGGCGTTGTTCACTGACGCTTTTGTTTGAAAATCAATCCCACAAACCCGTGCTCGGTTTAGGAAATAAGACATTTTGTCACTAAGAATGCTTCAGCTCACACCACCATAGAACCAGTAAAAAGTGCTGACATTGAAATATAAAATGCTACTTTCTAGTAACAAAGCCATCAATATTGAAAACAGTTATTTCTCTGGTGCTCAGCCAAAGATTACTTCGACTGTTCCTTCGTATCAGACATAGAATCACAAATCTGTGATTGCATCTATCAAATTTGTAACGTAACCAACTAAAAGAATCCCGCTTCCAATGACATCATTCCGAAGAGATCCCCAGCACACATTAAAGGGAATTGGCCACTTCCCCGATCAAACACACATGAACAATGAAGTTCTCTCCTTGCTAGGAAACAAGTTAATCATACTGGTCATCAATTATTTATTTCAAATTAAGCTTTTTTCCCATCCGTTTCATTAAAAAAGTAGTTCCATCTGTTATGGAAAACTCCTTAATCCTCACATTAAGGGGGGTTGGGGGTAGTGTCAGGGTTTGGGTGGCAGACACTCTCACATACAGGGTTTTATTCTCACAGGTCATCCTCACTCACTTAGTGAGAACATGTCAGGGTCAACACTGTTAGTCAGGGAAGGGAAGGAAGGAGTGAGTGAGTGAGTTTGTTTTACAGTGTTTTGAACAGTATTTTAGGTATATGATGTTTCAGGCTGATAAAGGAAGAAAGAATGTGGCAAAAATCTTATTTGTTTCTTGTTTAATGCGACACCTCACCAATACTCCAGTTATATGAGCAAGGATTGATTCTCTTGGGTATGAAACTTGTAATCAACAGTCACCAAGCCTGATAACAGCTGAGTTATCTTCCCTTGATGGGCATACTCTGACAGTGGAGTTATCTCCTCCTGAATTTATACAAAGGTTTAAATAGCTTTATTCATCTATTTATTCCAGAAATATTGCACCTCTTGAAAAAATCTATATTTTACATGAAGTAAGTTTGTATGAGACAGGAAATGTTTCATCCATCTTTCATCCTAACATCTTGGCCATCAGTGTGTAACAGAAGATGTCGAGTGTGCACTAATAGTTGAATGAGATGAAGCTAGGAAGAGGCTCCTTGAAGGTTTTGTGTGCAACATACTTGCACACACAACCCATAAGGAGCCTCTTGTACAAAGTGCTCAGTCTATTGTCTGCCAAAGAATGAGTTGTTCTAGTCAGTGTACACCTACACACCATCAGCGCCCACAAAGCATCCCAGCACTTCGACTATTGTGTTGAAATACACCGACTACAAAGGTAGTAGTGAGAATATACTTACACACAAGGACCAGCTCGGAGGTGAAGGTCTGGGCAGGCTCCTTGTCGCTGAGGCCCTCACATCGGTAGCTGCCTTCATCTGCCGCTCTCACTTTCGGAAAATACAGCGACCCATTGTTGTAAACCTTATGTCTGAAGCAAAACATTATCTTCCTGAATATGCTGAACTGTTATTACAAAACCTTTTAAGCAATTAAACTATATACTTAATGGGACACAAAATCCTGAATACTTGAATTCTTATAACATAAACAAAAGAAGAAAAAACTATCTGATGAAATAAATGTTGCCTCAGGTGTTTCTTTTACTGAAGGCACATTTCTTTACAATTATACTAGATCAAGTTTTTGAAAGGCGTTTAGATGAGATGTAACTTTTATGGATAAAACGTCCTTATTGTTTGTAATGACATTTCAGGGCTGCTTGTTGCCTTTCCTCGAGTGTGTCGCACATTGAAAAATACTCGTATTTAGCACCTTTAAGAATATTAACGGAAAGATACACAAACATAAATGTTTAGGATAGAGTTTGTTTTACCTGGAATGATTTTATTGAAGATGAAGAGCATGTTTTATCACCGAGTTCCTTAAATGATGATTTTAGAATAGCTTTTTCTACAAATGTTACGGTTGTAGTGTCCAACATTTTAACATTGTCAAACTACAAAAACAGTTATATGTGTCCTTTTTAAACAACGTGGGTTCTATCTTACTGCCCAAACCTGCTTTTAATACAACAACATAGAAAATATATTTAACATGGATAAACAATCACTTTTACATATGCATAAATGCCTGCTTGTTTTTACTTTCATAACTTAATGTGAGTGGCGTTGTACCATATGCTTACTGTACCAAGTCTTATGTTTGTATATATATTCTTTTTAAGACTGACTGACTGAGTGAGTTTATTTTTACGCCGCTTTCAGCAATATTCCAGCAACATCACGGCAGGGGGACACCAGAAATGGGCTTCACACATTGTGCCCATGTGGGGATTCGAACCCGGGTCTTCGGCGTGACGAGCCAACGCTTTAACCATTAGGCTACCCCACCGCCCCTTCTTTTTAAGATGTACAATGGTGAGATGTAATAAATATCTGTCTGTCTGTCTGTGTGTCCACCAGATGAAGGGGCCAGAAGAAGCCCCGAAATGTCGTCAGAAACTATAAAGAAGCTGTTATCCATAAAACTCTCATGTCTTCACATGATCAATATATCAAATTAATGTGCTTGTAAATGTCTGAAGATATATGATCTCAGGCCGAGTTTTGTTGTTACATTGATCCGGACTCATTACAGTAGATCCAAGCTACTATGTTCCTATGATATGAAGGAATTACAATCAACAAATAAAAACTGATACATATTGAAAAGTGGTAACTGAGAAATGTGTATCAATATAGGCTGAACACTTAATGATTTAGTGTCTCGTGAAAGCTATCAGTAGTGATTAGACACAATAAGATATCAAATAAAGGATATTTATTGCCAATACCTGGATGTGTTGGACAGTTTTTCATAGTTGGAGAACCAATCGATTCGGCTTGCCCCTCGGAATGCGCAATCCAGACGGGCGGGGCTGTTCTTTAGGACCAGTTTATATGCCGTGAATCGATCCTCCAATAAATGCGGGGTATTGGGAGCTGTCGATAAGACAAAAAATGCAATTAATCATTGTAAAATTTCTGCAAAATTAAAGAATATTGATCAAGGAAATTAAGTTTCCCATTTAGATCCCGTGTTTATGCAAGGAGGTGCCTGGCTCGGAGATTCAAGGCAGGAGGGTAACATGTCAGGAAAACGCCCCTTAATAACTGTTGAATGACTTTATGCTAATCTGGGTAAAATTAAAGATGTGCGGGATAACATGGGCCATTATATACGTGAGAGGACTGTAGTGAAGCAGACGGGCTCCAAGCCTTGCATTCACTGCATGGACTTCCACCCAACGAGATCAGGTCTATTGCCACAGTTTTATTAACCATTCGCAGAGAAAAGGCATAAAATGAGAAAAAAGACCTGAAAGTTTACTTTGTAATGAGCAAGCATGGTTCATGCCGAGAATGTTAAGTGGTTGTATATTGCAAGGGGGAATATGTGATTTATCGCACAAGCAGTGCGAACAGACCTGCATCCTTAGGGCACCTGCAAAGTGGCCGCATGCATCTAAATATCACAAATACAGTCATAAACCTCTCCCTTGAGCAAACCTTATGACATGTGTCAGATGATAGCTCACAGCAAGAACACCCTTTTACAATCGGACGTACTTCGATTGAGACCTACTCATCCACATGTACAAGTTAACCATTGTAACATATACCCTAAGGTAACAAATCAAAATGACAAATTTCACATTACTGCATCAGCGACCCCATTCCGGCTATTCATGCAAAATTTGATTCTTGATCAATAAACGAGGACACAGGATCCTTGCCATGAATAAAAAGATCAACGATGCTATATTACCATAATTTGATTTTTCATGATAAAAAATATATTGAATGATTCCCCTGTTTCATATGACAAGCAGCCCACTCAGTTCAATTAATCATCTCCCTGTTTCCTGATTGAGCTTTACCTTCACTATTCCATATCAATGCATGCAATTTAAACCTCACTAAATTTCCCGAAGAAAGAAAATGCTGAATTTTTACGAAAACTGGCGTCTATTTTGCCGCCTTGTTAACCCCCTCCTTAGGGTCTCTCCACGTCGCTTCACAGACCCCTTCTATCAATCATATTTGGAAATTGCTCAGGACCAATGTAAAATGGCAACTGAAAAAATGTGTGCAACTTGTTGCTATAATTTATGAACATGGACGTCAGGTTAGCAACAATTAGCCATCAATCTGTGTTAGCGCTGCCTTTATTTCCAATCTGACCAACCAGGCTCATGCGAGGATGCAGTAATTAGAAAATTTGAAAAAAATCCCATTCCTTTTGAACTGCTTCTTATGACTAATGGCGAGAGCGAAGGAAAACATGTTCCAATGAGTTTGCCAGTTCTGTCCATTTTGACAGATTAATTTCTTAATGACACATTCTCCATTGTTTGTTTACATCATTAGTCAATTTGATATGCTTCATGTTTCTGAAAATTGATTTCATATCTCAAAAGAAGAACTTTCATGGTTCAAAAAATAAATTTCATTGAAATTAAAGTTACATGGCGTTACGAACATGGTCTACTGAACTCGAAAGATGAGAAAATTGACATCTTGTTCTCCAGTAGTAATCACATTTTTAACATTTGTACAAAGTTGTATGTGATTAGTTCCCATAATGACAGGCATATTTTGAAGGCCCCTATGAAGTGAATAACGTCCCAATTGTGACCATCAATCTGCATATCAAGCATATGATTTCTAGCATTGATGATCATAATTTCTTCTCCATCAACAGAACTGCTCTACGATGGTGCCTTCACATTTCCAATCATGGTTTTACCGACCATGAAAACAATTGGACTATATTTTAAGTGTTCCTCTGAGAAGTGAGTGCTTGTGACCCAAACAGCACTAAGTCCACTGCCCACATGTCCTTATCAGTGTTTACTGACAGAAAGCCCAATGTGTTCAGATTTGGCTAATTAAGCATACAGTGGACCTACAAGATGGATGGAGGAGGAGAGGAATGTAAACATTGTTGTTGGTATGGCCAAGAATCCTGGTTCAGAACTTGGCAACAGATGGGCTATGGGGCACAGGCTCCTTAATGGTGGCACTAGGGTCTGCTGTCAGTGTTTGCAATGGCTTGACTAGTTTCACTCAGTACAGAAAGTTGCAGTTGTAGGAGTGAGCAATGTGATTGCAAAGGTGCAATCAGTTAGAATGAGCACTGAAAACTGAAATGATGCAACCAGATACAGAAGCAACAGTGCAACCGGTTTGAGCAAGTATAGAAGACTGCAACAGTGCAACCAGTTTGAGCAAGTATAGAAGACTGCAACAGTGCAACCAGTTTGAGCAAGTATAGAAGACTGCAACAGTGCAACCAGTTTGAGCAAGTATAGAAGACTGCAACAGTGCAACCAGTTTGAGCAAGTATAGAAGACTGCAACAGTGCAACCAGTTTGAGCAAGTATAGAAGACTGCAACAGTGCAACCGGTTTGAGCAAGTATAGAAGACTGCAACAGTGCAACCAGTTTGAGCAAGTATAGAAGACTGCAACCAGTTGGACTGACAATAGATGATTGCAACAGTGGAACCAGTTGGACTGACAATAGAAGACTGCAACAGTGGAACCAGTTGGACTGACAATAGAAGATTGCAGTGGTGGAACCAGTTGGACTGACAATAGAAGATTGCAATGCAACAGTGGAACCAGTTGACTGACTGAGATTGCAATAGAACCAAGACTGAAGATTGCAATGGTGGAACCAGTTGGACTGACAATAGAAGATTGCAACAGTGGAACCAGTTGGACTGAGAATAGACAAAGACAGTTGGACTGACAATAGAAACAGTGGAACCAGTTGGACTGACAATAGAAGATTGCAACAGTGGAACCAGTTGGACTGACAATAGAAGACTGCAACAGTGGAACCAGTTGGACTGACAATAGAAGACTGCAACAGTGGAACTAGTTGGACTGACAATAGAAGACTGCAACAGTGGAACTAGTTGGACTGACAATAGAAGACTGCAACAGTGGAACCAGTTGGACTGACAATAGAAGATTGCAATGGTGGAACCAGTTGGACTGACAATAGACGACTGCAAAGGTGGAACCAGTTGGACTGAGCCCAGAAGATTTCAATGGTGCAACGAGTTATAGAAGAATGCAGTGGTAGAACCAGTTGTACTGAGCACAGAAGGTGGATCTGTACACCTGGTGTGGCAGCACACCATCTGACGATGCAGATTACCTTCATTGGGGCAACAGATACAGAGAAACTCCACACTAATCCAGCATGCTAAGATAACACCGCTGGTCTGAGTTTGGGTATGGTCAGTGCTGGCAGGGTGACTGGGTGTGAAATGGAGCTGATCCTGATGTAGATGAGTCTGATAGAGGCCAACAACTCAATTAACACAGCTTTGATGCTGGGACCTGAACTGACCACTCTGGCTTGAGGTATGTCTCCACACAGACAGCGGGACCCAAGCTTATCACACACTTGATTGCCTGCAGTTCCATACTGTACACATCACTGGTACATATCTCCTAACTAGGGAATAACAAGATGTATACAACAGGTACTGCAAGAACAGTTGTACCCAATCACACTGATGGTACATCATTATGTACCAGAGGTAAGTCAGGGAGTTGGATTTTATTTAGTTTTCAACATGAAGCTGTGTAGGTGACCACTTCGTGAAACGCTGAAGTGTAGTTATGGTGCAAATAGTCCACATCCACTTTGAATCTGGGATTCAAAGCAATGATACATAATATATATCCTAGCTAACTGTGAACCCACAGACTACATGACCACCTTATGCAACTGAAGAGTGAGTGAGTGAGTTTAGTTTTATGCCAAACTCAGCAATATTCCAGCTATATGTCGGCGGTCTGTAAATAATCGAGTCTGGACCAGACAATCCAGTGATCAACAGCATGAGCATCAATCTGCGCAAGTGGGAACCGATGACATGTGTCAACCAAGTCAGCGAGTCTGACCACCCGATTCCGTTAGTCGCCTCTTACGACAAGCATGGGTTACTGAAGGCACATTCTAACCCGGACCTTCACGGGTTGCAACTTAAGAACTAATAAATACCAGATAGTGGTATCCATTCACATTACTGATAATATATAAACATATTACCCCTTTCAACAATGTTCAAGAATTTTGGAAAGAAATATTGCTTATTAATCATTATATACTGTCTCATTACCAAAATTACCCTATTTTCAAGAATGTGAAAAACAGATTTTGGTAAATATGTCTCATAAATTAATATTCTGCTAAGTTCCTGACCAAGTTGTGCTCCAGTGGCTCCTAGTCACTCGGGTTTACCCAATCAGACAATAACAAACAAGTGATTGGCGGAAATCAATGGGGAGCAGAGCTAAAGAGGGCAAATGATCCTGATTGTATCTGGTCATGTGATTAGATTCCAGCAATCACTGACCACTGGCTGACTATTCCCCAGAACGTGTAACACATCTGTGTAATCAAGAGGAGCTATGGGGCCATATTCATGACAAGATCCAACACAGCCAGGAGTCCCTATTGACAGCTGACTGGGACAGAAGGAGTGGACGTGCATACTGAGGCAAGACACTGAATGCAAAGTACTGCTGGGGACTGGGAGAAGGGCTAGGTATAGTCTGTCTCACAGTCCCTGAACCACATTAATTTCCCTACTGCCAAGCCCTCTCTGCTGTGCTAAAGCCCTAAATAAAGCAAGTCTAGATTTCCTCAGGTTCTGAATCTCTGATCTCCCTAGGGCTCCTTTTCAATATAAAGGGGCTTGTTTGTTACTATCAAAATTATATATATTCAGAGACTAAGTATTAGTCTAGGCTAGGTAGAACAGATCACTTTCATAACAGTCTCAGACTATTTCCAGCAATAGCCATCATCATCATCATCATCATCATCATCATCATCATCATCATCATCATCATCATCATCACCATCATCACGACCACCTTCATCAGTATCACACCCATCTAATCATCATCATCATCATCAGCATCACATGCACATCACCATCATCATCATCATCATCATCATCACCATCATCATCATCATCACCATCATCATCACCCAAATCATTCTCACACACAATTTTTATCATCATTATCATCATAACCATCATTGTCATAATGGATCTTCAATAACACTTATGATTTAAGTCTGGCTCTGTACAGAGATGACTTCCAGGAAGACATGTGTTTTGGTTGTCCCATTCTCTTGACGCTTTGCCTGGGGAAGGGAGGTAACTGCTCACCAACTTATGGTGCATCCTGAAACTTTATATTTCCTACAAACACATCAGTTCTTTGGTCATTGTTTGCACCATTACTGGCTGTATCCTTTTCTTCTAAACACAGTTTTTGAAAACATGAACTAATTATTGTTCAAATAATATTTTAAAAATTCATGATTATATGTTTGGTTTTATCACAATTTACATGTCAAATGAGAAAATGATCCGTATTAAATCAGCTATTTATCACCGCCAATAAATCCCTCTAGCCTCTGCTATGACTGTAGTTAGTTGAGTTACAATTTCTCTTGTGAAGTATACAACACAGTCTCCCTCTGTAAACACTTCTTGACCACAATCAACCTCCTCCAATCAGAGTAACAATGCCTGCCGATGACCGTTACCACGATGCCCTGCACAACTGTTGCTACATAGACATAACAACATAACAACGTCGCAGGTCACAGTGGGGTCAGACATCAGTGTCATTATCTCCCACCATTCTATGCTCCAAGTTCTGATAGATTGCCAGGATTCCAGACTAGGACAAAATGTTAACCTCGATTCCAAGGGAGATGTTAATTACTAAAACCACCAAGTGTACTTCAAAGCTTGATCCATACCTCAGGTAATAAGCTCCCCACTAATTAACGTTTAATTAAAATATGTGCTGACCAAAATTCCATCTGTATCAGCAATCTGGACTTCAGAAGAATACACGCAACTAGGGAATGTGTCCTTGATTGAAGGGAGGGAACCCTCATTTCACTCCAGAAGGTTAGAATCTCACAACATCTAATTCTACCTAATCAGCAAGCCTTAAGTATATTACTGCAAAACTAACAACTCTTGTAAACAAGCATTTGTGGAAACTAACGTAGTTTGGTCATTAGTCCAAATGATGATCTATGTAGAACATGCAACTAAACTTTAGTCATTTCCACCATTTATATGATACCTTTCTTATGGAGCAACATGGTTTAGTCAAAAGCACAAGTGGAAGTTTCTAAGGATGTTCTTAATCATATAAAAAGATGTTGATATTTCAACGAAAAACAACACAAATCAACTCTCATTTGAATAATTTCCCACAAATGTTGCAGTGGAAGTAACATATCTGTAACCAATAACACTACACAGAGTAAGATTTGTTTCTTATTATAATAATTTCAGCCAACTGTGGGACTTAATTGTGGTGATCCTGAATAATTGGATAATTTGACACTAATAAAGTGGAGGATTCAACTAAGCCTCTGCACTGGCTACACACTGTACAGATAAAACTACAGTCAATATGGAACTGATTTGATCTGTGTGTTGAGACTACAGGGAGCACAGACAGGTGCTGTAGTCAATATCTCACACTAATACTTAGTCTGTGAATATATATAATTTTGATTGTAACAAATAAACCCATCGAAATTGAAAAGGAGACTCAGGGAGACCAGAGATTCAGAACCTAAGGAAATCAAGACTCGCTTCATTTCGGGCTTCAGCATTGCAGGGAGAGCTTTCTGTAGTGAAAATAATATGGTTCAGGGACTGTGAGACAGACTAGCAATATCTGAATGATCACTTTGACAACGATTAAAGTTTATTCTTGTCATTTTCTTTAACCACACAATATATCTGGTTCCTAGTGTATATATACTATATATAGTACCTCTAATTTACACAATGTATGACCCGTGAAGGTCCGGGTTAAAATGTGCCTTCAGTAACCCATGCTTGTCGTAAGAAGAGGCGACTAACAGGATTGGGTGGTCAGGCTCGCTGACTTGGATGACACATGTCATCGGTTCCCAATTGTGCAGGTCGATGCTCATGCTGTTGATCACTCGATTATTTACAGACCACCGCCATATAGCTGGAATATTGCTGAGCGCAGCATAAAATTAAACTCACCCACTCACTCACTACACAATGAATGACAGTCCTATCTCACAATCTTCTTGAAGAGTTCATGTGACTCTTCTACAATGACGTTATTGAAGTAATACCCTTTAACTGTAGTTTGTTCAGGATTATCTCTGAAGGCTTTTCATACATTTGTTAACCATTTTTTACTAACATGACAAGTTCATGTGAAAAAATACCTACTAAATACTGAACAGTGTACACTAGCCGTCCAATGTTCCCTTCTTTAAAACTCCGCAGCATGTGTAAAAACATAACCCTGAAAGAATCTTATCATGAGGATCACCAAAATTTTTGAAATCTCAAACTACAGTGCCTGGTGTTGTGTTCAGCTATCAACTATGACTCAAGATTTAGACTTGTAATCACTTGTCATCTAAACCCACAACCTTCCCTCTTAAACATGTCTGGGTACGTTCACCCATCTACACTGTCACATGCACAACTTCTGAATTCAGACAGCGAACCTCTCTCCCCTATTGATTTCATGCAAGGTGACTTTGTTTACAAAGTCCAATTGTTTAGGAGACAATGTCGTACCTCTGGAGAATTTATGTTCTTGAACAGAATGCCCTAAATGCATCCATAAAAACAGGTCTGATGGCAATTTGGCATGTGGAAAAACACACATGGAGTTTATGCCTTTGTAAAACATTCAAGTACTAGTTTGCCTAGTTTATATTAAAAAAATATGCTTCACATATATATACTTCACTTTTCTTCCATTAAAGCAATGTTTTGTTTATTTTCACTCCTGTGAAGTAGATTTTTAAAACTTTATGTGTGATGTAGTTAGGTTTTGCAAAATTTAACATTTTGTTTGATGCTCTGTGTGATCCAGAATTCTAACAAAAAGAAGTTAATTAGTTGAAATAAAAATATCTATGGACAAAAGACGACACATTATGACAAAAAGGTCATAGGTCACTGTGGATCAACTGTTCGTATTTTCACATTCCCTCTAACAATGAGCTAGTGTTACTGTTTAGGTTTTTGCTCGACAGAGATGTGCTTATAATGGAACATGAATAATTTTTGCAACATTATCAGATCGTAACTGTTATAATTGAGATCGATACATCATTGATGTCAATAATATCCTGCAACCTGTCAAACTAACCCCTGATAAAATTCAAAGCTTTTATTTGAACGAGTCGGAATGTCCTCGTGCCATCTTAAGACATGAACATTTCATAGTGAAAAAAATGAAGAACATAATTTACATTAAAATTTCAACAATGCTTTTAGAGACTGAAGGACAGAACTTGTCCCTTGGGAGTAGAATTCCCTTTCCCGTGTCCAACACGTTAGTATCTTCTCTCTATCACGAAGACAGACATAAAACAACCCTGAGCTAACTAACAAAGGAAAGTTCCAAGAATCTGTGAAGCAGAAGATAATCGGGAGTGCAATATTATGGAGATGGATGATAACAGAGGACATCAAGGCAGGCTGTTCAAATAAAACATTTGTAAACGGTTGCGTTCACTGACCTGCTGACAGAATGAATATTTCTTGCCCCAAATGAATGTAATCCAAGCTGTTTCATATCAGATATCAGTGGCCATCTACTCACAAATCCAACTCAAGGTGGACTGGATAACAAAATCAGGATCAGTCTTGTCATAAGGAACTCTACTTCAGATATCTTACATATACATCAAGGATATTCCTCATCTGATCTGATTGTTTGTGCATCAATCTAAATACTCCACACTTGTCATACTCCATCTTGTGGACGGTGGGGTAGCCTAGTGATTAAAGCGTTCGTCCTAAAACCCAGGTTTGATTCTCCACTTGGGCACAATGTGTGAAGCCCATTTCTGTTGTCCTGCCGTGATATTAGTGGAATATGCCTAAAAGTGGCGTAAAACTAAATTCACTCACTGACTCAGCCACCTTGTTCACACTGTCGACCATTGATGACTAAAAGTTATAAATAAGACTAACATAAACTTATCACAACCATGATAACAGTTTCATGACATTTAAATGCCAAACTGTCAAACTTTTCGCATAAACCACATTTCTCATTTCACAAATTTAACCAACTTCCAGACATGGATCACAAATCAAACCAAAGGGTCAACATAATGCCATAAAGAACAATTGTAATTTGACAAATCTGACAACAGTAATCAATACCAACATTTGCTCTGGGTTCACTAAATGTTCATAGAGGTACTGGGTAGTTCAAGCGAAGGTATCTGATTTTGAAAGGGTGAAATATGTGATGCACATTGTTGACAATGCACAGACCATGCTTGCCTGCCACATCCAGTCTTCCTCCGACAGCCATTTATCTTATCACTGCAGAGGCTAACACCACAGGTGCTGACAAGACATGAAACAACAAGGCGTAAAATCAGCAGATCGGGATCAGAGCAGACGGCCACTGGTAGCCATTACAGTGGCCAGGTATCGGCACATTGGAACTCTCCATTAGAGATGGTCTGAACAGTCTACAGATAGAACTGTACAGAGCAGACGGTCAGATAGGACAGAGAAGAGGCAGACGGTCATGGATATGTCTGTTATGCAGCAGACGGACGTAATGTCTCCTTTATCTGCCCAGTGTTGATCCTCTAGTGTTGTAAATGGTGTAAGAAGAGTACATGGGAACGCAGGGAGACATGCCAATGATTGCCTAATAGTCTTTGATTGAGCAATTGGATAAGATGTGGAAATGTTCAGCTGAGCAGGAGATCTACCAGAAGACTGGTAGGCCACAAGGAAAGGAGCCTTTATGGCAGATGATCAAAGAACCATAACTGCTGCTCTAATGCACTGGTCATTTTTACTTTGAAGAGGGGTCATGAAAAAACATTTCTATGATTTATTTTTAACAGAAAGTTTATAATTTAAAACCTTTTTAAAGACTGGTCCTTTATTATAGGTGAGGGCATGAGAAATACAGTAAATGACACCTCCTTAACATAGTTATAACACACTTTGGATTTCTTCATACATTGTTTTCACAGATAATCCTTTTACGACAACAATAGGCCTGAATTCAATAAATCAGGTGGTCCATTTTAGTCTACATCCACAATTCCCACCAGTTCTTACAGCTGCAGAATGCATTTCTTATGAAGTATAACACTGAATTCTTCAGGGCCGATTTTCCTAATATTTCCAAATACTGGTAATCCAGTTCTGTAGAAAAAGAATGACAGTTATCCAGAATTCTGCAATCAGACACCAGGTGAGGTGACGATCAAACCGAATTATGCAATGTGCTACCATGAATGTTATTCCACACCATTTGTACACCAGACTTTGGATTTAATGTCGAAAATTTTCTTTGGAATCATTCTCAAAGTGACAGCGTTGAATATACATCCTCACCATGTGTGAGTACTATGTCAGCTATGACTTCAAACATAACAGCCCAGTCCACCCCCATAGCTCATCGCTTCTATGTCATATCTATCGTTCAAACATTCCTGTCGAGACATGCGTTCCTGCTCCACATCCATCTACAGGGAATTGGGCGGACATTCTCCAAATGCTGGCCACAGACTCACAAACAGTTGAAGGCGAACTCTTGCATAAGGAACACGTTTATGTTTACCTATTACATAAGAAACGGTGTGTATATCATTAGAAGAGTGAAGTCATCAACAAATTGTAAGCATAGATATGTCTGTTGTGGGACAGACGATGCTGTGCGGGGCCTCCTGTATGTTATTTTTCCACTTCTTTAAGACTATCACAATACAATACCACATGGTGTTCATTCATGAAATTTCAATATCCATCAAACTTAACATAATACATGTTTAACTGTCCCAAAGTACTTCTAAGCAGAAATACGCTCATTGCCAGCTCATCAGTTTTCCGACACAGAGATATTGGATGGTTATTTTAGTTGTTTATACAATTTTTTCTCACCTTGAACATTGAGTAGGAAGTTTGTTGAGCTATCCACTGCTCCTGCCACATTCTCAGCTCGACAGGAGTAGATCCCATTTTCGGCAGAAGAAATATTGGCAATTTTCAATCTACTTCCTCCATCAAGAATTTTCACTCTCTCGGTATTGAATAACCTGAAAACAAAACAGGAGAACTGTGTTAAACCATTTGTACAAGTGACATTGGAACACATGGCTACAAATCATTCCGTAAAAAAGCAGCAGTTTTGCAATTGTTGGCTCATTTTCGCCATTTTTTTATGACTCTGTTTTTGCTATGTAAGCAAAATTTGAGACACTTCACAGGCATTCACAAGGGTAATAACACAAAAACATCAATTTCAAATGCTATCAAACAAAACTAATATTTACATTTCAATACCAGAAACAAAACATTTTTCTATAATTATTCCACAGACAGTCTTCAGCATGCCTATGTCCGCTGTAATTCATTTCAGTGAAGGTATCAGGAAATCCATGAAACTAGCACAAGTGTACGGTTACAAGATTTAATTAACTGGGAATTAAATGTCTGCATTTAAACATTACATCACGTTTTCCACAGCAGCCCAGCTTGAACAACGTGCCCCAAGTACGTCAAAACAAAAAGAGTTTTACAAAATATTTTTTGGGGGTTCAACATGTTTTTAAGAAATCCGCCTTCATTACAGGATTAAAATGGTTTCTGTATCTTTTGTATTTGGAAATACTGTTGGAAAGAGTTTTAAGGAAAGTAATATAATCAGAACCACAACTCTGTTTACATATGCTGACTCTACTACAGAAGGAGGTTGTTCTTGAATAATGAGATCGTAAGTTTTCCAGTCATCTGGTCCCAATCACTCACTAAAGTCATAACATTCTCATCTTGAAGATGAAAGGGGAATTAATGGTTTCAATGAATTAAATTCCCCTTTTCATTTACTGCTGTAAAAAATATTAATGGCATGAAAAACAACATTTCCCCCGTCCAAATACATATACCATCAATAAAGTACAGGTGCACTCCAAGACAACATTGGTTTAGCTGCAAAAAAAAAAGAAAACAAGCTACATAACACAGGACAAATGCTGATGAGGTTCCCAGGCTGGGTGACAGTCGCGTCAAGGAGATAGATGTGTACCCTCCTACCTACAATGTAAGACCCATTAGTCTGTGTTGAAGAGGTGTGTACAATTGTCTTTTATAGCCCTGTTGTGTCATACTGACATCACAAGGAAGAACCAAGTGATAAATATTCAAGAATATGATGAAGAGTGAAAAGTTGACTGTCAGTAAAATTAAAAGCCCAGTTGTGTCATGATGACGTCACAAGGCACAACCAGGTGATAAATATTCAAGAATATTGAAAGGGAAAAGTTGACTGTCACTGAAGTGAATAGTGAGTGAGTGAGTTTAGTTTTTACGCTGCACTCAGCAATATTCCAGCTATATGGCGGCGGTCTGTAAATAATTGAGTCTGCACCAGGTATCCAGTGATCAACAGCATAAACATCGATCTGCGCAATTGGGAAGCGATGACATGTGTCAACCAAGTCAGCGATCCCGTTAGTCGCCTCTTACGACAAGCATGGGTTACTGAAGATCAATATTCTAACCCTGACCTTCACGGGTCCTGAAGTGAATAATACTTCTAGGAACATGTACCTGTCGGATGGGAACTAACACATTGATAATCATCATCATCATCATCATCATCATCTCCTGTCACAAACACACCAGTATCAAACTGGCAAACACAAACAGTGTCTTATCATCAACTGGGTATAACTGTAAATAACCACACTTCAGTAGCATGGATCGATGCTCACACCATCAACCACTGGTTTGCCTAGTGAACTCTTCAGACAGTGTTGTATCTCAGATAATGTTCACTGTGGTACAAAACCCCACCCACTCATACGCTCATTCTGGCATCACTGGCACCAAAGCAGATGCTGAACCCCCTCCTGTAACCCATCAGCTATGCCTTCATCACAGACACAAGCAGAGCCCCATGTCCAAAAAGATTACTCAGCAAAGACAACATTGTCAAAAGATGCGAGAGCAAAGTGAATCCAATTTTCTGGAAGACTGAGATTTAGGGTATGGTATTATAAGTAGCCCATTTGTTTCTACTGCTGGAAGCATAAACCACACATGGAGTCAATGTTTCCTGTACTTGTCTTTGTGTGTACAGGTTAACTACATCACATCTACATTAGGAACTACGTGAACCGTCGCACGGACATTCCTGTTCATCTCTCATAGACATCATACTTGGCTGGGGGCATACACTGGGTGATGTCATACAGGGGCATACCCTTGGTGATGTTCCATAAGGGGCATTCATCTTGTGATGTCATACACTTAGTCATTGTCATGCAGTTTGTGATGTCATACACATGGTGATTGTCAGTTTGTGATGTCATACACTTAGTGATGTCATACACTTAGCGATTTTCATATACTTAGTGATTGTCATACACTTAGTGATTTCATATACTTAGTGATTGTCATATAGTTTGTGATGTCATACACTTGGTGATTGTCATGCAGTTTGTGATGTCATACACTTAGTGATTGTCAGTTTGTGATGTCATACACTTAGTTATGTCATACACTTAGTGATTGTCATATACTTAGTGATTGTCATACAGTTTGTGATGTTACGGGGGTGTCATACACTTAGTGATTGTCATACACATGGTGAAATACAGACTAATGTCTTGCAGAGGTTTCAGTTTGAAACGCCATGTGTCATCAGCCATTCAGCACTGAGGCTTCTAAATTCTCGTTATGACTGTCCTAACAATCCAGACAAGCAAACCTCATTCCTGTATCTCAAAAATGAATATACATGGGGAGTTCTGAAAGCCAAGATAAAACACACACCTACACACACACAATATATTATGTCATACAATGGGCGTGACACAAATATAAGGTCATCCAATGCTGGGGACTCTTAGATTTCACGATGACAAATTGTCTTTATGTGATTGCGGTGCCTGACGTAGCATTCGCTGCTCTTGCAGCCATTGTGACGGCCGTTTCTGGGTCTTACACAAACAAACATGTCAAGATGGCCGCCTGGTTAGGTTGGCACCGTCAGCCACAGACAAATAATGGCCATTTCCCTGCTACCCAGTTTACATGAGAACTTTTACAAAGCAACTGTCGGCCTCTGGCAACTTCCACTTTCACACTTTTTCCCTCCCCACATTGCTCCAGTGTAAACTTTCCAAACTCAAATCTGTATCTGTTGTACATTTGGTAGAGAGGTCGGCACCTTTCTTATCAGTCTAAGCGTCCATAGGCATCAAACCTCTCGTAAAATCACAATGCAGTTAGATTACATGCTGTGGTTATGTGCTGAAAGAACATTACAAGAATGTCCATGCAATTATAAAGTCTTTCTTCTGCAATAGATCCTAAAAATAAATGACAATGATCACATGCAACTGATAAATTGTACACAACAATCACCTCAGTTATGAATGTAGCCTCACAGATGCTGACAAGACATCCAAGACGAGTCACGTACTATCAAACCAGACAAGTCATCCAATACAAGTCATGTACTATCAAACCAGAGTGAGACTTCAAGAAGCCATGAAACTACTCCACCTGCCTGCTTTCTTTCAAAGATGACTATGAGAGTAGGTTCCTTACAATCATACTCTACTACCAAATAATTCATTATATTCATTCAAATACATATCATTACAATTAAGTCAGCTATTTTAGACCATTCCATATTTCCCTTTAATCACGAAACACAAGTTTAAAATGTTTCCCATCTTGCCGGTTACATGTACAATAGCCTCCCTGACGGTCATTACAAAGTGTAAGAGGAGTGGAGAGTTGGTCTGACTTGGCATTAAAGGGCTGGAGTTTACTGACAATTATATATTGGATAACCATGACACGATGCAGACACAGGCCAAAATGTCTTGCCAAATAGTGACCTCATCCGCAGGATAATTCTGACACTTCCGCCACCCATTTAGGTCTACATTATAGTGAGCGGGCTCACTGCCACACTTCCTGCAGTCAAGAGACCTTGGCCATATGGAAAGTGTCACAAGCTTTTGTTGACCTTCGTCCACATGCCTCTCTCGTCAGCTTCTAATACCAGTTTACATTTTTCTATGAAAAATTAGTCCATTCAAAAACTAAAAAAATGTATTCATTTTAATTGTTAAATATTTTTTATCTTCTTTAAATGCACTGATGGTTTATCATTGACTATATCAAATTAAAAGATTTCTTCAAAAAGAACTTAATAAAATTATGTAATTATATGAACAACTGTATAAACACTTCCTTACTCAAAGGTAACACATAAACTAAACATTTATACAAGTTTTAATTCAAGGAAATTGCCTTTGGGTTTAAACTTAATTAAATTTCAAAACCATACATTCACATTCTAAATATATGATGTTTTTACTAGTCCCTGTCCCATCTCAAATCTACCCTTAATGCCTCTGCTAAGTATCATTCAGATGTCTGCAGAGATTATCACCTTATGCTTCACCTTATCACTGGTAGTGATAAGGTAGACTTGCACATATCTAAGGGACATGACTATTTTTTAAATAAAAATTCCTAGATAAGATAATTACGAGAACAAGTTGTGTCTGTGAAAGACTGGTACCCCAGCACTGTCCACTTATCAAGACTTAACTAATATGAGGATTGATTTGATATGCATCCAGGACTTATCATTCAGTACAGCCCTGAAGCAAGGCTAGTGACAGGACTTCTCAACCTCCTGTGTAGACAGACTAATGCTTAGTCCCTGAATATATATAATTTTGATAGTAACAAATAAACCAACATAAATTGAAAAGGAGCCCCAGTGAGAGGGAGATTCAGAACCTGAACCTGGGGGAATCTAGACTTGCTTCATTAGGGGCTTGAGCATTGCAGGGAGATCAAGGCAGTAGGGAATATAATGTGGTTCAGAGACTTTGAGAAAGGCTAGGCTGTAGGGGAAATAATGTGGTTCAGGGACTGTGAGACAGACTAGGAGGGCTAGGCTGTAGGGGAAATAATGTGGTTCAGGGACTGTGAGACAGACTATCTCTTGTGCTGCAACCAAGTCATGGCTTACACAAGTCTTTATTTCTGTAATTATTAAATAAACTCATTACATCCAAGTTACATTAATAGAACAATTGGTCCCTATAAGACCTTTGTACATGTTCATTTAGACTTGGCTGTAACAAAGACACAATTACTATACATCCATGGATTATCATTTAGTACAGGCTTGGAGCAAGGCTAGGCGAAGTCTTATAGATTACTTTTTTCATAACGTCTCCGACTGAAACTTTATGAAAAAAGTTTGATTTTTTTTCAGTGGATAAAGGCTGTGGACTATTCTGGCCAGACAAAGTCATAAGCATGACTGAAGGGCCAGTGAGACTACCATTGAGAAGGACTTATAACAAGCAAGCAGCCCGAGACATTTAAACCTTCGTCAATCTCAGAGCACTGAAATACTCAGAATAGTCATATATATATAAAGAAATACCCCAAGGGATGTTGCTCTTAGAAAAATTTAACTGCCCCTTCCCAGTGCATAGCAGAGATAAATCAGTATCTAGTGTAAACACTTTCATTAACAAAGCGGTATATGTCTTCGCTGAGTTGCCAATACTGATACTTGTATCTCCAGACACTATCGCAGCTCTTGTATATACACAACTAGCGCCTAGATCAATATTCTGTTACACTACCACGAAGGAATTACTTTCTATGTATTTATTTATTTTGGTTTAATCTTTCACATAAGACTAAAAAATATTTTCATTTCTGATAAGGCAAATTTATTTGAATGGAATGACTTATACATGTGTCCTCATGCACCTCATCTGTGGAATTTATATTTATTTAAATTATTTTTAACTAAAAGTTCAGGCAAATCCTTAATTTAAACCAGTTCTAGCTTCTTTAATTCCATAAGAAGGAGGAAACTTTCTATTTGAAAAATTTAATTACAATTAAGAACAAAAGTTTTCATAGACTTATGTAGTCTAAATACAGAGGATCCCATATGAATACAAACAGTAGAAGAAGAAATTTATGGACAACTTTACAACACTTCTTTATATGTAATCAGACAATCTCCAGTTGTCGTGGAAGAGGATGTACTATTTATCTACAGAAGAATCATCCCACAGAACAACATAGACCTACTGACACAGGAACGAGAGAAACATGCACAGTTTCTTGTAATCCTGGGTTTATCAATGTAAATTCTCCTCCTATCCCAGGCACTAGACCGTGACCAGTATCTAGACAGGCTTTATCGGTTGCATCACTTGTAGCAAATGACAAATGAGAAACATGTTTCAAAGTAAGCATAATTGAATACCTGCACAACATGAAAGATGGCATTTGACATTAAAACCTCGTAGTCACAAAACCAAACGAACCACAACCAGCCTACATGTTAGCAATCACTGGATCTAAAAACTATCAATGTTAGCAGCATTAAATGTAAAAGAGCATAATTTTGACATCCATGAGAACTTCAAGAGTCTAGCAGATGTCTGTTGATAAGTATAGGCTTACATTATCAGTTGTCAGGGGAGTATGATCCCCTGGAGTTGGTGCCATTGTGCAGGTAACATTATAAGGAGCACCCTGAGCCTCCTGTCATATTCATAGTCTTTACCTATGTTCTCTTTAGCACTGATGCCACAATCTTTTCCAAGTTTTCTTTAACTGCCTGTCAAGAGTTTGTTCGGGATCACCTACACTGTACAATGGCCGAGGCAAAAGCAGCAGCATTGTGGAGACCCCTGCTGCTAACTAGTCAATGTCATCAGACAGTGTCACACATTTGCACATCACTTTCAGACTCTTGCTGGTGAACAGCATAAAGGCATTGCTCAGCCCTCCAAAGTTACCATGGCCTCTAATCACAGCATAACAACATGAATTCTGATCCTATCTGCCCAACAACTACTTCAAAGCTAATAGAAAACGTCAATCATACAAGAGCTTTGGAGAAATCATAGCTGCAAGTACAATAGAGGAAGGCTTTCACGGCCATGCGAACAAAACCAGGCAGTCACAGAGCGCATCTGCAACAAATGCTACTTGCCCCATAGTTTAACAACTTATCTTGTTGTTTTACAAGTCTAACTGAAGGGTCCTAGCAGACAGGCATCTAGGCCTGTGATAGAGGAAGACTGTAGCACTGTCAACTCACTTCACATATTAAAAGAAAGTTGAGGATCAAATCATTTCAACTGACAAAAATTGTTTATCTTTCCTTTTCCAAACAGCAGTTGACATGTTTCCACAACAGAAACCAGATAGCGCATCCATGAACAAAGATCATATTCTCCTTACTTTAAAGAACTTTTACAATTTAGCCACTGTTGTCGATTTCAATTTTCTCAAGATTTAGGCTATTATCTTAAATACAGGAATTAAGTATATTTGACAAGAAGATTTGGTCCATTCTTCTGTGGCTAAACAAGAAACAGAATACCTAATCACTGATCACAACATTTACAAAACTATACAATTGACAATGACATGTTTCCCAACTTCATGCATATCCGTGTTTCACACGCTCCTCATATTTTCATGATATGTCAAAACAAATTTTCATTCATCAAAAAACATTTTTTGAGAAATATATAAAAAAACCAAAATTATGAAAGTTTACAACTCAAAACCAGTATTAAGAATGACAATGTTTAAAAAAGAAAATTGGAATCATGAGCTCATCACAATTATTAGTCTCATGTAATCAGCATCACAGACATTTTTTATCACGTATTCAGTGCCATCAATGTCTTTTTTCTGTAATCAAATATGTTATTTCAGGATCTTGGCTGCTACCAAGGAAATCCTCCTCGCTAACAATTATTATAATTTCCTGAATCTAATCTGACTAATTTGATTTATTAAGCCAAAGTTTCACCAAAGAGGAACAAGCATATAAAAAGCATTGCTTCCTTACACTTGTTAAATGACAGATTACTTTGACAGGTCCATACGAACAGGTACTTATTACAAGTCAGTTGGGAGATATAAGTGACAACTGAATATCGCATGACACAAATGATGTATTCTGAAACCTTCCCAAGTGTTGACTAGCTTTCTAAATACCAGCAAGATGGATCCCTTGAGATTTAACCATAGAATTAGTGAGTACATATCTCTTTTATGAGTATTGTTTAACATATAGTTGTTAGGAAAACAGCATCAGTAATAACAGTCCTGGTTGTCTGATCTCTGAATAGTTTATCTATGTCCTTCCTAAACCAACATGTCAGAGATTCTTTATTTAAGTAGAATACCAGAAATACTCCAGATGCAGAATTAAAAACAAAGCCATTCTGCATCTGATCATCTGTCTTTTCCACATCAAACAATATCTGGCAAGCTGAGGATCATAATATTGTATAGATATATGTCGTTAATGAGGAAATGGATCGGTTACAGTTATCAGAACTTGCTCAACTCTCTGGGGTTAATGGCTTCAGTGATAGAATATTTCACCATTCTCTGGCAATGTTTGATGGCATTAATGTCACCATAGAGATTTAACTGTCTGGCAGTAACTGCCCCTAAGATTCCTTCCATAAACAAGTAAACCCATGTGATAAATATTTGGAAAAATCTTACATAAAATCTGCCACCATCTTATCACCGTCCTGGGTTTGCCAACCTTGTAGGGTTCTTTGTGGTGCTCTCACAGCAACTATCTATCAGTTCAAGTATTTGAGAATCATGTTTCAGAAGTTGGTGTAACAATCCTAATTCTACAGTAAATATTGCCACGGGAGAAGCAATTATAAATGTCATAGATTTGCAGCTGGTAATTAGAACCAACGGTAGGTGCTGCATGATGACCACCCATTGGGCGCCGACGGTGCCATCCAAGGCCAGATTCAGTACACAGCTGAGATAAGCACTCAATCCTGGACAGCCCCCTGCTTATAACCTGTCCCTACACACAGCAAATGCCTAATTTACCAAACTGTTTGAATTATTTGAGATAATTATCATTTCTGAGATTAGAGTCTGGTATTTTTGAGAGTTTTCTTAGTACATAATTTGAAATTCTTTTCAATTATATAAATATATTCCCTCCTCAGGAAATCTGCTTAATTTGTTTTCAGTAGGAATATCTGTTTTGATAACAAATAAGCCTGCTCCCTTTTGTGCAGCTGCTGAGGCTCTGAGATACACAGAATTGCAGGTGAAATTATTATTTGGGTACAGATTCACTTTCTAGTGGGAAACTACACAAACTTGAGACATCTCTAATATCCATTATTCATACAATAGCTACATTTACCGAACAGTCAACATTCCCACATGGAAGGAGGTGAGTAGCTGATGCCTAGAGACAATACCAGAACAGTGATATAGAGAGGTGTGGGGTATTTCTAGCTGGTACAGTAGGCAACAGGATAGGTTTGAGGGTGGGTTTGGCTAGGCTTGAGGGTGGGTTTGGCTAGGTTTGAGGGTGGGTTTGGCTAGGCTTGAGGATGGGTAACAGACAGGGTAGGTTTGAGGATGGGTAACAGACACTTATATTTGAGGGTGGGTAACAGACACATATATTTGAGGGTGGGTAACAGACAGGGTAGGTTTGAGGGTAGGTTTGAGGGTGGGTAACAGACAGGGTAGGTTTGAGGGTGGGTAACAGACACGTATATTTGAGGGTGGTAGTTGATACAATGATTTAGCCCAGCATTGTATGGAGACTACCTCTGGTTTAGGAACACACCTAATATGGCTGCCATAGCCATAAGAATGCACTGAAGAACAGTGCAATCCAGACTGATGCTATTTGACAGTTACGAGCACAATATGACAAGTCAAGGATGTCTCTGATACAGGGCAAAAAAAACAGGGACTGAACTGGACCGTGATGAGAGTGATAGAGGAACCATAGATCCAGATTCTAGACTCCTAGACTCAGCTTCTGGTAAACCCCTCAACGTGGAGTAGGCTGGGTGGGATGGAGACTGTGTTGTATGTGTCGAAGCCCTGCGCCATCCCCACGGGTGGTACCACAATGTGGAAGCCAGCTTCTGCATAACGGCCATGCTGCTACATCAGGTGAAGCAGACGTGTAAACTGACTGTTTAATCACTGACCAAAACCATTCCTCACCCACACACAGACAAAACATGGCGATCACTTGCAGAAGATACTTTAAACATCTCATAAAGCAGGCGAATACCACTTCAATGGTTCACACATGCAGGAAGCCATCAGCTCTGTGGGATGTTTGGTAGCCATCACAGCCCATGTTGCTAGAGTACGACATGCAACGCAAGGAAACCTATCTCCCTTTGACCATCCCCACAAGGACAACATCTACCAGTCCTTAGCCATTAAACTGTTTTCCTGATGACTGCTTGTTGACTTTCCAATTCCAAAGTAACTAAATATTAGGGAAAGGGCGACAGAGGGTCATCTCTCCCGACTCCCTATAATCGGTGGTGCAGCTAACAGTATCCACATGGGTTTCACCACCCATACCAACTCGCTTAGCATGTTTCTCATAAAACAGATACACTTTCGCTTAAGTTTAACACACCTTGATTACTTTCATATGACCTGTGAGAATTAACAGACATAACTGACATAGCAATACTTTTAATGGACCAGAAGATCATAAAAAAAGGAAAAAGAAAACAAATGATATAACATGCTTTTTAAAAAAATGGCTTGTAGTCTCATGAAAATGTTCAACAAATCACCAGAACATGTTTTAAGTAGCATAAGCATCTTTTTATTTGGAAATGGCTCAAACAAACGATATCTAAGACATGATGGGATTGATGATACACTTTGAACAAATCTGTTTCCCAAACGGTGGAATACAACTGGTAGAAGACAGTCATCATACATTATAGAAATGAAACTTTAATGCTTTGATGCCATAACTTAATTTAGTATGTGAGTGACACCGGATGATTCACAAAGAATTTAACGCACATTGTTGTAATGCTTCGCTAAAAAATTATGATGCATCACTTTGTGGTTGGACAGCAAACAGCATTTTGACGACAGTGGTTGCCACTCACAAGTGTTGCTGTTGTGTAACAAAACACCATTGTCGCCCAAAGATGGCGATTCCAAAGAAACGGTGTCATATCAAATTTTGAGAAAACATTTCAGACATAGAAAAAACACAATTCCCAGTTCCCTTAAAGGAAAAGAGATTAAATGACTTTAAAACCCTATGGACTACCAGCAGTTAAAGTTCTCCATGACTCTTTGTTGAAACAAGCCTGGCCTCTGGCAAAAACCATGCCACTTGAATTATCCAATATGAATTATTTTTGTAACTTCAATTCCAAACTTGCATTTTGTTAATCTGAAACTAAAAATTTACTTGCCTTGAAAGTCCCTGGAGCATTCAATAGAACAAAGAAAACTTTAATTTCAATGAAATTAACAAAGGCAATTGCTTGAAAATTTGAAAAAAGAGCCAGAAGGTTTAAGCACAAGAACTTGATTAGCTGATTAAAGTTTAACTTTTAACCAGTCCCAGACTGTGACATTTATTTTAGAGTGAGATGTTAGAGGCATGCTGGATTACTTCATTACAGGGAATTTAACAATTTTTTATCGTCTAAGTAAATGCTAGGACATCAATCCCCAATTACAGGACATTTGTAATTAAACCATGAGTCATATGCTGTTATCAAGCTCCGACGCTTATCATCATACATCCCAATCTATATTTTTAAACATAATTTTTTTAATAAATCTTTAATATCTATTGCGTTTAGTTAACAGTTTTATGAATGGACTAGGGTTTACAGAAACTGATGAAGAACAAACTGCACAAATAACATCTGTCCATCATTCGCCAGAAAACCTTCCTGCAAAAGGAGCAACTATGTAATCACCCTGTCCCATCCTTCGAAGAGCTCTAATGAGTAATATTAACATGGTACATAAAATATCAATTAAAACCCAATTTCAAAATGAATAAACCTCAAAGAGTGCAGAATCTTAAACAAGAGGTAGCTAATGGTGAATAGCCCATAAATTACCCAAACCCAGTGACCCAAAGGTAATTGCTAGCAAAGATGTAATTTTCACATTGATTACATGTCTCAATGATGCTTTCCTAGAAACTGCTAATGTTATTGCATTGTCGTTTATAGAAAGACAAAACAAAACTATGTCCAATTTACACTCTCTGACTCAGTGGGATATTAAAGAGCAGTAGGAGAAAATTACAGGCTGATTTTAGTCTGTTTGTTTTTCGTCAAAATGACAAAAACTAAGAGGTATTCGGAAATATCACAAAATGTGTTCTGATTCCTCAATTACAGATGGTAAGGAGAAAACTTGAACTTCTCTGTCAGTATTTCAAAGACAATCCACAAGGGAGACTACTCTTTCAAGTTTTTAAGCGTGATGTCAGATTTCATTCAGGCTCAGTTGACAAAATTAGATTGAAAGGCCCGCGGAGATTATATAATTTCCTTCACAAAATTTTCCACATGAACTCCAAACACATTTGGAAGGTATGAATTATTTATACCAAAAGTAAGAATGGAATAATTACTCAAAAATCATCTTCTTTGACAAAAATCTCAAGCTATCGTAATCAATTACCGATACTTGTTATATCTTCAAGGAATTGAGATATCTTTTAGCTACAGTTTTTTGTCGCCAAGTCACTTGTTAGCTAATTATCTCGCAATCGCAAAGTAAAAAGCAGCTCTCAGTATCAACTTCTTAAAATAACTTTTTCTGAGATAGCACTACTGGGATTCAATAAGGTGATGAGGCTAGAATTATTCGTGTTTCAATTTACGTATGTTTTTCATATAGCAGAAGTTAACACGAAGGATAATGTATGTATAAGCATCTTACATTTCATAGTCTGGTCTCCACATAAGGGCTGTATTGGCGTATGTACGGATAAAAAATATGCACGATATGGTAGGAAATAATATAAAAAACGTAGCAGATATGCGCCTTAACAATGGTGTATGGGCTTAGAATCATTTACAGACGTATTTATATACATATCAATCTGATTTCAAGCAGTGTCCCATCTTTGAATTTACGTGATAGTGACACGTTGGGGTTTCCCTTGTTGTGTTTTGGGAATCCCAGCTGCTACGGTTAAATTACGCACATGTATGTAAATATGGCGGCACAGAAACAAATTACAAGTTTCTTTCAGAAACAAGACAGTGCCTTGACGACTTGTAAACCGTCAAGTAATCAAATTGCTGTACGAATAATGAACGGACAGCTTACTAGTGTCACTTGTTCGTCTTGTTGTAGTCACACTCCATTAATTCCATTCTGTAAATGTTTTCTTATGGCTTTCCAGTACTCCTATATTGAAAAGATAAGTAGTATGTACTCCTGATTTTGAAAAATTATCTGGAGCCCGGATAGTCTATTTGTATTTAATGTGACACATTTGAAATTGATGCAGCCCGCAAAGGCCTTGACAGTGTCATTTTAAGCAAACAGTTTCCAATACAAACTAAACAGACCAAAGTAACTCTTGTATTCAAACACATTTGATGATTCATTTTTCAACTCTGTTTAGTTTCATGGGCTACTAGAAACAGCTTTAAAGGCACATACTGAAGATGTTTAACAAGAATTAAGGGAAGAAAAAATTATTGGGACTGTACATATAACTACAATGAAATGGGTCACAAGTTGATGAACTTTATCAGATACCAAGCCTGGAATCTTGTCAAAAACACATTGTAATGCTAAGTGTACAAGGGTGAGTGACATTTGGTATTTATTTGGCTCACTTGAGCCTGATGGCCGGATATCTTGCTTCATGTGCGAGGAGACATCAGTGAGGGGTAGACCCTGCCATCCAGATGTCCCCCAGGCCTGCTACCGGGGTATCATAGCTGCCCTTTACACCACTCCACACACACTGGAACACAATCTCTCCAAGACCACATTGAACCACTCACATTTTCCGCCTCAAATTTCAAAGCTATTGCAGCTTTTGAAGAAACTCATTGAAACGTATTCATGCATTTCTGCTCCTTGCAAATACTCCAAAACATTTCAAACAGTGCTAATTTCTAAAATGCGCCCAGTTAAATTTTTATTTGAAATTCTGAATAAAGTTATCATATTCCAACACAAAGGAAATAGATTTGAGAACCGATTCCATTAGGTTGAAATGGATTCATAAGAAAGGCAGTTGAGCACTGTAAATATCATCTGTTATACGAGGAAAATGCTCCCCTTCAGAGCAGAGAGGAACATTTGCTTTGAGTGTGGTGTCAGTACCAGGGCAATACTTGAAGGAAGGATCAAAATACGTTCCCCTGCTTTCAAGTAGGTCTTGTGCATTAACAATTGTCTTTATGTATCAGTTGGATGTAACAGTGACGCTCAACTTCAGAAGAAGATCATTTTCAAAGCTGGTGCCATTTGCCCCGGGACCCAATGCTATGTTCAAACATAGAGAGTGGATCCTAGAGAAACAACTGAGATGCTGCTAGCAACGGCGTCGGGCACTGTCTCCAGCTCCACTCCACCGATGGACTTCGTTCTTTGATATTGGCTTTGCTAATGTGAGCATCCTTCATGTCTCTATAGGATCACCTTTTACAATGGCCACTTAGGCCTCCATAGGAAACAGAGACTATGCCCAACAGAATCTCAACACTTCACTGAGAACACAAAGACCTTAGCTCGCAGCTAGAATACACCATTAATTTGACCATGAGAAGACAACAGGTCTCACACCTGATCAAACGCATATGTAACTAAGTGGTGCTGTTCTAGTCACAACTACTGCTGCAGTTCAATGCTACTTACTGACAACTTTCATTACAAAAGAAAGATGCCGTTTTCTTACAAATAATGTTGAAAAGGTTGATTGTCTTTCTTACAATATAAATATTCTATTGAAGTTTCTTACAACTACTGTTGCTAAGGGTAAACTGTCTTCATTACAACTAATGTTATACAAGATCCTGCATTCTTACAACTAATGTTACAAAAAGATATTTTCTTTCTTATTACTATTGTTATTCAAGAGAGATGCTGCTGCCTTAAAACTTCTAGGGCACAAGTCAGCTGTTACTTTCCTACAACTGCTGTTACATATTTTGGAGTCTGCTTTCCTTCAACTACTGTTACACAAGGTGGATGCTGCTTTCCTTACAACCAAGGTTACACAAGGTGGATGCTGCTTTTTAACAACTACTCTACAAAGATCATTCAGCAGACTGTTTTGTAGGTTGCTGCCAAGGAATTTAGTGTCTGATTACTGTAAATATTTAATCTTTTAGCAGATATAATCCAAAAATATGACCACAGAGCTGACGACATATTAAATTTATGTTGAGACAGGACATTTTCTCAAACAAGAAAATACTGTTGCTTCTTCTCGTAATCAGTTAATTCTTAATGCTGAACTTAGATGGTCTCTTTCCCTAGAACAGAGGTTATAGAACACAGAAAAATAGACCACATGTCTTGCAATTTACAACAAGCAGTCACCATGACATACAGTGTTGATACACATTTGTTTGAAAATCTCATTTGACCTAAACTAACATTTCACGCAACAGAGAATGATAGGTCAGAGCGATAACTAATAATTCACATATCTACAACTGTTCAAGTGGAGACCCCCACAGCTCAAATCATGTACTACTTCAAATATTTTTCCATTAGAACCTTTACTACCGTAATCGCCAACATAATGAACGTTGTAAAGTGCTTGTCAACCAATAACCCTTCACAATTGTGAGGTGGCAAACGTTTCTCCTTGAAACCACGAGTTGTCAAAATGTTTTCTTGTTTTGTGGCACTAAATGCATGGCCAACCTCCCACCATGATGGTGTGTGTATGAATGAGATTGCTGGGTTTATGGTAAACAGGCAAGTGGAGTAGCAGACTGGGGCGGCATTTCCCTGGTAATGGGTCCATGATTACACTTAGTGGGCAATACAGGTGGGAAATCTTTGGTACCTGTGGGTTTGGATCCTTGTTGGTACCGATTATGTTTCTAAGTTTGTCACAACCATACTCATGTTACCGGGTTTCACTGAAGAGGGAAACATCTGAGAACTTTATCTCCTCTCGTTATTTCCCTAATTACACTGCCACAGTGTGATATAACTGGAATACTGTTTAAAGTGGCGCTAAACTCAACTCACTCACTCACTCAAACTCAGTTCACTCAGTCACCATAGTAAATGGATTTAGGAGAGTGGAAGGTCAGAGGTTGATCCCTGACTGTGATAACACAAGATGGTACTTGTGGCTACCTAGACTAAGGCTTAGTCTCTGAATATATATAATTTTGATAGTAACAAACAAGCCCATTTATATTGAAAAGGAGCCCTAGGGAGACCAGAGATTCAGAATCTGAACCTGGGGAAATCTAGACTTGCTTCGTGTAGGGCTTTAGCACTACAGGGAAGGCTAGGCTGTAGGGAAAATAATGTGGTTCAGGGACTGTGAGACAGACTAGTGGCTACCCTGCCTGGTGCTCTACAATAGGGTGATAAAAGCACTGACTGATTTCCAAGTTAGCCTTGCTCCAAGGCTGTACAGAATGCTAAGCCCATGGATGTATACTAATTCTATCCTTTAAAGAGGCAAGTCTAGATATGCAGACAGTACAGGACCCCAGTCTGTTATTTATATTTTTTTAATAGAAATTCTCATTCAAACTATTAATTATTACCTCAGAGACTTGTGCAAGTCTAATTCTGATTATATACACTGTCAGTCATGGGCATCCTTGCAAATCAGGGACATGGTATCTCACTGGGTGTGCACTATGAAATTGGCAGTCACACAGGTGCAAGTAGATGCAGACGGATGGAAAGATGGATGGACAGACAGACAGACAGACACACACACACACATGCCACTATGTAAGTGAATGTGACCTTCAACCCCATCTCACCTCACTCTCACACAGAAATACCAGCAGCAATGCCATGGGTACAAATATCTGCCATTTTGGTGGTCCTCTGAACTGAGGAAATCACTCACAGCCTCCCGAGGCATGTCGTGGCGCAACTTGGGACACTGAGTGGACCATTATGGCACCTTGTTTGAGAAAACATGACGTTTGCACAGCCATGTGGCTCAAAGAAAACGTGAATGAAACTGATATTGGGTAAAAAACAACCCTGTATTGTTCACATTGTTGTTGGAAAGGGGCAGTGGGTTACATAACCAAACAGCCCAGCCATTGTTGAATTTGTCAAAACTATGTGGTTCTGATTTCAGAAAATTTATTCCATAAACACCGATTAAGCAAACATTTTGAAAAGAATTACTCTAACATGAAGACAGCCTTATCTCATTTGTAAAGAAAATAGCAGAAGCTGTCAACATGCGGAACTGATTGCGTCTTGTTAACTATCCATTCTTATGGGACGAGGAATATGTGCAACCTGTAACCTATCTAAATAAACTGTACATAACATGTGGCTAAACGGTCTACAAAATCTTAGCTATTCAAACTGCTTTTCCTTCTGAAATAGCATTACCGGGGTTTTTTTGATTGTTTTTTTAAAGAATTTGGACAAGTTTAACTTTTTCTGGTTCCACTTAATGTGTTGGAAATATGAAGAACTTATACACATTTGAACACTCGTTAAACCCTGGATGATCCAGGCATGCTTAGGTTTTAATAATCATAATACTGATCATTAGTGCCTGGAGTGATGCTTCAATGTTTTGCAGACAATTGCAATTCTGGGAGTGATGCTACAATGTCTTTTGCTTAACACCACCCTCACAAATATTCTGGCCAATATGAGGGTGGTATGTAAATAGTAGAAATCTGGATCTGACAATCTAGTGGTTCACACCAATAATTTATAATTCTGCTACAATGTTCTGCTTGACACTTGTAGCATTGGAAGTAATGATAATATTTTCTATTAAAACCTGTTTTAGAAAAAGCATGATGTTGCCATTTTCTGAAAGCTATAATCAGTATTATTATAATGAAGACACTGTAACATCAACAGCATCTTCAGGACAGAGTCAGGCACCACACATACCTGAACTTGTTGTGGTACCACAGAATGGAAGGCTCAGGGTTGCCGGTGATAACACACTTCAAGATGATGTCCACACCAAGGGAGAGCTCCTCCTTCTTCGGCCGCTTCAGTTCCACCACTGCCGTCTCCGCAATCCCTGGAAGGAAGAAGGAATAAACTGAGAGATATATCGCAATAACAGTGTATATCACAAGATATATATCACAAACATTTATTAGGGTCCACAGAAACACATGACTTAGCTGTAGATGATAGTGCGGATTGTTATACTGGTCGAGGGTGAAGACAATCAGACAGGATGATATTTTGTTTACCATGGCTAGTTGATCATATTTGTTTTCTCCCACCAAATATTAATAACTACTAGCATGAAATGAGGTAGTTGTAAAACTTGGGATGTCTTCATGATAGTCATGGGTTAAATATGATAAACATGCAGATTTTATTGCAAGGTTAAATGGACAATGTGAATCATTATGGATATGAATCATATCATGCCCCGTTGAAATATTGTAGGAATCGGCATTTCACAGAGCAACACAAAATCAATACTGACAGCAATAAAGTGAATCAAGAGGCTGGATGGCTGGATGTGTGGATCCAAGATTCAGCAACCATGAATTTTTTTTAAAGAAGTTTAGACAAGGGCGGACATTGTGTCTGCTCATTGTGCCACACCTGGCAGAGATCATTTGTGCTATATGCACATGTTGGACCTTCGACCCACACCAGCTCAATATCAAAACATCAAACAAGACCAGCATTATTTCCAAATGACAGGATAGGATTTGACACAATACCACGTAGCCATGTACATCAGGCTTTGAAACTCCCTGCTGATTTTGAGTATGTGCCAGAATCTCAGACCATCTTTCAAATCGCTCGAGCCACAAGTCTACACAATAGAGCCTCAGCCTAATCTCCTCCTGAGACGTACATCTTAACTTCAATTATCAATTACATCTCCAACAGAATAATGCCGTAATTTCTCTTTCATGCTCTAGCAATGGCCAAGCCTGACCGTGAATACATCATGAATACATTGGCAGTCAAACATGGATGTGGATGTGAAGGTGTCGTCTGCTCCTCAATGGAAGTCGTTATACTGTATGATTAGACTATATGAATGCCCGCAATCTTGTTAACCCTTCTCTGTAGGTGCTATCTATGGGCTAGTCTACTACACAGTTCAGGAAATTTATTGGAGAGCCGTCCCCATCATCATCAGATATCTGTGGTTTCAGGAACTGGACGGCACTAACATACAACACATCTGTCATATCAGTTTCAAAATTGGCCATTATTTCTGTACCTATAACTAAACACGAAGAGTAACCGACAAGGCAAAGCCTTAGTACAGCAACACCCGGAACGCCATGGCAACCACCTCTGTACACAACCAGTGTTTTCCCTACACAGTATACCAGTCAGGTATCCGGAGGCTAAAGGATATCTTAGAACCCTATACTCCTCTAGTTGGTCTTCTTCACCTGTGGAACTTTCAGTCAGTTTACCAATTAGAGGTCAGATACTTGTTTACCCTATGCTATGGTTCAGAGAGATGAAATACACTGCCCGGCAGTGGAAACTGAGCTTTAATTTTCAACAGTTAGAGAAAATAACCCTTGGCAATGTTTGTTTATTTTCACAGTAGACTGTAATAAAACTGTCAATTTGAACCCATCAGAAATCAATTACTGTCACTTTGTGTGAAAACTTGGAGATCCTGTTACAATAATCTCCATATTGTTGAAAACAGTTGGAACTATGGTAGAGTATCACTTACAAATTCAAATATGATTTATATACCTCCCACAGGTAATGTTGTTAAAAACTATCATGTCTGCCACTAACAATCTAAACCCGGCACCTCACAAAGCACATGTTCCATACTCTAATACCTTGGTAATTTAATGCTACAAATGTTTATAATCTACTATGATCAGATTGTGAAGACCCATCGGTGACTACAAAACACACTTAAAGCATATTTGTATCTAACATAGAGGTAGGGTATAGGATCAGTGACCTTCACAGGACTCCCCCCTCCTGTAGACTTTCAAATAAGCACCAGCATTCCTTGTGGGGACATCACTTTTAAAGTCTAATGACAAACAAAACAAGAAAGTTGATGTCGGTAATGAAGGAAAAGTAGTCATTAAAGCCAAAACCATCCGTATCGCTTACAACTTAGGCAACTTGCAACCTCCTGTTACAGCTCTGATGAACCACAGAGCTGATGACACTTACAGATGCACAGTCTTAAATTTCTACTGGTTCCTTCTCAAAGAAAAAACAATTTTTTTTTATAGGAGTCAAAATACTGAAAATGCAAACGATGGTTCGTTTTGTCACAGACACATATCATCGTGCCATTGCAATATGGTTAGAGTTACCTGCCCTTGCCTTGTACACAGATCATTCTGCCTTTGGTGAAAAGTGACAGTTCAAAATAGGATCCTAAATTCTTTATCTACGCCTTATTGAGAACAATGTCCCAAAATTAAAACAATTATATATTTTAGCATCATGAATGAGTAAAGCACCTTCACTTTAATTACATTTTGAACATATAGTCTGACTTGAACCCAGACAGGGAGCTTACAAGCCTACAACTCGGACCCCACAAATTCTTCATGTCTTTGACGAATATTGCATGACTTCATACACATTTTTAAAAAATATCTCTAAACCCAATGGAACACTTGCATTCTTTTCAACCAGTTTTGAAGCCATGTTTCAACTTAATTCTCTTAATTTGGGAAAGGTGATAAAAATATTATCATGATCATTGCAAGTTGGCGCACCTCTGGGAAATCCACAGAGTTGTTCATCTTGCCATGATGGCTCCACAATGAGGTGGCTAATTCCAGGAAGCCATCAACAAGATTTATACCTGATAGAGACTCCATCCATTTACACAAGCTGAGAATTAGGGTGAAAATACTTGACACAATGCCCAAACTTCTAATCGTAAAATCCCCGATTCTCCAAAGAAGGGATAAGAATAGAAAAACGGATCTCATTTGTCAAGGAACGAGGCTGCCTTCAATTCAGGATGTAATTGGCAATATCAAACCAAAATGAAACTAATCGCAAAGAACTTGGCACATTTACCGAGTAAATATCAACTGGATCATTAATCAGTTAAATATATCATCCGCCTACTTAACTTAGTAGAATAGCCATCTCTGGGAAATAGCTTGGGTTGTAGGTTCATTTCGGGTTTCTTTAAAGAATTTCTTCTTCCGCCATTTAAAAAATATTTAAATTGTTGAAAGCGGCAAGCATTAACAGTCATTAACATTTAATCTTGTGAAGCCAACGTACACAAATGTGTGAAGTCGAGCCTCCTCAGTCAAGGGTCAGCCATTACAGGTTACGATACGTATATGTATGCCGCAAGGAAACAATTTAAAATCGATAACAATATATTGGGTATGATGACACATGAGATGAATCAGTCAAGCTAGAGTTGGTTCAACTACACAGGTAGATAAACATTTAACAGATTAACAGATAAAAGTCAACATTCAGTTTTCAAGTCTTGGGCCAGTTCCTTTGTCACGGTAAATGTTTTTTAGTTTTCTCATTTGTATGCAAAAAAATAACTTTGCATATTACATTTAAAATTAATAGCTCATTTGTCTTTTCACACACAAAGAAATTATTTCATCCACTAGACAATAACAGAAACCAGCAATGACAGTGCACCTGTTTGTTTTGTCCTCACAAAATCACCCCTGCAAAATACACCACCCTACCAGTCACATTTAAGAAGCTTTAGGATGTAAGAGACATGTTGACATTACTGTAGACATTTAACCCTGAAACTGAAGCTTATTGGCTCCACCTTCATCCCCAGCTCTTGGTGACCCTGTCAAACTTTCGGCAAATTGTGGTTGTCTTGAATCTGTCGCGACTGACATAATATGCAAGATTTCCATCAGAATCAGGAACATGATGGCATAATTCTGTCGCTTGATGTCACTATCTGTCATAAAGCCTGAGTTACGATCTTTGTGCAGTACAAAGGTTTGTCTGGCTAATATCATCATTAGCAGTCTTGTACAGCCCGCAGTCCCACAACTACTAAACGACACATTAATCTAAGACAAATAATTCATTGTTGGCCTGAGTCACGGAAAAAAAACGTTTTTTCATCACGGACATGACAATGATTTTCCCATTTTTCTGTTTGACACATGATGACATCATCTATCCCAGGTAACACCATTCAAAGGGAGGTAATCAATACAGCATTAACCCTCTAAGAAATTACTCTGCTTCTCATATCCCCACAAAACAAAACGGTAAATCAAGACACATCTTTATACTGAAAATGTCTCATTGCTGTTAAGCATTGAAATAAAAAACTCTTTTTTTGATGTTACAGAAAATATTTTAACATCAGGAAATCAGCAAGTTTGGTCTTGTAATTACACATGTTTTTTCAGTTGTCAGCTCACCAGTGATAGACTCCTACCTCAACAGATGTAACTATCATGATATTGCTGGATCCAGTCTAATAAAACCATTCTTCAAAAGTGCATATTACAAAACAGGACCACCATACTGAAGATATGCTGCTATATATATATTTTCTTGCCACCCTCCTACAGGAGCTGTATTAGAAAAAGTAGAAACAGAATGTGGCCTAAAATGTAGGTAAGCTTAGAATCTGACAGTAAGATTGTGATTTATGACTGCCCATGATAATTACTGGGACAATTGTGTATTAAAGGTCACCTAACAATACTTTCATCAATAAACATCCAAATATACGCCAGAGCAATAAAATCTGTCTGGATTACCACCCTTACCAGTGAGTGAGTGAGTGCGTGCACTCAGCAATATTCCAGCTGGCGGCGGCGGTATGTAAATAATCTAGTCTGGACCAGGCAATCCAGTGATCAACAGAAGGAGCATCGTTCTGCGCATGTGTCAACCAAGTCAGCGAGCCTGACTACCCGATCCCGTTAGTCGCCTCTTACGACAAGCATAGTCGCCTTTTGTGGCAAGCACGGGTTGCTGAAGACCTATTTTACCCCGGATCTTCACAGGTCCAACCCTAATCAGATTACACTAGGCGAATTATTGACAGAAATTGTACGAGTGGATCAGTCAAAATCTGTGATGACACCAGGTGTTCATGGAACATGAAACCATGTCCGTCTCTCCCTGTACAGCATCTAACATCTATAAAGTATGCATTGCTCTGCATCACTAATTCTCTCGCCAAACAATTATTTAAAACAAGTTATTGTTCAAATCTCCAGTGTCCTTTTGCTCGGCAATTGTTTAATTCCCTTTCCCATCTGAAAGGCCGTTCTGTTGCCGGTGTTGATGCAGTGGGAGGATAACATGCTGACTTATCGGGTAATCTTCCCCAATTGTTGGCGAGACAAGGGAGGAGATTACGAAGTGTGAAACAAACAGACAGCAACCGGAGCCTGCAGATCGTATCACACCCTGGTGCACCATATCTACAACCCACATAGGAGACTGCACTGCACTACGCCTTGCAGCAAATAAATCACATTAACTTTACATTTGTCACAAGATCATTTCCACATTTCATTGCAATTTAACTCCTATTTGATGGTCTTTAAAGTTTATACCTTTTCCCATGATAAAAACAAACAATAGCAGTTTGTTAAACATTTGTTATATATACATGATGGCGTCTAAAATAACTAGTTTTACAACTTGTATCTCTTGAGTAGTCATGTGGAAAATATCATCTCTCATGATATCACACGTAATGTTATTCTTAAATTTTCCTAATGTGTTATTATTGATAATATGCAACAACCTTACTACTAAATAACAAATTAATCACATCTAATTCAGAGATATTCAAGAATTAAAAACAGAATTTCAAAAGCAGGACTACATTAGTGACAAGTAATTATGCAGTCTGGTTCTTCCAATCGTGTTTAATGGCTGATGGAGTCTTGACTGTTAGCAACTATTTTGATAGGCTGTAGCTTTAAAGTCACAGACCTCCCACAGCAGTGCCATAACAACTCGTATCCACTTTCAGTTTCAGTGACAGATTTATCAGGTTATCACCGTATTTCCACCATAATACCGCAATGAGTTATTCATTTAATCACACAGGAAAGCCATTTTAGCTCTGAGCATAAACAAAGTGAACAGTGTGTTTGGAGAAAATATTTGAGGATCAAAATATTAACTTCCAAAAATATTGACAAGTCATCGCTAAACTTGATGCATGGGATGATTACAGTTTAATACAATATTGCTTTAATTTGTGAAAGTGGGTGAATTCGATTAAAATTTTGCAAATTAATTACAATGTTTTTTTCTAATTATTCAAATGTATCGACCGCCATGAATAAACATAGTCTTCCCATTTGATTGAATATTATATTGAAACATTGTCAGGAATTAATCTTTTAAAACCTGCAACACAGAAAATAATGCTGCTTGGTTAGGTTAGGAAATTATGAATCTAAAGAAACTATTACTCAAAATGGTTTCGTCAATCAACACTTAATGATGTGTCAAAATTGATAAATTCAGTATTCTGTCAAACTGTCAGCTGACTGATTCTGACAATACAAGAATTTTCACAGAAAATGTGAAGCGCAATCAAATAGCAATTTTCCCAACATGAGAATAGTTGGTTGGAGATATTCATTATATGGTGAACAGCCCAAGACACAGAATCAGGATGCTGATTACTGCAGGTAATCGTACAACAGGAAAAGAAATTATAAGACTCTACCTGTGATTTATGAGGCCAAATCTGTCCAAAGAGGACCAGGGATGACATCTATTGTCACAGTTTACGAATCCCTTGCATAATAATCAGGCTTATGGTTAATTGAAAAAAGTTCTGGGTCACTTTGTAAGCTATCAGAAGGATGGTTGATGATTAAAGGGTGTATTCTAGCTGCAGTAAATAAGTCATAAAGAGCCTGCGTGAGTCAGCAAACAGCATATCGGCCAGAGTCAGGTGTAGAGAGGGTAATGGAATACCCCCATTGTCATACACGTCATTAGCCTCTATCTGGTGCTTACTCCAGGAAATTACACTCGGTGCTGAAGCGTTGGTGCCAACAATAAAATTTGCCACTCTGAAGCTCATAAAAATATTATGGAGCAGAATGAGTTGTGATAGGGTCTACAGCTGTATGCAGCAAATGATATAACACTGTAATACGTGGCCATTAAACGCATCAAATATTTTCTATGCCATTGAATCCACTCAAAGATGCTCATGATGATTTATTAGTGCTGGGTTTTTTTCAACCTGTCATTTAGCTACAACTAACAAGGTGAATGCTATTCTACATCAAATTGGAGGCTTGTCGCTGATACAATCAAAGGAGTCCACAAAAACTGCTAACGCTTCAGCATTTCTATTGAATTTCAATCCATAAGATGTCTATTTGTTAAAACTAAAATCGCCACCTTTGCCAGTAACTCTCCTACTTTATGGCAGTTTTATGTGCCAACAGCAGGGAAGTGTCAGTGTTATGAAAGAGTAAGAAGGGAAAACATAGCAGGGCTTCTGACAGAAAGGCAAGAAATTCTACTTTATGGTATAATCGGCAGGATAATCGTCTCATAACCCGAACTCTATGGTTTCATTACTGTTAACTTTAATTTTGCGTCATAATCATGTTGACTCATAATTTCTACTTTTTCCGCCAACTGATCATAAAATTTGGAGTGTTGTAATGAAAGTAGTATCAGAACAGATGCATACATGCCCATCCATTATCATATCATTCAAGGCTTAGATTATTTTTTTAAAGTAATAAATAATTTTTTGGCCATAAATCACACAAAAGTATGTTATGAGATATTAATGCGATATTAAAAGTCAACTAATGTAATTAGCAACAGATCATAACTGTCCAAGATGACTGGCAGTGATGTGTGTAAGATCTGACAATGACAGACCTGTGCTATGTAGTGATTGCCTAGGAAAACCTGATATACAATTGAGGGTGACAGCACATTATCTACAGTATCTGTTTTAGTCTTTGAACTCTTATCTCCTGTAGAGAAGATGCACTAACAAATTTCAAAAGTACAAATCTTATCAGTAAGTTGGAATGAAGAAAACGCAGCCTGACATCGTACAAATGTAGTTTTCATGTTCTCATTTGTTCCCTGTGAAAGTAGATATGGTGGAAGCTTCATCATGATCCAGGAGAAATCCAGTTACCTTCGTTATCACTTTGAAGAACAGACATGACGTGTAAAATAACACTTGAACAATTCATATATGCGACTGCCTACATGCTTTGAATATTTTCAAACAGAATATCATTTATCACGGTTTAGATCTTCCTCCTCCTGTCTTCAGTTTCCAAACTGCCAACCACTTTCTGTTCCTTTGTGCAGTTCCAACTTCCTTTCTGCATGTTTCTTGATCCCCATTCCCGGTCTGTTCTCTAGCTTCCCAATTCCTACCCCCATCTTACCCCCTCCAGATGACACTCTTCCTTATCTGATAAAACCCCACCAAACACTATTTCCATCCATATCCTCTACCCTGCCAGTTCTGTTTCCAAATTCCTCATCCCTTTCTGCCCAGCACCACTCTCCTCAAATCTATCATATCTGCTGCACTCATCCTCCCCATCTATTACCATCTAGACCTCCATCACCCTTGGTTCCTGTAGCATAACAAGCCTTGACCAGAGCTATGCAGAACAGTGTTCTACATCTCTCCTTCCAAAGTCCTGTCAGGAGCCATTGCCATCGACAACGTCCATTTTAACAGTTCCAGATGTATCTTGTACCTGTGGTCAAGATTATGTTCCGTCTATGCCAAGACTTATTTCAGTGCCATGAGATAGGCCGACATTCTTACATTCTCTTCAAAGTAAGCTACTTTTAATCATGATGAGAATATCGCAGACAGATATACGGAACATACAGTCTGAAGTACCACTCAGTTCAAGAATTAGTCTACAGCCTCACTTTTATTAGGATTGATAAGCAAATATACCGGTACTTCATTTACTCCTTGACATTCTTGCAAGTTAACAGGTAATCTTCACAAATGTCGAAATATGATCTAGTATCAACCCCATTGTAAATATTCCATATGAAACATTAAATAAATAGCTACAATTCATATCTTTTCTTTGTTTCAGGACTGGTTGAAAATTTTCCTCTCCTTTAAAATTTCATACCCACTACAGTTAAAATGTTGACAGCTTTTCCAGAAGAGAAATGACCATTTTCCATTTGCGCTAAGGGTCTACTACCCCTGCTGACAGTGTATATATAATTGGACAGAAGTAGTAATAGCTCATACTATGTATTACAGCTTCAGCAAGACTGCTTTATAGATTCCAGCTACAATCTCTCCCGGGCAGTCCACATTTCACAAACCCTACAGCAAATGAAGATTAAATGTAGGTTTTATTCGGTGTCATTCCTGGCAATGATTTTCTTGAACTCTTGTTCTGAAAATGTACATATTTACTGTGAGAAGTATGAGTTGCTGACAGAGAAATGACCACAATGATCAAAACACCTCTGACATATACAGATCCCATCGCCATGAATACGAGATAAAAGGGAAATTACAACTCTACAACTCCTATAAAATACGAATATATTCCCTCCACCTTCCCTTCCAGTAATAACTGTACAAAATCATATCCATACATACTTTATAGCAATATTATATTTTGCTCTTTGATGTTTTGATTTAGTACTAGTTCATGTGACTTCTAGACATAAACTCACATCAATGCTCGCACAGACAAAGCATTCGCGTTTCTACTAATCTCGGACACAATTGTTCCATTTGAACAGTCATAGCTTCAGTTTAGATTGTCATCAATACCATGTTCGCAATAAGCTTCAGGGATTATGCAATGCATTAATTAATTGTTGTCTGCCAGATATCATCCGTTACAAGGACCACCCAGGTTCCCTATGGCCTCCAAGCAATGCAGTACCAATCTGATTCATCTCTGGACACAGCTGATTGAGCAAAGCTCTGTCTCCATCAAGGCTTCACTTTCAAAAAGCCACCTCTTTGATACAAATCCCTCGTCCATTTTCTGCTTTTCCCAGCTTTACAAAAGACAGGACGGAATCATTTTCCCCCCAATATAAATACTTGAAAGCCTGTTTCACAGGGATAATAGAAAATGTCAAATTTATGGCCCAATTTTACTGCTATGCTCCATAAGTTCTGGACTAGGCGAAGTGAAGGATCTCTGTGGTCACTGACCAGAACTGTCGTGGATGAATGACCTTCACTGGAAAGGGGGAGGTCACAAGATTACCACCCTTCAAAAATCACCACTCAACCAATTGACACTTCTTGTAATATCTTGACATCTCTTTTTGTGTCCCCCATTTAAGAAATCAGAACTTAGCACTACTAACACTTGAATGATGACAATTTTGATCAAGGTCTACCGTCTGCATTCATAGGTAGCACCACGGCACTGAGAGTCTTTTGATATGGCCGGTGTGATCCAAGAAAGGGAGGTACCAGACAGAGGTAATGTCCGTCTGCCACTCCATCTGATGGGGTTGACACTACTCAGACAAGATTTAATCACTTCACACTTTTGTTAACACAAACTCACACAGAAAGGACACAATAGGACATATCTTTCTCATTTATTTCTATTGCCTATACAGGATTCCTGATTGATCAGCTATTTAGTTGAGTAATTCTGACCATTTTGATGCAAGGCCTCTAATAGAAACTTGATTATTCCATTTATGTCCCACTGAATTAATTTTGCTCTATTTCTATATATTTTCAAGAACATTGATTTGTTGAAGCAGCACGAGCTATCACAAGAGATCATTACAAATTGACATTTACACCGGGACAAAAAATCATTACAACTTTATCAGCGACAATCAGTTTTCTGTTTCAGTGAGTTTATGTATAGTTTTATTGAGCACAAACTGATTTAATGAGAACTGAAGTATTTTCTTAATTGTCATGTGATTATGTGCCCAGGACCAATAAATCACAGAGATCAATACTGGCGGGGTTGTATTGTAGCAGTGGCAGATCACTTGATACACTGATAGGTCCCCCAGATCAATGAAGCCTCCCTCCCACCATGCATCTCTGATTTGGTCCAGACAATGATATGGCAGTACCATAGCCACTTATGAACACAAGGGAATACGCTTATTCAATTTGGGGTATCAGTTTGCCCGACAATTAGCATTGGGATTTACCAGCAACAAAAATTCTCCATCCAAGGCACTCCAATTCCTCCAAATCGCAGCATTTAATCTCACTTACCATACAAAATTGAATTTGGATGCACTCATATGACAGTTGATAGCCAAGGATATTTTTCAAATACATAATTGTAAAATTGATAGTTCTTATATTGGACCAAAATAAATAAATTCCTATTCAAAAATTCTAAATGAAGTCACATATCCTGATTATTATTGAACAATTAGCATATTTAACCAGATTCCTTCGTCTGAATCACAATGCGGCACACTGTGGTAGCATGTAGGTCTTTCTCCCCATTATATAGCATAGTGTGATGATAAACAACGGGGTAAAGCCAATAAATACAGTTGGCATGAACCTTCAGGATACTCCTGCAAATGACTATTTATTTTCCTTCACATTTATGTTCAACAAGTTTGGCGGCCATCTTGATGTAACTTCCTTCCAGATGTGTGGCGGATAAGGGTGGTCAACATGGCCGCTGGTCAGATGGTTATGAGGCAGAACTATTCCAACATGGCTGAAACATCTGTGGAATGGCCTGAGATGGTCAGTCTACAAGATTGATGGCATCTTACAAGTCTGTAGCTACTACTAGACAAATGTTATCAATTACATCCCAACATGTGCTTGTGGCAGGAATGGCTCTAAGAGGAAAGTATTTGCTTGATAAATGTCCTTGACAATTAAAAGAGCCCTAGAGACCAATGTAACGTAGCCAGGGATAATTCTCCCAATGTCGTGCCAAGACTTCCATCAGATCGTCCTGGAAAGGTGGTAAGGCGAACATAGACTCCATACAGATGGATGGCTTTGGGCAAGAACCAAGGATGTTCCAATACAAATCCCACAATACAGAAGACACATATCTTATCTATGGGTAGACAAAATTTAATTTACATTTCAATATGAAATTTAATTGATTAATCATATCAGAATGACAGTTACATTCGGTATGTCTGAATAGTGAATACTGCATCTGGCCAATATTCAACAACTATGAGTGAATTCAGTCACGTTTTTATTTAAAACCTATTCTCAGTCACTGATATTAGGACCATCAAAACTTGACATATCAAGTAAAAGAAGAAAGCATTTTTCCTTCAAATCAGCTATGACGAGTGACATTCATATCAAGGCAAACCTAACTGACCCCAAACTGAAGCCCCTCAAGGGACCAGCAGTGTCAGCTGTCGTGGGGTATTACCATTTAACACATGGTATATTATAGGCGATATCATCCATGGTGCCTCTGTGAATGCTAAATGAATAGTTTCTTCATTCATTAGACTATAACCATAGGTTCAATATTCCTATATGGATACAGGAAGGAAGACATTCATCCATATCTTTCAGAACCATCACAAGCTAAAGGAGCCATACATGTCATTTCCACAGATATTTTGCCATTAATGGCCAACAGTTTCTGTTTTGGCAGAAAATCGAGACTGGTTATACTCTGACTTTGATGTTTTATATCTACATATTTTTGGGTGCATGGGAATCATTTTTGCAAGTAGATTAAAAGTGAATATCATATGGTTAAAAAAAATCATACCAATTCTTGTCATTCAACCAATGAATAAATGGAATTGTTTCAATATCACTCAATATTATCTGTATTAAGCCAACAGGTATCTTCTCTCACCACAACCTCACCTAGTTAAGTCAACATTTAGTTAGTAGTTCGGTGACTACCTAAGTAATTGATTCAACCCTTCATACAGTCCAAAGATGAGCCTTGCCAGTCCCACCACACCAACACCCCTGCCGGTAGCATCACTGAGTGTTTAGCAACATCTCCCATCTCTGACTGCACATGCCCTCACAGAAGGGGACCCCTACTGGTGCTAATCACCTCTCACTAGGTGGTGCTAAATGGACCGACCTCTGACCTGGGTCTGTAGGGACCAAATGGTTGATGAATTTACTTGATATGTGTAAACAGTGATGATATATGGCCTCGTTTGCTGAGGACTACAAAGCAGCCAAGCAATCTGTGTAATACAGGCATCAAGCTGGACAAATGGTGTATGTAACCAACAGCCCTTTCTTCAACTAACAGTTACCATTATATGGCCATGAGTACACCATCTTCTCATAGTTCATCCTTTTTAGGCATGCTATGAATCTCCTTTTCTGTGAGACAATGAAAATCCTTTTGATATACATTATTAAACTTCTTTTTTTACTAGTATGTTATCAGTATCATTGTCACCACCCTCACCACCATCATCATCATCACCATCATCATCACCACCATCATCATCATAATCATCATAAAGCATGTGTAACATATTTTCATATCTTGTGCAAATGTATCTTTTAAGACATGTACTTTTTCCATGAACACTGTACAGTGACAAGCACCTGCTCCCCTGATGAATGTGTCCAGGGAGGTGGTCACAATGAATGTCCACTCTGGCCATACCTGTCACAAAGGCAACAGGAAGCACCTGTTGTGGAACAAATCATCAGTTTATCAAATGGTCAGATGGGGATACTTTGTCGCTAAAGAGATTTAAATAGGGCAAGAATTTCACCAACCATGCAGAACATTCCCCTGACATGATCCTGCTCTAATCGATCTTGGGTGATTTACACAACACACATTACATGCATATTTACAATGATTTATACTTTAAGATTCTTCTTTTTAAATGCACAAATGTGCAATATTTTCAGATCCAAACATTTCATTTAAACATGATTTCAAGTACTTAAACATGATTTCATGTGATAAAATACATAAGACTGGGAAGATAGGCCCAACACACTTGATCACACTTCAGATTACGCTGATCCTGAAAATTCCCAAGCCCTCCAATGTCACTTAACAATAAGAATGAGAAATCCATTCTAAAAAGAGGATAATATTGTTTTTTGGGGGAAACGGTGGAGCCTACAAGGAAGGTATGTGAAGACACGATCCCCAGTCCGTACACTAATACTAGGATCAGAGGAGTGTGTTTGTGCGTGCGACATTAGTTGGGGCACTATGCTCAAATATTGACCCAGTAATCATAATCCATGTACCCTCATTAGGTCCCCGCAGGGGGCTACCAGTCGGCCTCACAAGTATTTACAGACATACACTGACAAAATCTATAACAACCTCTACTGTTATCTCAATTTGCTATCTCACCAAACAACTGGCTTAATTCACTTTTACAAGCCTACTGACACTTGAAGAAAAAACAATGAACACTTCTTCAATATGGGCAACCAGAACATGACACCTTCAGGTCTTAATTTAATTCTGATACAAGGTTTTTAATTCTCCAAGGGGCAGATTTAGATATGCATTAAGCAGATTTACTATGACATATCAAAACGACAATGAAAGATGTATTCCGATATTGACAACAAATGTCCTTATAATAGTGATGTAGCTAACCTAAAAAAAAAAATTCTTGACATATTTTTTTTCCAGGAAGTCTTGTGACTATTGCAACACTATTTATGGAGTCAAGATAAAAGGGGAAGTCGGGCATGGCAATGAATCAAACCATGAGAAAACATAAATTCATTCCATATTCAATTATCATCACAACAGATTAGCGATTCAACACACTCTAATTTCTCACTACAAAATCGCCTGTGATTTTATTAGGAATAATTCAATTACTCAACTCACAAATTTGTCCCAGGTTGCACCTAATAATGTATTTTGAAACCAAGGTGTTCCAATTAAGAGCATTAGCTCTAGGCTGGAATCTTGTCAAGCTAATTAACCTTGTAATGAAATGAGATCTGTCATTTCTTTTAAAAAGTTTAACTGGTGCGGGCCCAATCATACCATCAAGTTCCTTACTTTTTTCCTACGGTGGCAGTTTTATTATCAATGTCTTGTCCCACAGATCACTTTTATTGGATTACAGCTAGCATCTTCACAGTGCATACCATGTAGAAAACAATCTGAAATTGACAGCGCAAAAATAAACATTTGGAGTGCACCAACATTCCTGCCCCGTCATAAAAGTGTCTCCATTCTAGCTGACATATCTCAATATGTCTCTTTTGTCTCTTCCAGGAATACCACAAATAGAAATCACCTGCCAGTGCTATACTGAAGAAAAAGTAATTTTACAGCACCTATCAAGAGTAATTCCAGTTCCGATCTCTTCACTCTGCAGTAAACTCATTCCAACTTTTCTATTGACCCTACTTGCTTCATTAAAAGGGACCTACAGACCCATTTGTCAAGGGGCAGTCCCTAGGGTTCTAAACAATAAGGACTGGTGTACAGGTCAGACACAAGTTGTCCCTTACTTGGCTACTTAAAGACTAGTGAGTAATTATGGGAGGACCTCTCAAGGAATTGGTAAACTGACAAGCTGATTAATGTCACTTCTTCCACAGATTCTGAATGGTGGAACTGTTTGTAATTTGTTAGTTTTCAGCCTTTGGGATTTGCTGAACAAGGAAGGAGAGGATCATTGACTAATTGGAACTACAACTGTTACAATGGGTAATAAACCATGCCAATTTCTTTACCAAATCATTCATGACAACATGATCAATCTCATCATGACATTTAGCATTTTATCATAATATCTTGTAAACAAGACCTAGCGGCAATATTTTAAGGTCATCAAAGTAAAATATACACAATTTAGACATTCCATAGTTATCAGCACATTACAGACAGCAAGAGCATAAAAATAATGCTGATAAATAATCTTACAGTCTGTTTGTTATATTTGCCATTGAGAAGAGAAACAGACTATTGCTGGTGAATGTTACACATGTAAAAAACAACAAATTACAAAGTTTATTCATGTCTCAAATTAATACACACGATTATTTTTTGTACAGTGAGATTGAGCAGCTACAACTGGTCTATTTATGATGAAGCTCGCCCCTTCCTCAGCCACCAGGACGTGCCCCCACCTCTCCCCTATGGCGCTAGTTCCTGTGTACAGCCTCATCCCTCCTTGTCACTAACACCTGCAAAACTCAGGCCCATCCCCCCTCCTCCTTCCCCCAAACATCACCACCAGCAACTTCCATAAGATGACCCACAGTGCCTGACGTGGTCGAGAAGCATCTTGATGACGGATCCCTTCTCCTGTCACCGTCTCACACAACACAATTATGCAATGATAGATTCTCTTCTGCTCCATCCTGTAGCATGAACTTGCATTCCTGCCTGGGACCCCAGCCAGGTAACCGGCTCTCCCAAGCCTCACAAACTCTCTTTTCTATTTACATACACAACTAAGCACAGCTTTGAAGGCATCGAACCCCAGTTTTTTCAACTCCAGCACCCACCCAGGTTAACGGAGGTTACATTCTGTTGGCAGGATAAAACATGTATACTTTACCTATGACACTGAATTACTATGCTCTGGTCCCCCCGAGATGAACGCTTCACCAACTACGCGTAAAGGTAGCCATTCCAGAATGTCATGTGATTTGGGCTGCCGTTTGATCCAATGGCAAATCCTTCTGATGTTAGAGATTTAGGCCTTGTGTTGAAAAGTTTGTAGAAATACTGCTTGATGGGCACATGAAAGACTGCCTTTAACTGTAAAAAATGTGTATCGGGTAAAATGCCATCCAAATAGATAGCTAAGGATGCTTAACCCAGCGATGAAAGAATCTTGTTGATGTATGTAGATATATACATACAACAAAGGTCAAAGTTCAAAGTATCAAAGAAAAGAGAGAAGAATTTAAAAAAGGTTGTTTGAATGAATCAATGAATGAGTAAAGACACATGTCAGTAAACTGTTTGAAGCAAAAATAAATGAATAAAGCTCAGTCGTGTGATCTCAGCAATTGTTATCTGAATGAATACACCAGAGGGTAAATGTATGACGGAAGACTGATTACTGAAGGAAACAAGTAATTGATCAGAAAGAAAGAAATAAGCAATAGAAAGAAATAATTAAATAAAGAAAATAAAAATAACGAAAAAATTGGGAATGAAATAATTAAATAAAGATTAAATAATTAAATAAGGAATCACAAAATGAACACTGGGCCTATAAGTGGACCGAATAAACAACACAATAATGAACACTGGGCCTATGACTGGACTGAATAAACAACACAATAATGAACACTGGGCCTATGACTGGACCGAATAAACAACACAATAATGAACACTGGGCCTATGACTGGACCGAATAAACAACACAACACCGAATAAACAACACAATAATGAACACTGGGCCTATGACTGGACCGAATAAACAACACAATAATGAACACTGGGCCTATGACTGGACCGAATAAACAACACAATAATGAACACTGGGCCTATGACTGGACCGAATAAACAACACAATAATAAACACTGGGCCTATGACTGGACTGAAAAAAACAACACAAATAAACCAAACAAGATAAGAAAAATAAAAATTCGATAGATAAATCAATGAGTGAAAACAGCGCCCTATGATATATAGGTATGAATACGTAAAACATGAAAGAACACATTATGAGTGAAAACTTTAATGATAAATAATGGTTCGGTTAACTTGAAACTGAGTTTGTACAGGTACGAACAAGCAAGGGCTTACATAAGTAGCAAGGAGCTGGTGGCAAGCGGAAGAACCTCCTTCAACCTATTACCCCATGGATGTCTCACAACTGTGCAGTAATGGCAGCGAGCCATCATAGGTGCTGTGTAATGATCAGAAACCCATAACCCTGTGTTGAGGTGATATGACTGTAGTATTTGGAGTGAGCGGGGCAGCTCAAGCTGTTACCTTGCTAGTGTTATGGGAGATCACCCGCGAGACCATCCCTTTCATAAACTGATACACTACAACTGATATTCAGTCACATATAGAGTCCCAGCAATACTTCTCTAACCCTAGGTGTATTTGAGCTGGACTTGGCGCACACTGAGATATGACAGCTATATGTCTGTACCCGGTGTGATACGAGTCATATCACCCCAGGTAGCGCAAGACACACTCCAGTGTAAAGACTTCAAATAGCCCTGTCCTGTCTTCACAAATCCCTGTGCATGTATATGGGTCTGCAGCCATCTAAGGGCTGCTTTATGACTCGGGCTACATTTTATTAACATTACTAAGCCATAGCAGTGCCATAAAATCATATATCCCTGACAAATCGCATTCAAACCCGAGCATAATGTATTACATTTGTGTGGCGGAGTTAGCGACAGAGGTGTGCAGGTGATAATGTATTCGAATAAAAGAAGCATAACATTAGGTGAGGCGGGGGAACAACCTGTAGCGAATGTTCGGGACTGAAATCAGGGTGCCAGGATTTGCTTTTTGCTGACCTGTGTATGGTTGATGTGAGATAAAGTGTAGTAAACCATTACTGACTGTGAAATGGCTTCCTTTTATCAACTGGGTAACTCGCTGCATAGGAATACGGCTTAGTTGGGATGTCTGTGGGGATTGAAGGGAGACGTTGCTTATTGTCTTGTTGTTTCAGTGTAGCAGTTAACTTGTGAAGCTTCAGTTGCTAATCTGTACGAGCTTCCTCTATCCCAGGCTACGGATATACTACTCAACAGAATTAAAGAATGCCATTTTCTTTCATATTACACAGTTCATCTGCCATGCCATGCAAGATTAACTATAGCAAGATGAAAGGATTGGATGTTCTATTTATCTTATTTTAAGTATATACACAATATCATTGAGAACTATATAAGTTATCAAAATTAGCTGTTATTTATAAATTTGTAAATTATAAGTAATGAGTGCTTATTTGGGAAAATACTATTTTGGGGTATAAAAGCATCACTCAAACAGTTATAATTTACATCTACACAGTATGACAGTAACTGATGGCTACTTTTCACAGCATCTACTTGTCAAAATATTTTAGGCCTTGAAACACATGGGCTTACTTAAAACAATACAACTTACCTCAGTCAAACCCAAATGTAAACATCTTGCAAAGACAAAGAGTATCATTTTCACATTGCTTCATCAATTTCTTAACACTGACAACTCGATTGTACAGAACCAGTTATCTTAACAAATCCTACATTTTGTCTGTGATCTTCAGACATGACAAACACGGGTTCCCCTCCGGCAACAACAAACAGCATTACCCCCCTGCAGACTGTACCTGCAGTTTATGTAGCACTGTGATAGCATCTAACATCCACATGGACAGCCTTCTTCTTCCACACTGTGTACTAACCTTACCCCGACCCTACTAACTCAGTCTGCAAATAAACAACTCCCCTCAAATTCATTGATGCTGTCTCAAGCTAATGGTTCCTTCCTTGAGTGGATATAGACCCCTCCTAGGCCTCCTTCTGAAAGAGTTCTCTGCCTCCTTCTTAAAGCATCCTAGGCCTCCTTCTTAAAGCATCCTAGGCCTCCTTCTTAAAGCATCCTAGGCCTCTTTCTTAAAGCATCCTAGGCCTCCTTCTTAAAGCATCCTAGGCCTCCTTCTTAAAGCATCCTAGGAATCCTTCTTAAAGCATCCTAGGCCTCCTTCTTAAAGCATCCTAGGAATCCTTCTTAAAGCATCCTAGGCCTCCTTCTTAAAGCATCCTAGGAATCCTTCTTAAAGCATCCTAGGCCTCCTTCTTAAAGCATCCTAGGCCTCCTTCTTTCTTAAAGCATCCTAGGCCTCCTTCTAAAAAGCATAAAGCATCCTAGGAATCCTTCTAAAGCATCCTCCTCACTAAAGCTTCCCTTAAAGCATCCTACCAGCATCCTACCTTCTTAAAGCATACCAGGCCTACCTTCTTAAAGCAAGGAATCCAAGCACCAGGCCTACCTTCTTAAAGCATACCAGGGCCTACCAGGCCTTAAAGCACCTAGGCCTCCTCACTAAGCTTCTTAAAGCATACCAGGCCTACCTTCTTAAAGCATACCAGGCCTACCTTCTTAAAGCATCTTCGGCTTTTTAAAGCAGACCAAAACTTTGACATGTCAAGCTGCTAGCCATGGGTAACTTCAAAAACGTTAGGTCTCTGGTTCTATTATAGTCAGTGCAGTACATACACTTGTTCATTATTTCCAACATGATATATATTTTCACTTAAAATGAATGTTGAATTATGGACACTTGCATCATTTCAATTTGATCTTAAAAGCTCATCTGGAATGGCTGTCAAAAATTTAAAATCTGATGTCACCAATTTTCTCCTTTCTGCCATAAACCGTCAGAGTAAATGTCAAAGGGCATCACAGTAAATTGACACATAAACTGACACCATGTCTCATGATTAGGAGTGTATGGTGTTATAACAACATTGGCAGAGAACAATGAGAGCTATAATAATGAGGTCATGTTGACTCATGACGCCAAATTTGATTAAAATGTCAAAAGTGAAATATTGCATTATATATCTTACACCATATTAACGACCACCTCCGTGGTGTAGTGGTTAGAGCGTCCGTCCGGAGAGCGGAAGGTCGTGGGTTCGATCCCCGACCGAGTCATACCAAAAGACGTTCAAATATGGTACTTGTTGGTCCCTGCCTGGCGCTCGGCATTAGCGGTGTACAACAAGGACTGGTTGGCTCGGAGTCAGTATAATGTGTCTGAGTGGGGTATTCATGCTTCACTGCGGCATGGTATCTCAGTGGGCTAGCACTATAAAACCAGCTTCAGTCTGGGCTAGTACAAGCAGCTGCACATACACATGTATACACACGCATGCACGTCGTCATATGAGCGAAATATTCTCAAGCACGACGTTAAACCCAATTCCACCACCACCACACCATATTAACAGAAATCCCAAGGGACTTGCACTGTGGGACCACTCACTGATAGTGTTATATGAGTTATCTCAAATGAGTCCATCCACATGTATGTATGCATACAAACCGCAAACATTAAATGAGAAACCTTTCACAATAAGGACACAATAAGGACACATAATACAACACCTGAAAACACCTGACATTCTAATGCTCTTGGTACTATTCCAGGTGTTGTTTTTCTCACCTGTACATGTACTTATTTCAGCTATACTATTAAACCTAATAACTACAAATCTGAGATATTTATCCACACTACAATTCACACACTACCAAGCAAATGTTTGAAAAGCCTTCTCTGCTGTTACAGATGAGCAACAGAGACAGATATCTAAACCCAGCCCAACACAAACTGACAAATCTTATAATTTGTGTTTCCTGTATTCGTATCAAACCCCATTTTTCATGGCCGCACGACACACAAATGTACAGCCCCACAAAACGAGATTAGCGACTTACTTTATTACACAAACAGACAACAATACATATGTATTGAATTTACCAAAATCACAAAGTTTTCTACCATATGTAACAGTATATGAACACTGTGTGATCCTGCAACCTCGACCCAAGTTAGTTCCACCATTTCCTAATCCGTCTCACCATCCAAAGAACATCAATTCTTGTAGCTGTCAGATATTGTATCAATTGAGCTAAGTCAGTTTAGCCTCCTGTTGGAGGTAGTGTGTTACGTAGTTTATTGTCCGATCAGGAGGAGATCCATCTCACAGGCACTGCCATAACTTGACACTGTAACCAATAGGACAGTGTTACCGTGACTACAGGAGGTACTGATTACATGACATTGTGTCCATCACACTGAACGGAGAATACAGAATACAGCCCGTACTCAAACACGTCTTCACTACAATATGTCATATCTGTTCAGATCAGTGAGATACAGTATAGCATTGTCAAAGAGGACTTTTAACATGTCTCTTTCATAAACAAACCAGCTCAAATATCGAACGAAGTTTTTCAGGGACAGAATTAGGCCCCATTGATCTCTGTTAGGTTGATCAAAGATTATATACCAATATGGTTTCTAGCTTGATGTGTGATATAAACTGTACCTGACAGGATACTATTGATAATATGGAGTAATACCGTTCTACACCGAAACGTCACTCTACGCAATAAACAAGAAGTTGCTATCCATCAAGTTGTGCGCTTGACTCTGCCTCAACATTTTTTGTGGGGGAAAAAAGAAATACATTTGCCTCTTCTATTTCTATCATATCATATCCCATTTTTCTCAAAGAATAACTTCTTAAATTTCATTCTTCGACATATTCTTGACCTTAAACCCATCTTAGTTATTCACACATTCCAAGAACACTGTTCTGTCACAAGCATCTTCTCAAGATGAATGGCAAATATTAAAGGCAATTTGCATCCATTTAATGTGACCAGAATCAGAGGCCATCATTTTCATATCTTTGTCACCGACAATTGACCTAAGCTGACCATTGCGTGTCATGTGTTTTGTCTGAAGTCTTTCATAACCTACAATCATCGCGATAAAATATTTCATTTCATATGACTCACAAACAACTAGCATCTGAACATTGTTGCTCCACAGTATTAATTGATGTGGATCATATTTTTGCTGGAATTAAAGAGACGTCGTCAGTCTAATTAGATTCCCTCACAATATTCCCCAAACATTTTTATCAGCATTAGCATTCTTCAACATTACCCACAGAATAAAGTGGATAATTGGGTCATGATAATTTTACTGAAATAGCATTGAAATGATTCATTTTCACAAAAACTGAATAATTCATTTCATATTTTTCAACTTGATGAGTTAAGAAGATCCAGTGATACGATGATTAATGGAATAATGTTACAGAAGGTATCAAGTTTCAGATTATACGCAACACAGTAAAGAATCAAACAAATCTCATGTATGGCAGGTTTCTACTAAAAGTGGAATTTACATTAATACGGAATTAGTTCTCGCCATATTCCACCACACAGAGTTGAGAGCTTTATTTGATTTGAGTACTTTTTTCACTAACACTTTCCTGTCGATGATTAAAGTATACAATTTATTCAGAATTTATTATTTTGCATGAAATGATTATCAATTACATGCCAACACTCATATGTAATATATCTTCCTCATTTTGGAAGGATGTCACATTTTAAACACAATTTTCAAATTTGTTTTCAATTTGCGGGAAATAAATTATACATTAAACATCAGAGATGTGGCAATTTGATGATGCCCTTACATGTAAAACCAAAATAATTATTTAATTAATTTCACAATTTCAGTTTTTTCATAAAGTCTCAAGCCTCAACAAGACGTGATGTTTTTGTAAGTGATGTGAATTCCACAGCTGTGTACACATACATCGCCACGTCGTCATGCACCACCGACAGAACATACAGCTACATCCTCTATGTCACTGCCTGTATATGATGCATTAGGACAGGCTGCGGCTTCACCAGAGGCTTTCATAGTAGGAAGAGCCACAAATGCTCGTGCAACAAAACCTGCTAATAATATTACTTGCAATACATCAGATGAGGGAGCAAGCTACACACTGGACTGGGTTCGCCCCTCTGCTTACACTGTGTAAATATTTACCTACAATGCTGATATTCAAAACAAGTCCAAACACCTTAATTGCACACAAGTTTGTTTTAAGAAAATGGATTAGACCTTTAATGACAAAAAACAATATTTTAACCAAATTTTGAACACAAACACTCGTTTTACATCTTGCCATCTTTGATGTTTGAAAGTTAAACAACAAAAACATACCTATTAATACACCAAACAAACATATTTTGCCCGTTGCCTTCATTTAAAGCTATTCTTCCAGCCAACAATAGCTTCTATCTCACACTGCTTATTTCTGGCTTTTCATACAAATAGCATCTAGGTCTGACAATAGATGTGTCGGATACATACAATATATACCTTGCCAGATGTTTGATACAAAATCAGTTGTCCTCCATACAGTTTCTTGATTACTGACTGGAGCCATTGTCCTAATACTTTCCTAACCTTTCTGCAAGACTGAAGAAAACATTAACACAACCAAGCTAAGATATTACTCCACGGAGATTAGCCAAGAAGACGCTTATATATGTCCAATCATAAAACAAACATGACTGAATAAGTTCCTCTCAACACATGAAGACACGAGCTTATCTCACCATGAAATGAGAAGCATTTGAGAGGAGTTTTTCAGCTGCTATGGGCTTGCAGATTAACTAAGCATAGAGCGCTTTCACTCCTCCTGGAAGTGGTATAAACCTAACAAAGCAGAAAAAGTAATGAGTCGTTTTGATTTACAAGCCGCAATGTAATATCTGATTAAGAATTCATTATACTTCAAAACTTTCTTTCCTGTCGTGTCTGTGGGTAAATGTGGCTGCAAGATGGGAATCCGTGAACCCGTTCCAACAAATAAAGGTTCCTTAACTTTGGATATCAAGTGCAATCAACTTTGGAAACTTTTTCGAATTACAACATTTTTTGTGATACTGTTAAATAATTAACACTGGATGTTTTGGTTATTTTCCAATGAAATGACAGTAGTATTTTCTCTATGTTTTTGAACATTTACGCATCGCTTACTGATATATCAAACATCAAACAATTTTCGAAGACATTAGATTTGACAAATAAGAAAGCCTAGCTGACAGGGGTATTTTTGTCTGGTGTCATTCAGTGCGTGATGCATGTTCCCAATTTTCCCCTTTACCACCGCCAGATTTTTCACAAACAGAAAAACAAATGTTTGGGCAGTGAAGAAAACCTGTGAAAGAAACTGAAATTGTCACTGCACAATGCTGACGCCATCAGATAACTTGCAAAAGCCGACAGACAAAACCTTAGTGACAGAACTGATGTTGATGGAGGCATGTTAACTGGCCATGTAGGGCAGGGCACACTAACATTTAGTCGAACACACAAAATTACCTGACATAAAAAATGTAACATTTTGTCTACAAAATAAAATATAAAAATCCAAATGTAGTCTGCCAGATATTTCTGGGCTTAAATTCATTTTTTAATTTATCCTCTAGGGTCTAGGAGGTACAACAGCTCCCATAGGTAGCTACATAGGTAATATCATACAAGTTTCAAGGAATTACAGATTGTCTGTTGCAAAGGAATTACGTTTGAAAGTTCTGACTTGGTGAGAAACTTTTAACATAATTCATGAGAAACAGATAATATGCAAGTTCAGCCTACTGTTCTTAGAAAATGTGGAATCATGTGGGTTTACTCATCACAAATAGAGACATCATTTCGCCTCTTGTTGGAATGACTTCAGATAAAATTGTCTGTGATGTAGTGAACAAAGGATGTCGTCATATTCAGTTATGTGAGTGAAGGTAGTGAAAGATGAGGCAAAATATGCAAGGCTGGAGCCCGCATGACAATACAAGTGTAACACTATGGTAACTTACAGAGATTTACAACTGGTGTAACAGTGCCATCACTTGGATGACCCAAGTCAGGACATCTGATTGGCTTACAGTTTCCGCCTTGGTTTCCCATGATTATGATGATGATGATGATGATGATGATGATTTGTTTAAGTGGCATTTAGAAACTGGTATGATGGAGAGGAACACTTTTTATGGATAGACAGTTTCTTTATTGCAATACATGCATCATTTAGGTGTAGATCCTAACATTGTTGTCATTTGTTTGATAATGGTGTTAGGATCTACACCAAAACGTCAAATCTATTGCAATAAAGAAGATGATTATCATGATGATTATGATGATGATGATGATGATGATGATGATGACGGAAATAAGGACAACACCAATGATGATGATGATGATGACAGAAATAAGGACAACAACACCAATAATGACTATGGTGGTGATGATGATGATGATGATGACAACGACTACGATGAAGGAAATAAGGACAACAACACCAATAATGATGATGGTGGTATTGATGATGACAGTTTAAAACTGAATTCACTTAGCTAATTTCAAACTAAACCTTAACTAAACCATGTTCTTTAGCATGTAACTGACTACAATGGTGGCCATATTTTGAATATTTCTTCAAGGGTTGTGCCACGAATAACAATTCAGCAAAACAAGAAATTCTGAACTGAGTGTTGATACGGCATGTCACATGTCATACGTTTTTTCTCTCCATAGTTCTCATGTTGGCTTAAACTGTTGGCATACAATGAAACCAATACCGAACATTTAAACATTTATACAGATCCTGGGATGTCCCATTACCTTATCAGCTGTGGAGCATATCAATATCTCAAAAGAAGTCACACCAAATGGATTCAATCAGTTAATTCTTCCTGTACAAATCGGTAAAACAAATCTATTTAAAACCTGCGCTGTTTACTTGAGTCTGTCTGTGACAGGTAGGCTACCTGTAGATAACAAGGCAAAAACATGTGCGGAGATTTCACAACCATGACTTTGTTTACCTTGTCAGATTTCCAACTTTCTTAAATTCAGAACATATTTCAGACCATGCAAATCTCATGTGCTAACACCTTGGGAGGCAGGAATAACACAAAAAAAGCATTGCTAGAAAATTTGAACATCAATTAACACATTCTTTTCAGTTCTTTTCTAGCATTGTGTTGTGAAAAAAATTAATTAAAAGCGATGAATTTTAGTTATTCGTGTTACCTTAAAAACATAAAATATATCATAAGTATCAAAATTGGCGGCTGGAATTAATTGAGGGGAGGGGAGGTAACTCCTGATGATTTATTATCTCCCTTGTCTGGCTGGACTGGGTGTAGATCTGAATCACTTTTTCCACTGCAAGTATTTCCTTCATGACTTATCTGTACTTGATGAAGCATTCTGGTCACACAGACTAAATAAGCCTTTTCCTAGAATAACTCAGGTTTCCATTAATCAACTGTGTCTTGACCACTATAGAACCTTATTAACCTAACAGATAGATACACAAAGCAAACTGTTATCACAGGAGTTATTGCTACTTCTATCAAACTGGCTTCACACTGCAATGTATAATGACAACAGTTCTCATTAACTAAAGGTAGTTGTGAAGATAGTAACATCTCCCTCAGCTGCTGTAGTCTGGGAGGTCTGTGACTGTGTCAAGTAATTGGCTGGACTCACATCACATCAAACTCACCAAACTGGGGAGCAGTACACTCAGATACTAATCACCCTAACATGAAACACAACTACTCACATCATCATGAACTTCAGTCCAAAATATTCACATCAAATACAATTTTAATTTAAATACTTCTTTTAAAAATGGATAAACTTTATTCTTGGAATAATTGTAGGACTAAAACTTTTTTTTGAAAGAAATGGAGATGGTTCTTGTCTTGGGGGGAGTATATAGTGAAGAAATAACAATGGCTATCTTTTTTACAGTACATTGGTAGTTTTGTAGGCAGTTTTCAATGGACATTGTCACACTGAGCCAATTACTAACAAAGATATCCTGTCTTCCATCGTCACAGCACAGACCTAATTAATCATCATCACAGCATCATCAATAGTAGCCATGACAACAACAGCAACAGCAGCCATCACACCAGCATCAACAGCAAGATCCAACCAACATCAACAGCAGCATCTAACCAACATATATGACAGCCATCACTCTCAACAAAAACAGCCATCACACCAACAGCAACATCCAACCAACATCTACAACAGCCATTACACCAACAGCAACCATCCCACCAACATCTACAACAGCCATTACACCAACAGCAACCATCCCACCAACATCCATTACACCAACATAAGCACAAACACAGTGTCATCCCCAACACTGTCCAATACAACCACAACAAGCTCCAGTCTACACGATACCTGTGTCCAGTGATTAAATTCCCTGAATTTATACACACATCCATGCTAAAGGCCAGGTGAAAGATAGCATGGCCCTAAGTAATGATGACATCTGGATTTATGTTGATCGATGATCATCCTATCTTCCTGAAAATACTTTACTGGAAATAATTCCCCCTGGATGAGACACACGAGCCTTTTTACCATCATGACATCCATGACTTGCCATCAATAGCAGATTCAGATATGGGATGATTTATTTAATCAAGGAGACCTACATGTGTCAGCTGGCTTAAGCCAGTTCTTCCATCACTGGAATCCCTTAAGTCTGTGAAGATCTTCCACTTGTCGCACAACGCCTACTGAGTAGATTATTCTATCCTCAAAATCATGAGCAATTTTTTAGCAAAGTCAAAAAAAGAGGTAAATTGTCCATAATGGTACATAATTTCTTACTCCTTTTAAAAAAGGAGGTCAGAAATGCATATTCTTTCACACATCCGTATCTATGTATAATTTTTGCCATTTGCTTGTAGACATACAGGATAGGAAAGAAAGTAATATTATGTTCAGCATTTTAACAAATTTGATTTATCATTTAAACAATTAACTAAACTTCTGAAAATAACCTTAGACACACTACAAATATTAGAATAATGCATTGGTTTTCCAAGTACATTTTACAAACTTCTCTACTGTTAAAGTGTAACCCAGTTTCTCACTAACGTGTCCTTGACACCACATCACTCACTCACTCACCCACTCCTCTGCACCAAGATGAGCTTGCACTTCATTTTCTCAGATATGTACAGTGACATTCCAGTGATAAATAACATGGATATCTAAACTGATTCAAATATCTTCGAAAGGGGTACTATAGCAGTATTTATTGGAATTCCATAATGTTTGCCTAGCTGTGGATACCATTATCACAGTCAGGAGCATCTGCCAGAACGGTTCTTCTTCCTGCACCTGACCCACTGAAAGGACAGTGCTGAAGATGCCTCTCCTGGCAGGAGTTCACCGATTCCTATCTTGCGAGACTAGGCTTATGGGAACAGAGTGCAGGCCTTGAAGAATATCAAAACAAACATAAACACATCTCTTTATCATTCTTTGATGTTATGCAAGTCTGACAAAATGGAGCTGGACAGAGACCTGGGCGCTTTGTCGGCAGCCATACTGCAAGCCTGGTTAGCCCCGCTTTCACTGACACATGTATGGCTGTCACAGAGATTGCGTCAACCAGTCGGCCAGAAAGTCTTCAAAAAACAACGTATGTTCGTGAAGAACAAACAAGCGAAATTCAATACATTGAGCTCATATGGACGTTTGCATTTCATAATTGAAATCTGCGAATGTCGAATTTCACTTTTGCTTGAAAAAACTTGTCTACTTCAAACGACTTAAAATCATGTTTGGAGATATTTTTCCGACACCATTTGGCGAGAGTTAATACCAGTCTTTACAAAAAGCAAGGACTTTTTCAATAAGGAATTTCTCACTCTCAACTACCTAATTCATGAGTTTCTGGATTCCTGTCACTAAATTCATTTTCAGCAACATAAGTTATGATGGAAGTTCCAGCTTGAGATTGTTCTGTTGTTTCCACGGCTACAAATACTCCGCTGTGACAGCCCTAAGCTTCATAACAATCTCAGGCTCCGTTTTTAACACGTGATAGTTTTACACCATTTCCTTAGGCTTTTCGATAAGACAGATGTTAAACTCTTTAAATCATGGGATACCCCACCTAATTGGGCTAATAACTTTCTAAAATTTCAACTCATTAATTTTGTTAACAACAGCTTCTGAAAGATTTAATGCCTGAGGATCATAAAGGGGTATTTTTATTCCATTGTCAGGTCTATATTTTCTTCACCTCTGGGACCTCTTCTGGGAAGCATACATCTTATTGCTGGAACACGTAATGCACTTTTAATGTACATCATTTTTACTACCAACTTCTAAATAATCACACTCAAAGGAATCTTTTACATTTCATTTAAAGCAAAACTGTGCACCTTAAAACATACACAGAGTTAAACCTGAGTGTTACATCAATTGTTATCTTTGTAAACAAGTTCCTGGTATTTCTGTATTTCAAAATTGAAAACTTTGTATACTGAACTGTGGATATAAAATGTGATCCACTAATAAAGTACCAAAGTGGACATTTAAGAGCAGTGGTCTGTTGCCAGTTTAATAGAATACTCCTTCAAACTGCTTATGGGATTAGGTGAGATGGTGTCTGAACCACTTTTAGAATGCTCAGTCAAGTTCCAGTATTGACCTACCAACATGGGACGGTGTTCAAACTACAATTAAAATGCTACTTAAAGGTGCCATGCTATTTAATCTGAGGGAACAACTTTCAAAATGCTATCTTAAACTATCAGCATATATCACCGTTCTCAATATGCTGAACTACATACATGTGCTAATTCAAACTGTCAGCTTATAATTGCTATATTGAACTACATACGAGACACAATGCCAACAACTTTCAAAATGCTACCTCAAACTGTTAGCATAAACTTGCTATACTGAACTACATCTGTGGACACTTTACAAAAAACTTTCAAAATGCTACCTCAAGGTTCCTTCTGGACAAGACAATTGAGATAGTAACGGTGAATCAGTTTTAAAATGTCCCAACAGTTGCTACATGGAACACCACAAAAAAGATGGTGTGAGGTCCGAAATTGGCTGAATAATTACCCCTTGGCATTATTACCTCTGAACAACATGAAATAAGCCATAAATTTGATCGCCTCCATGCCATTCTGCGATCCCCTGCTACAAATACCTACCTACCTGTTGCCTGTGAAGCCCATATGGTGCCTCTTCATCAAACCAGCCCTAGCCAAAAAATGCCAGCTCATTTAGCTATCTTGATAAGAGGAATCACTGACTAAAAATAACGACTAAAATACTACTGGAATAATTCGCAAACAATCACAAGGCCAATTACACAGTGAAAAACCGCTGCGAAATCCTAGAAACCATGTATTCTTTAAAGCAATTTGGGAGTTGAGTGGAAATCAGAGGACTCTGAGAAGCCTTGTTTTTGATTTGGCATATGTTGGTGTCAATTTGAAAGGGAGGTGTATGTAGAAACAGTGACACTTGATATATATACTGATTCAAGTCTTCTCCTTTAGTCTGCTCTCAGAAAACATTGCCCTCATTTGAAGCTCTCCCTCACACAAGCAGAACAAATTAATTTGCAGTGTTTTTGTGGATAGGAATGCTCCTTTGAAGTTTTTCAATTAAACTTTGGTATATTAAAAATTTCTTTACATCATCCTAGTAATTAAAAGAAAATGTTACTGGTTTATTTTAGACAGAAAAAAATTATAATTAATTCTATATAGATTACCTGTGTGAGTGAGTTTATTTTTACGCCTCTTTTAGCAATATTCCAGCAATATCACCGCAGAGGACACCAGAAATGGGCTTCACACCCATGTGGGAAATCGAACCCGGGTCTTCGGCATGGCAAGCAAATGCTTTAACCACTAGGCTACCCACTGCCCTTTAACTAAACATACAGTGTCTTCAATAAAACAGTATACTGGTATGTTGAAACCAAAACACAAAAATAAATATATACGTAATATTGGTGTAAACTTCAAACTGAACTTAAGTTCTCTCTTTTCTTGACAACCTTATCAAAATATGACACGAAATGGATTTCAGCAATATATAATCTAAAGCATATTCTTTGCACAGTCCCGCTCCACATGAAACGATCTTCACGTTTCTGTTTGTTCTCTCCTTTTCATTAGACTTTCGCCAGCATGATAAATTGAACAACTGGAAACTATTTCAAAATATAGATTTACAATCTGTCATCCAAAGTAAATCACAAACACAACTTGTTTCTGCTCTTAAAGACCATTGTGCTGTAGCCACACTGATTACACAGTGTCGAGGGCCTACCAGAATAGCCATTAAGATTACAATAAATTTCAAAGCATAATTTCGTAACATGATGACTGGTTCACCTACTCTAGCTACACTGAGGTCGAACTCCTTCAAACCTACAAGTTAACGCAATTTGGTGTTCAAATACTATATTCCTGACCACTTATCACCTTGTCTAAAGTGTGCAGGGCCTGGTGTACAGCAGACGTCAGTTACTCCTTACTACAACACTGAACACTTGGTCACATCAACAACAGAGTGAGATCTATTTCAAGCAATATGAAACATTACATCTGGTTAAAACAAATTTCAGTTATACTGAAACTAAAATGTCTGAACAATTGCAACCTGAAATCTGAACCCCATAAAGCATAACTGAACCATATCAAACATATTTGAATGAAATCAAACATAACTGAACCATATCAAACAGGCTGTACTTCAATTCGAAACATTACTAAACACCATTTCTGAACTGTAGAACTTATATATATATATATCATAACCATATGAATCATATCTAAACCATAGAATCAAACTTCAAACCAAACATATCTGAACCATATTAATTAGAATCAGACATATCTGAACCCAATCAAATATATCTAGGCACCATTGTACAAACAGATCTCAGCACTAAGGTGATTGTAAATCCCATACCCTAACACAGACTTACGACAGTCGTAGCACAAATGTTGCTTTGTACAACAGTACCCTGAACTGAAGCTTATCACATCTTAACCATGTGAAGCCACCTTCAAAACCAAACCACACTATGACTGAATTACATCATTCTTAAATATAAATACAAATAATATCAAATAGAAATCCCAAAATTTGAAATAATATCTGAAAAATATCAAGCAGATTTCCACTTATAAGACACAGGTTTTATGCCAAACCAACAGTTGTGTGTGCTTAAAGTGCTACAACACACACAGCCAGACCTCATGCCGCCATGTCCCTAGTGGCACCGCTGTTTTTAACAACATACCACACAATATTACCTTCAACATCCAAGGTGAAGATAAAAAAACATTTTCTGAAGAAACAGATAATAAAATAGAATAATGGCAAGATCAAATCACGTTTAACGATGTTTCTGAACACAAACATCCTGCTTTGCTTTTTTCGCAATCTCCATTACCTGCAACGACATTCACAAATGAAGAATAACCATTTTGTCATTTTTTTATCAATTATCATCCAACTCATTAAGCTGCAGTCACACGCTGTTTAGCTCCACACAAAGCTGTCCGTGGTCAATCACCTACACGTAAACATCAACCTCACGTACAAACCACCATAGCTGTCGAGAAGCACACGCCATACATGCTGGCATCAAACTACGGATATTACTGATTATTTCATAATTACCAGGATGTGCTCATTAGTACTAGTAATAACGTCATGACAACATTTAATATTTACACACAAAATATCGAGTCGCACCTTGTCATTTCCGAATAAGAAATCTGTTTTCTCTAGCACATCATATTACGTGTGAGGTCCTTGCTATATCAACCCTCCCATCTCCCATTAAAACAAACAAATATTTGGGGTCCATACTAAAACAATAAATATGGATGCAAACACAAGTGTTCGAAATCAGTTTATTTTTATTAACTAACATTACGGAAGGAAGGTGGTTTTTAGCCACCTACATCTTTCAAAGTCCCCAAGGTCTTGAATACACAAACAACACACTGCCATGAAGTGTTTAGGCTTGACAGAAATGTGTTATGTGAGAATGACTTTTAAGTCAACCATCTGCCTTTACAGCCTTAAAACACATTTTTTGTAACTAGATGTCATTTCTGCCTCCAGTAAATTACTTGAATTGACTCCATAAAGACACAGATTTGAGTCCAAGCATATAACGTATGCATGTGTCTAACCAAATAGCCGTACCAGATAACTATACATGCGACTTAAATCCAATAGTGGCATAAATTGAGACTTTTTGCCGAGAAAGTATGCTGAGTTGGTGTATACATCAACTCAGACTAAACTGCAAAACCATTGAATCAGGTACCACATCAAAGAGCCTTGATTAATTCAGATATATTACTCTTGAAATTTCTCTGACACTTTCGCACGTATCCCAGCAGTGAACATGGAGTGGATTACAGTTAATCCCGAACCTGCGTTATCGTGTACAACAGGAACGGCCTCATCATAGCATTGTGATGGACGATGTTGGGAGACTTTCTTGTCACGAGATAAGAAGACCTTGCATCTAATATCATTGGGTGTAATTCCTCGTAAACATCTTGTTCCAAATGACATTCAAATAATCTGTAGTTAGTATTATTTCATACTTGGTAATAACTCAGACCCGGTTCACCTCGTTCAAACACACGCTTTCTTTCCATTTCCCATGAGTCTTTGTACCTGTGGCACATCAAAGCTGCAACCTATCTAAAACTGGTGATTTATTCAAGAGGCCAAACAGAAGTGATTTGCCACTTGATGCCACAGCAAACAATATCAGCCAGTTATGACTGCCTGATCTTATTGAATACATCAGCTATTCCGATTAGGCTGAGATTTGCCTATCGTTTGATGTAAGCAATAATCGGTGAGAAACTGTGCCATAATTTATGTCTGCAGCAGTTGTGACGATGTCTTCACTGACATAGTGAATAGTTGAAAATGCCATACCCTTTCTGTCCTGATGAAATTATATAATAAACAGACTAGGATTTTACAGCATAGGTCATTCAACATCCTCAAGAATTCAACATCCTCAAGAATTCAACACCCTGTTATTCAATACCCTGCAGCATTCACATCTAAGACCATTCAACATCCTTCAGAATCAACTGCTATAAAAGATGACAAGGAATAAAAATACTTCTTTTACAGAGAATTATACATTGACTTTTGTCCTTCAATTAAAAGGCCACTTTATTCTTGGGTGATATTGTTTCATTTCACTATATATATTGTTTCAGTGATACTTCCCTTTGTTGGTGGGGTAGCCTGATGGTTAAAGCGTTTGCTCATCACATTGAAGACCTGGGTTCGATTCCCCACATGGGTACAATGTGTGAAGTCCATATCTGGGTGTCCCCAGATATTGCTGGAATATTGCTAAAAGCGGCGTAAAACTAAAACTCACTCACTCACTCCCCTTGTTGGTGAGGAAACGACTTGTATAATCTCCAAGATGTTTTCCTAATATCTACACATAGGGTAAATGGGATGAATTTAAGAAAATCGTGTGATTTTATCAACAGCTTACAATACACTCAAACTATTTAACCTTAACATTACTTTATTACTCTATTCTGAATCAGAGAAACATTTAGCATATATCAATATGAATGTTCTCAATCAACTCATGTTTGCCATCAGTAATGTGTCCCCATTTACAGAAGAGGACACAGTTGTCCACATCTTGCCAATCAGCTCCTGATTGCAACCAGTACTTAATGCAGCCCTATTCTACACACACTACAAAGTTGTCCACATCTTGCCAATCAGCTCCTGATTGCAACCAGTACTTAATGCAGCCCTATTCTACACACACTACAAAGTTGTCCACATCTTGCCAATCAGCTCCTGATTGCAACCAGTACTTAATGCAGCCCTATTCTACACACACTACAAAGTTGTCCACATCTTGCCAATCAGCTCCTGATTGCAACCAGTACTTAATGCAGCCCTATTCTACACACACTACGAAGTTGTCCGGGATAATGTGACATTTACCATCATTGAGTAACCATATTACCATGAGAAGGAAATCACCCATAGAACCATGTGGACTAGCCGGCATCAGATCAAGAGGGTCTCTTCCTGATAATGGAACCCTTGTCCTGGACAAGCTAGATGGTTGATAGGCCCTGATTACAAGTAATTAAATCTGCAGTCAGCAGATAATGATAAGTGATTAGGTAACTCAACTCTGACACATGATGACTTAATTTCAAGCCAATGAATGGAGTCAGTGTTTCGTGTATGAGATGATGTAACTAATGCTGGTTTCAGGTTCCCGTCATTAAGGTATTGACAAACTTTATTAAGATTTCACTTTCTGTTATGTCATTCATTACAAAGTCCACTTTGGCTAAACAGGTGCTGTTGACAGTCCAGATAGAATTTTCATCAAACTGTTTACTTGTATTTGTTTCTAACCTCACCGAGTTAAATGCCAAGTTGAAAGGGATCTCCTGAGTGAGTGAGTGAGTGGCCTTTAATGCTGCATGAAAAGTATTGTTTATTTAAATCAACAAGAAATAGGCCGGTATAGTACATGCCTGTTATAAGTATTCTTATTACATGTTAGCCTACTGTGGAAGGAAAGCCTGCAGCACTCAAATCCTTGAGCTAGGACTGCTGAGAAACTTATAACCATTATTGGGATGAACCGGGATTCAAACCCAAAATTCTGGCATTACCACAAGATCATAGGATCTTAGACAAAATGGCTACCCATGCCAAGATAGGCTCTACCTCTTGGAAGCAATAAACTGTCTTCATGAACATCTAATGATCAGTTAATTTACTATACCTGAAATAACAAACACTTTTCAAGCTTTAACCTAATTGAGATGCATCCCAAATGTTACAGTCAGTATCAACTGATCCAGTCCATAAACACGACGGTCAAAACCCTTGGACAACTGAAAACAAACTTTCATTGAAAACCAAATCCCAGCAATTTGTACGAACTCAAAGCTTCAAGTGTTAGGTACAACAGGACACATTACTTTGTAAAAACAAAATATGGCCTATGAAAACAGTGAGAGCACTGCGACTGGATTCACCGGCCTAATTCTCCCGTCTGTTGATTTCATCTCAAGTCACCAGCCACAATGGGAAATTTCAAAGGGATTTTCAAGACAAGAAAAGGCTGGAATTTTGACAGCATGAGATCATTTTGTGGTAGTCTGAAAGCCGAAGACCTGATAATTGGGGCCGTTCTTCTACCGGAGGTCACAGGTTGCCCATCGTTTTTTGTGGAAGTTAGGAGACTCAGTTGAGGCAGAAAATCCCTGAATGATGAGTTAGCTACTGAGATAGCTCCCCTAGGCTGACAAGAAGGGTGGAGGAGAACAAGAGAGAATGGAGAGGCAAGGCTATTCTGTGTTTGAACCTCAAGGAGAGATGAAACATTAGACAAAGCAGGCCCTGAAGGAGGTAGTGTCCCTCCCACCACTACCTCAACAATACCACGACCATCTTCCCACCAGTTGAGTCCTCTGCCTCCTTAATACACTAATATGTCCCTTTCCTTATATCTTCCCTGTCCTTAATACACTAAAATCTACTCTCCCAAGTACCACGCCTCCAAAATACAACAAATTCCCACTCACTTCCCGCCCATGAGCACCAAAACACACAACTAACATCTCCCTCCCCCAAAACCCCACAATTTCCTCCTCCTTCCCTGTCTCCCAATCACAAGCAACACCCTTTTATCTAACCCTTCTTCTAACACATCAACAAGTTCACTCTGCCTCTAACACACTGGTCTCTGTCCCATACATCCAACAGGTCTGAAGGGCAACTCTTTCACCCCAAAACTCACTGGTCTGTGCCCCACACCCCCAACAGTTGGTCTGAAGGGCAACTCTTTTACCCCCAAAACTCACTGGTCTGTGCCCCACACCCCCAACAGTAGGTCTGAAGGGCAACTCCTTTACCCCCAAAACTCACTGGTCTGTGCCCCACACCCCCTATCTAGTAGATCTGAGGGGCACGGGACAGGATAAGTATTTGTCATGGGGAGAGCGTGACAGGGGGAAATAAAGTTGCTGGTTTATTGGTCATTGTTGGTATCACAACATGAACATAATCCGTTCCATATGTGTCCCTGTGTTCACGGGGAATTGATCAAATCTAATCATATAAAAATACATTAGCAAAAGTAGGTGTTTGGAAAAATAATGAAAGGGAAGTGGGCATATCATGTTTCATCCCTCCTGTATTTCTTCAGAGAGTAAACATGAATGGACGCAAATGCAATTACCGTAGAGTATACCTCATCTAGTTACTTGTTCAACGATCCATTTTGTCATTTATGAAACATATACTGTTTAAACCAGTATCCTGCCATGCTTCTCAAGCACATGCAACTCAGGAGCTAACAATAGACATGTTTGTTATTATGTGTCCAAGGGACCTGGCAATGACCGCTGCGTCAATGAGGAGATCACACAATTATTACAAATTGGGATGTATCTAATCAGCCCTCAAACTCCATGTCATCAGCCCAATTTAGCCTCATCACAGCAAGGGGTGGTGAAGTAGGCATGTTGAAAGGAAATGGGACAACTGAACTATGAATGGCATTGCGATGGGCAGATCTGACACCATGTCATCAAACTACTCACCTGTCCCTCCTCAGCCCCCACCCCTCCCATCCCGACCCCACCCCCACCCTGCCTGTAGGGACATTTAATCCTCTGTTCAACTCACATTCAGCAGACGCTAATACACTCCAACAGCAACAATCACTCTTTTTGATTAAACCTATTTAGGGCAGTGGGGTAGCCTGGAGGCTAGAGCGTTTGCTAATCATGTCAAAGACCTGGGTTTGATTCCCTACATGGGCACAAAGAGTAAAGCTCATTTTTGTATCCCGGCAGCAATGCTGCACGATTATAGCTAAAAGCACTGTAAAACCACTCTCACCAAACCCTATTAAATTCATTTTCAATCATGAAATCCCCAAACCCTTACATTTATTACGTAAATTTATTATTTTATTGGGGCGTTGGGGTAGCCTAGTGGTTAAATCTCATCATGCTGAAGGCCCGGGTTCAATTCCCCACATGGGTTCAATGTGTAAAGCCAATTTCTGGTGTTCCCGCCGTGATATTTCTATATTGCTAAAAGTGGCGTAAAACTAAAACTCACTCACACACTGTTATTTTATTTACACAAAACACAACATCTAAGCATAACATCGGTGTACACAGATACAGCTGGAGACACCTGCTTCTACCACCTCTGACATGTAACATACACATGCTTGACACACGGATGACCTGATCCACAGGAATACCTGTCCACCACAGAGGTCAAGCAATCTCCCAATGTCATCCCTTATTAGTGGGATCAGGGCCTTCTACTCCCTCTCCCCCATTACACAGTTAGTGTCAAGTGGCCACTTTTGTCAAGATCACCTCCACAATCCATCGGCTCAAGTCTCCTTGCCATCAGGCAGGATACAAATTAAAGTAAGACTGAGGAAAGCATGTAATAGAGGCCGGGAACGGTCCTGGAGCAAATACATGTTTCTGACGACATGGAATGGTTAGAAGGCAAGAAACGGTTCACAAATTTCCCCACTGACACTAACCAGAAAATGGAAAGGCTTTTACACATCATTAAAGCTTCATTAGCATCCAGAAGTACGGATATTGCCATCAAGAATTCTCACTTTAAACTTTTTCTTTACTTTGAACTCAGTTTTGCCTGAATTTGATCTAAAGTTGGGTTCACTGCAAGTACAACTCTTGTGCAATCGTCACAGGTGTTAGATGATGCATGATGGGAATATGCTGAATGGTGGCTGCAATAAGGCATCACGGTTTCCTGGATAAACATACTTTTTGTGTGATCAAGCGAGTGATATTGTTTATTCATCACATGAAAGAGCACAATTTGCGTTATCAGTAATGACTTCCTATTCTGTAAATTAATACTTTCAAATTACTTCTGTATCACACCCACAGATGTTTTCAATAGACCTGTCAATGTAAAAAGAGAGATGTTTGATTCATGAAAACTTCAACTGTGGTGCCAGCAAATCCAATGCCATGCCAACCAAGATAATTTATCATTTCCTATCTAATCCTTCCGAGATACATAATGACTTATTGACCATTCATAGAAGCCATCACAACCATCAGACGAACATCATCAACAAAGTAACCATTATTTTCGTAATTCCTCAGAAAGCAGGAAGTCTGAAGAAGCTGTCGAGACACAACTGTGGCATCTTGTGCGACATTTACTTCCAGCAGTGGCTATGTACAATAGGCCTGCATAGGCTGTCGACAGCTTAAATCATAACAATAACAATGCACTACAAAGTCCTTTCCCTCCACCTCACCTCTGATCCCTCCATTCTAAGCAAGGGAAAAGTGTATCATTCACGTTAAGCATATCAGTCAGCAATAAATCACAGACATAATTGGCATCTCACATCATGGCCCTGCCATACCCAACAACTCTAGCCAAATGATAATTCTATTCTACTGGTATTTCTTTTGCAGTTTAATTCCAACAATGAGTTTTCTGAATGATCCAGGTGTAAATGGCTGAGGCGATCGCTTCGTATTCGTTGACAAGTCTTCACTCCCAATCTCTTTCACAACCCTCACGGGTAGTCAGTCATTTCTGAGCTACCTCTGTAGAAGGGCCTCCATTCAGCCCAGAGTCGACCAGTTTGTCTTAATGATAGAACCGACACTTTATGAAAGCTTCTTTCACATCAGGTCCTGCTGGTGAAATGTAAGATGGAAAGGCAAATATGTCTGAGTTGTGTTTTAGCTTCCAGTTTTCAATGTCAATACATGGGGCCAATCCAACAACGAGATGCGTGTACACATTGTATGAAGGTTAACTCAACACACATCAAATTTCCAGATAGGCTTTTAATGTCTTTAGATTAAAGTAATATTCAATATTTCTCGGGACATGATGTCTAGTGATGGTATTATTGTTCAGATCACTTTCCTTTACATTTCCCTTGTGCTTGTTGCTTTGTGCGGAGCACGTCCGACAGAATATTTCACCTGTCTCCGAAACTTGAAACCAAACCCTGTATATTTAAACACTGACGCAAGCATGAACACACAGACAACTTAATCAGTGTGTAACTGCATTAGTCATTTAATAGCTTCTATTAATCATGAACCTCTCTGCATGAATTAAGAAAAGGAAACTTGAAGAGCGGAAATGAACATAAAACTAGACAAATAATTCCACATCCTTTCACACACAACAAAGGGAAAGCTAAACTCCCTATAGTGAAACTAACACTGTTTGATCAGTGCCATCTTATGAGACTTTTCTCACATTGATCAGCAACAACTATTACAAGATACCCAACTGCAAATGTTTGCACGAGAACAATGAGGCAATGAAATAGTTATGTTATCCAATGCTGATGAAAGGCCCGGTAGAGAACTACACTATCTGTTGCAGTACACTGTCATTACTTTCAGCCCTAATCTGCAACAAGAGGCTGCCTGACAGAAGTGGCGAGACCTCCATTCATCAGTGGACCATGTGTTCCTTCTGACCACAGGACAAACCAGGATATAAGTCCTTTATTGTCCAGCTGAGTTGTGAGAGGTGATAACAGATTTGTCAAATGGGTTATAAGGCTGTTGTGTCACACAGATGGTACAAGCGATTTTGTGAATGACATAATGGCGTCTGCTTCAGGTGGATCAGCTGCTGTGTTCAGGACACATTTATATCTAGGACTGTCACAATTAATTTTCATGATTTCCATTCATTAATCCTTAATGAATGTGACACAATGTGTATTATCATTTCATTAAAAAACTTTATTCAGAGCCAGCATTGCATTTTCTATTGAAATGAAAATCACAAAATTTTCATACAAAGTAACACTACCACAGGTGAACTAGATTTTATGTGTGTACATTATTTTTTCTTTGTCTCTTAAATCTCACACACTGCCTAATTGAAAACTATCCATCAAATACAATGATCATCAAACTGACATTGTAAAAAATTGAAAACAACATGTGACTTTTGTATGGTTTCATATTCTTTTGACAGAAGCCCTATGCATCAAAGCACAAGCAGAATTAGCCTGCGTTTTGGACAGCTGCAAATTAATAACCATGGTTCCAAAATTACCTTTAATGGAACGTAATTTTAACTACAGTGAAGAAAGTAATCTGATTTTTTAAGATTTTCAGGACAAATTCTACATACAAAAGTTTTGACACTGTTACTTTAAGAATCATACTTTGTGAATATTATTGATCTTGCACAACAACTTAAAAGACCTTGCAGGACAGAATGAACTCCAATGATGAAAATTTCATCAAAAAGAATATGGTCTCCATTTGCAAGCCACATTGCAAACAGTGGAGGTTGAGAGCATTGTACAGCATAAAAGCTGTGGAATTGGGCCATTGTCATCACTCTTTTCTCTGTCACAGGATCCATGATTGTACAGGTTTCCCATTGTTGACTAAAGAGTGGCACCGATCGACAAGGAATCATTGGCAAATGAGCTTTATATTACAAGTCAACATTTATGGAGAGATTTAATTCCAACATGCACTCCTTCCACCTCGATCTTGTCAACACTGAAAGTAATTTTTAACTTTTGACAAGAGCTACTTTTTCAAGCATTTCCATCAATCACATGCCATAATGGACTATTATCCTAGACTCAAATACAACCATTTTCAAATTCCAAAGAAGCAAAGTAAAGAATATTAAGTACAAAACCCTGTGAGTTGATATGAAAATTACAGCAAACCAGATGTAGCTTTAGATAAACCGGTTACTCAAAAATTTCTTTCATGCGGACAGCCACACAAACATGAAGGGGGTCAGGATATATTTTTTCAATATATCTTTTCAGAACTGTTTACTGTACAAACTAACCTTCTCACTACAAAGATGGTATATAAAATATTCATACACCTTCCATAGGGGTGTGAAGTGTTTTTTGTACAAAGTCCAGAAAGAGGTTGATGAAAGGTTTTCCTATGTCAACAGAGCCTCTCTCTCACATACTGAAGCCGCATTCAACATGGATGGATCATTTATCAAACAGGTCCATGGCCGATTCACACCACCAGATTATCCTTGTCCCTGCTCACTTTGAGCTATCTCGTGTAATTAGTCATTGGAGACCTTCTCGCAAAATCATTTATATTCTTTGATGTTGACAAGCATATCATAGCAAGTCTGCCATTGGGCTAGTTGGCATTAACTACCCCAATCCTCCACCCTCCCGAGCCCCTGTGGCAATGGGCAGCTATTCACTATAGGGTCATTCACAGTCAAATGGTTCCCAAAGAAGATGTCTGCCCAGTTCAATTGAAATCAATCATATTCCCGGTGTGACACAGATTGGACAGATTATTGTCTCCCTTGTAATGTGAATTGTCCTTTGTGACCTTTAAGCGAAAATACGACATTTACTAGATCTACATGTTATCTACCATACCCATTTAAACAACTTGACCTTGATTCCAATCCATGAACACAGCAACAAAACTGCAACATTCTCATCCAATTTTTCTGCTATTCTGCTTCTTTTTAGGGCACGCTGTATTCAAGCTCACACTGTTAGAGTAGACTCAAAGGAGTCGTCCATCTTAAAAACATTACTCAACTGGGAACAGGCAGCCCAAAGGCAAAGGAAATGGGTTTTTCATGAGAAGGCTCTCTGAGCACAAAATATGAACTTATAATCCTTGAACAAAATCAATCACTGCCTGAGCGGACTGCAACAGATGTCTTGTAGCTGTCTGCTCCTTTTCACACATGGCGTCTGACCCACGACAGTCTTATAGCATGTTACGCCTAAGCACTCAAATGGACATTGACAAATCTGCGACATATTTGACCCCATCAATGTCTCGGCCAATTCAACTATGTCCTTGTTTGTAAGAATTGTCTACACACACATAATATCACCACAGACGCCTCAAGTCTGACCATGCCAAACCGGTCAACAGTTATATAAATTGAGACAAATATCCTGTAAAACAAAATAAAGTTTCTCTTTATGAGCCATATAAGCTCCTCAATTTCACTTTACATGCATCTTTTAACCAAATAAAAAGACTATTTCAGAGACGGATTAGTCTACAGTTCAGAAAGTCGCAAACAATTTCAAAAGAGAAAACACATATATGTACGCTGTGCTTGCTTGAGCAGCTGTTCTTGCATAGGCATGGCAGTAAAAAACCACGAGCACATTGCAAATTATGCCATAAATCTGCTCATACTGTCGAATATTATGTCAACACGTAAGCCAACACGCGACCAGCACACCAGTCTGGCCATGCTTTGTGCAAAGAAAGATTGTTTTTAACAATTACATACATCGGGCTTTCCTCCTGCAAATAAGCATTTGCTGCATCCGAAAAACATATTCTGGTGAATCTACGGACATGAACCCTTGATAGTTTTACCTGTTCTCTGATGGCATAATGTCAATCCCATGCTTTGATGGTGTTAAAATAGGCAGGAACCTTGCAGGCATTTCTAGCTTCTAAATGAGATGTTTACACTGATAGAAGCCAGGATCTACATCACCAAATTTAATGAGATTTACCATGAAAGAGCTTGAAAAAGCATAAGTTATTCACAAAAGATAATGCAGTTCATTCTTGTTTGCTAAATAAAGACTTTACGGATATTTAGACTTTCTGCAAAGTGTGATTGATCAAGGGCTTAGAACTGGTACATTATGTATTCGCAATGTGTGAAATATTGATTCAATAATTGCTAATCATCATACATTCGTCCAGAATTTTGAAGAAAGACCCCAAGACGCTGATCCCATGGGCACGAGGGCCTTAAACTGCACCTGATTTGCTTAAATGATGAAACACTTTGAAGCCCCCGGCAGACGCAGAGCGATGGAAGGCTGAATTGGCTAACACATATCTATTTACCAAGATGTGACACATAAACTGATTCACAAGTGTTCTAATCCTGTTTTCGACATATTTACAACAATGTTGATCGAGAATCTGAATAGGAGTAATACTTCAAGAACGCATCACCTTGATAATAATTAAACAAACTGTACATCAAAGGACCGAGTTTAACGCCTGGCTGGACCCAAATGACCAGTGTGAGAACTCTGTTAGTACCCCATGTTATTACGCTTTGACTCATTCAGTTACATTCACATGCTCGCGGACAAATTAAACAATCTATTAGTCTGTAACTACTCTGGGCAGCCTGAAGCCATGTCACTGCTTCGTGTGATGACCACTATGGTAGTCCCTGCCTCGGGCCCACACAAGTTTAATCTGTGATCGTCCTTCTGCTTGCGTGGTGTGATAGGGATTAGTGAGGTAAGATGGATTAACCCACTCACAGAGCTGCTAAATACAAAGTCAAATACAATCAGCAGTACAATTAACGTAGGAAGTTCAACCTTCTCAATTTCTACCACACCTATAAATCTGCATCATAAACACTCTTCTGCAGCCATTGTTAGTTAAAACCGCTTCTTACATCCTGTTCCAACCAATCACTTTCTGACCAATCAGTAACAAACATTTAGGAATTTATTGCATGAAGTAATTGTTTAAAAACATTTTATGCTCCAAGCCGAAATCAGACCCAACACAACAGCTACAAACACTGTCATGATGATAATCATATATGTTATAAAAGCTTTTTAATTGATTTCCGATTCTGACTAATTACAGAATTGTAATAACAGAGCATATCATTACCAATCACACTATAATGTGTCAACATGTTTGAAATTGTTCCGAACATCAGAAATCCTCACCAGTGGATTCAAGCCATTGGATACCTAACGAAAATGTCAAAATAATTATCTATAGCTCCATGTCCGATTATCAGCCTCCTGTCTGTATTCCCATGTTGCCCCACAGGTAACCTATCCCAGCATTCAACACTCTTCCAATATGGCTGCCTGCTGATAGGCTGACATATTGTTTATGGATGATCATAAGATGAACGCCTCTCCCTCTCCCCACTACATCAATTTGTTGTTATTGGGCTATCATCGGGTATGTCTACAGCAGCATCCAGCTATCAGGCACTGCTTCCACATCCAGTCCATCACCATTTAGCTCACCTCCCCAGGGTGTCCTTCTTATCACTGGCCTGCTAGTTGATAAATAGCGTATTCCCCCAATGATAAACAAATTATATTTCTCATATGTGTTATCAGATTGATTTGACATAAGAAAAGAACTATCCTCTTGGATGTTGTATATTAATATCCATAACAGCTCTATATTTACCTATGTAAGTATACCTCTACTTGAGTTCTGGTAGACATAGCAACCAGTATCTCTGCTTCCAAGGAACTTCCACAGCTCAACAGCGCTAATTCCTTTCCTTTGAACAGGATGAAAGAATCAGAACTTGGTGAGACTTTTGCAAGTCTTTTCAGAAATATCAGATGTTAATATTTGATGTTTACATACAGATTAACAAGTCCCAGTGACAAAATTTAACACTGAAAACACAGGTAAATTCAATACAATTTCATTACATATTGATTAGCTATCTTCCAAACAATTAGTGTCGATAAACAATATACAAATAGATCAAACATTCCCAAACAGCCAAACTAAATTAGCAATTAACACCTTAAAGTTCACATTATCAACATATTCAATTCCAGGTAATTATGTACACACATCTCAAAATCGTATTTCCTAATCAAATTTCTCCTCAAGTCACCCTTTCACCTCTTGGCATGTTCAGCGAAGTGTGACCCTCGCTGTGTCACGTAAAGCCATCCGTCCACAGTCCAAATATACATAAAGCATGGGCACACACTTCAGGCATGTAGATAATTAAGCCAAGCTTGTAACAAGTGTCATGGTCATGACCGACAAGACTTTCCATTACAGGGACACATTACAGAATCTCTAGATGACACTTAGGACAATCCAGCTGATGTAGTTACAGAGGCGAATCCAGGATTGTGACTTACAGTCAAAGGTGTCTGAAAGAGACAGCTGCCTGCATCAGCAAACCCTCCTCTGAATCTGCCATGGATTTAAAGCAGACTCATCCTAAATTTTGTTAAATTTACAAAAAAGTTAAAATTAAAAATGTTAGTTTAAACATTTTTTGTAGAGGGTTTTTTTTAACAGAAAGCTCGCCACAACACTTTTGATATTGATATGCTTAAAGTAGCCATCACATAGGTGAAATGTTACTGAGTGTGGAGTTAAACTACAGTCAAACAAATATTGTAAATCAGTAGCAGGTAGATCAGGAACATCTTTATATAATCTACTCAACATTAGTTATTAGAATATAAATAGTCCTCCTTAATCAAATATGTTTGCAGTCGCCAGATATCATTTGTGTACTTGATCAGCCATATTTAAAGAATTTATAAGGAATGTGACTATTCTTTTTTAAGCAAATTTTGAGCAGAGTATTTTAGTTTCCACTTTAGAATCCACCTATTTATTGAAATATTTAGTCAAACTATTCTACTTAATTTGGTTCATGAAACATTACTACAATCAAAAATCTTGTTCTAAACATACATAGCTGTTGGTTCCCAGGCACCTTCCATTCTAGGGTATTTAACCATATCCCCTCCAGGCTGATCTAATACAGCATACCTCCTAAAATGTCCAGGTACATATTAACTTATATTGCTGGTACTTTCACAGACCAGTGGGAGATGATTGGCCAGCAGTGTAACTTCCTGACCTGGGCTGTGATCAGGGCATTACGCCTTGTAACAACCTAGCTGGATCTCCCCATTATCATTGGTCTCACTTCATAAACAATTTGGGCAATGTGACTCTTCATTCACGGTAGGCAGGCCAGTTAACCACACTGACTGAGAGAGCCATAAAACCAGTGCATGTGTCACACATTTCAGTCACATATGTGATATAACGCCTGCCATGTTCTTGGGTATGTGTAGTAAAACCTTTGATGGCTATCAAGCACGTTTACTACTGTAAAGGCTCGTATTGCAGCAAAGCAGACACGGATCCACCATTATCAGATATATTTAGGGCATGCTTTATTCTATGTTTGAAAGAAAAAAAAGCTCTCAAGTTCTTTTTTCATGGGTTAAAATAAAATCTAAAACAAATTTATACATCTGAGGGATAGACACAGCCATTCATAAGTGAGTTTGAGACACCTGAAAATCTCCAGGGACGAGCTGACTGCTCCAAATTTCTAGTATGAATTGAGGACTAGTTGGATTTCACCAATAGGGTCTGCCTCTGTATCTGAACATCAATAAATATTTGACTTGACAAGATCTAAGTCAGTTGAAAAATAAAATGACGAGTTTCAAATACATAATTACTTACTCAAGTAAATATGTCTGCAGTATCCAGATATCATTCTGTGTACCATCAACTAGTGTTTCATTGCATCCTGTGATAGCAACTTGACATTTTTGTAATCAATCAAAGCCACAGATTGAAAATTAAATTTTAATAAATTTATTTTTATTTTCTATTTCTGTCTTTTCAATCCAGTGAGCCAACTCAATAATGATAGAAATATTGCTTCCGTAACACTTAGCAAGCAGTAACTACCCACACAGGACGATATTTGTATTGTCAGTGTCTTGTAGTCTTGTTGCAAGAACATATGCAGCTTTAGAGCTTATATCAGTATTGATTTCTAGCCATAGCTGTGCCCAAGAAAATCACTAGTTAAATTGCCCAATGTAAATAAAACATACAATATTCAAACAGTGGATGTGTTTTTATGATGCCTGAACAGTGAGGGAGTCGAGTTTGGTGAGTGAGTGAGTGAGAGAGTTTAGAGCCGCTTTGAACACAATTTCTGTTATAACACGGTGTGTCAGCCTAATGATGGAGGAAGTCATGGAGGGATTCTGTTCTCAGACGTCTACCACTTTGGTGAAACTCATAAGCATGGGTATGATGATAAACCTTGAAACATAACTGAGGCAAACCAAGATCGAACCCACAACCACAGGTTTCACATGCTTTAAGGGTGCAAGTCTGCACAGTAAGATGCAGCACCTTAGACAACTAGGGCCATTGTGTCCCCACAATGCTTAGCAGTCATCCAGCAACATCTCGGCATGAACACTTCCACTGAGATTCACAAATACTATTTCCAGAAAAGAACTCAGGTTTGTGGTGTGATGAGCAAACAACCTAGCCACTGGGCTACCCCACAGCATTCTGTAACTATTGTACAACATTTCAGAGATGCCAAGTATTTGTCATACAGCAATCCCACAAAGTCAATATCCTTCTAGGTCAATAAACTTTAGCACTTAAGATACTTGTTTTTATTACATTCAAGATATTCTTTGTTAAGAAATCAAGCATAAATTCTTATTTGTCAGCCATAATGTGATCATAGAAATATCCTATCCTATCTCCATGTTCCAATATTAGATCGCTGTATAAACAGCCACTCTGTATGAATGACTGACAGTAGCAGGTACATACAGTTGTGTCCATATAGTGACACATCCCATCTTGTTACATACAGAATATACCTCATCCCGTCCATGTGGAGACAAAAACACCTTGTTTGCATTACTAGTACTGAAATGCATCTTATGAGGCCAAGTATTTCAATTCTTGGTCAAGGGCCACTTCAAGCACAGATTTTAAACTTCCTCGACATGTTTGATCTGGAGTAAATATTCCTCCACAATATGCCATGTGTGAGAAAGGACGAAGCTGACTGAAGCCCTTATTGAGCGTGACAACGGTAAATACAGAGCAGGGTGTGAGATGGCAACACAAAAAAGTATATTGTACTTACATTGAATATTGAGGTGTGCCTCCAGGCTCTGGAGGGAGAATCCTGTTGTCACGTTAGTCGCTATGCACTGAAAGGGTCCAATGTCCTCGTCCCGTGATACACGTAAAATCCGCATATTACTATCTTCTTGGAATCGTCTTGTAGTGTTTTCAATCTGTTTGCCATTTTCTATCCACTGAAAGATTATGTGTCGCCGATTGGACACATCACACATTAATTTCACCTCGGTCTCTTCCACCACGTCCAAGTCTCGGGGCTTGGTGCTGAAGTAAAACGTGTCCTGTCCATTGCATTCAAGGACCACTGAAAGAGAGAAAAACAGCACTACATACAACAGGATATCTTCACAGCAAAGTAAAAGTTTCAATATAAAATATCCATAGTCATACCAGGAAATGTTCTAACAGTGTCTAACCCCAGTTCATGGTCTGATAGATTCAGAAACGCAAGTCCAGTCATTCTTAGTAATGTTTCTGATAAAATATAGCGCCACAGTCATATCGGCTAATTTCCCTATTGTGAAGGGCAGTTGGGAGGAAGCCTGGTGGGTAAAGTGTTCTCTCTTACTGCCTAAGACCCTGGTTCGGTTCCTCACAAGGGTACAATGTATGAAGTCCATTTCTGAGGTCCTCTACTGTGATATTGCACACAATCTCATTCACTCAATCCTTAGTGTCGGTGGAAACAAATATCAACTCAGTTGGGAGAGAATGTGATTTAACTATTTTCCACAAAGATTAAACCCTGCTAAAAAAGCCATCAAATGATCACCCTGACCAACCCATTTGCCCCCATACGTGTATGAAAACATTAGTCCTAATGTATCAAGATTGTGAATGTCTCACCACGTCTCAAAGACACCACACAAGATGTATGTATAAGAATAGACAATCAGCCTCACAAAAACAGGATTGATGAGACACAATTCTGAACAATTGCCTTGCCTTTGCATGTATTTGTGATGGGGCCACTGAGCAGGGAGGATTTCATGAACATCTGGTATCTATATCCGCTATGATTCATAAATCCCTTTGATATTGTCGTAATCATACAATTGACTGTTTACAGCACGGCTTTATTATGAACATGGGAAGATATTTTCTCTCTTCTATTCAGATAGATTCTTGGCACACTGATAAAATAGCTAGATACGATGGATAATGAAACAAAAACAATTCGTAAAAGATGTGACTTTTTAGGGGGATTGATCAGGGAAACATGAACCTTTTACAGATAAACAAATACAAGGGACTGTTGTAATGTGTTTTCAATCAACAACAATTAAACAACATGTACGAGAGTGTGCTTTCACAAAACACACCATCGCTGTCAATAATGGACTCTTATTGCTTTCACTTAACCCAATTTCTCTTCTTTTTTTAGCCATTTCAGATCTACATGTTTATTTGTATACAAGGCACACTACTTCCAACCGCTTGTCTTAGAGACTAAGTCTTTGGTTCCACTCTGACCTAATTCCATTCACAAACTGGGGCAGACTTGAGACTGACAACAAACACATTGTATACGACTGTACAGCCCTTCTGCTGGGTCAGTATAGAGTATATAGCCTTTCTGCCAGGTCACTATACAGTATAGAGGTCTGGTGAGGCAGTTACTGTCAGGACCAGGCCATGATGGTAATCTGGCTCCTGTCAACAGGACCATAGCTCAAACTAACTGATTTCATTTGAAAAGCTAGACACAACCAACTCCAATTCTTTCACAGTTTCCATGACTTTCCCAGGCATAGTTCTACAGTGAGAAACTGAGAAACACTTGTAAAAAGTTGAAATCCTATAACACAGACCGATACTCATAATCAGCATGAAATAACCTCTACAACTGTAAATGATCAAGTATTCTATTCAATATTTAATTATAATAAGCAATCCACAAATAAAACTACTACTTTTAAAAATCTTGCATGTTTCAAAGGATTATTTTTTCATTTCTGTTTTATAAAAAAATATTTTCTATTATAAGCTTGTTCTAAGCAGCACTAAATAACACCTAAAAGTTTTTAAATATTGCATATTATACATCATATGATTATCAACAAAACCACATGTACAAAAGTTGAGTTCTTCACAAAATCTTGTTTGTTTCAAAATGATTATTTTTTCAGTTGTGTGTTTACAAAAAGATTGATTTACCCCTATATACTTGCTTTGATCCAAGTCCGTTCTAGTGTGGTCTGATAAGATTAATTATATTCAGCCAAGAAGAAAAACAAACAACAGGGAAATAAAAGCAATAGATATTATCAAAAACAAAGGTAATATTTTCAGCCCTACCTTCATCAAACAACCCCTTAGAGAAAACTGTATTATTTTACAAAGGCCTAAAGGAGAGCTATCTTTGATCCCGCGTTCAAACAAAGCTTTAAGGTAAACTGTTTATTAATAGTCTACCATTACTATGTATGTATGAATACCACGTAAGCTTTGATTCCATAGCCAAAGAGCCACCTTAAAGCAATGCCTGCAAGGGCGTTAAACACCTCTCCTTTATCATAGGTTTCAGGCGCTGAGTCTGTCAAAGCGTTCTTCCATCTTAGTTCTGATTGTTTAATCCTCAAGTGATCTACAATGAAATATTAGAAAGTTACTTTGAACATTTCACATGCTGTTGAGGAACAGATGGCCTGTGTTGCTGATCCCTAGATATAGGTATTTAGTACCATCTAAACACTCTGTGTTACTTAAGATGACTTTGAGAACACTGCTAGGGCCCCACGAGCTAATGGATGGGTTCGCGGTAACCCCAACCGGAGTTAGGCCTCAAGCTGGCAAATGATCTGTTTGTAAAAACAAGCAAACATCCACAAAAAGTAGATGGAAAAAAAAGACGGAAGTGCAGGTTGGGTCTAAAAATACTAGCCTCTCTCTAGTTCCTTGACAAGCTATCGCTCTCTGCATCTAATCTGGCACTCAGATTATCAGGTGTAACCCCTCCTGTCTAATCAATTCAAACACAAGTGCTGTTTCAACTTTCAAACAAGAAGCTTTTAAATGAGGCCTGTTAATTAAATCCACAAAACAAAGCAGCTCATGTCGCACACAGAGATAAAACTGGTCAAAGGTTGTGAGAACTGGGTAGTTTCTTGTTTATGATTTGTGTAAAAAGTGTCAATTATCTTGAGAAACTTTCTTTGATTGATCAGGAAATAAATTAAAAGCAGGTACAAAAAAGAGTTCTAGTCCTGGTTAAAACTGAAATCTTGACCCATTAATTGTTTTACAAGGGACCTTCATATATACTTTATACTAATACTTCATCTTTACCCACAGAATATATGTGTATATATCCAATAATCAGAGGAATATTTCACACTTTAACTATCAAATACAGTCATGATACTTTGTTAAACATTTACTTGCAGTGCTTCAAGGTTATTTCTCCGAATGAAAGTTGTACCAATCACCTAAAATTGAGCACTTAAAATCCAATTGCGTGGATTCCAAAACATGTTAATTTACCACCTGGCACATACAGTTTTAACCTTAAACACAAGTGTTTCTCTAATCACCATACCCAACCTGTGTCTCGAACCATTAGGATAAGTAACCATTAATAATATTTATTTGAAGTCGGCTACCCAGCTGTTGGAAACAGGGCCCCAAGTTAAACCAAACTATTACGTCAAAACAAGCAGAGTCTCCTCCACGGTATCCAAACTGACAAGATGAGGAATAGCTGGCTTGCAGACCGCTGTTCTCGCATATTTAGCAGTCGGCAGTTGGACAAACACGCTTCCAGGGGTGTCCGGCCTGCGCTCTATCATGCCCCCGTATCCCCACCTCGCCGTCTACCAGCTCCAACAGCTGATGATAATTACAATCACATGTTAGTTGTCGGAATGTCAATATCCATCTACTAGCCAGGACGGTGGGTCTTTGGGTTGTGTATACACAGATAGCTCAGTAAAGCCAGTAGAATACCTACTGCCATTTTCATGGGCCGGTAATCTCGCAATTAAAGGGAGACATGGGGAGACGGAAATGTATTGCCATACCGTGGTATCGTATTATTTTCTCAGAAATCTTTCGCCAAGTTATCCTATCACTGTGCAATCGAGCTCCCAATGTCTGGGTTTCACTGTTCGAATGTGGCAAAATAAACAATTATGGCTCAACAAGAGATATTTATGGCCATGGAAAATCTTTCTTGCCCAAAATTCTAACTGTTGTCGTAATTCAATACCCTGACGGACAAATTGTTGACCATGGAAGGGTGAGGGTTATTCATGGCGAACAAAGATGAAACTGTCATTGAAATGCAATTTCCGGATCGATCGAATTACAATCATCAAAGGTAATTACAAGGGCGTTATGGTCGATGTCGTAACGATGACGTAAGTCTATGGAGGTGATGACACCGCACAGCACGTGCCCGACTGGTCGCTAGGGCAAGATTCGTCATTCACCCCTTCGTCTGGCTGAGGGATTCTAATCACTTGCTACATCCCTAGAATGAATTAATTATCACCCGATTTAGCTGTTAGCAATTGGGAATAACTTCCGAAGAAAAAATGCGAATATCTTGAAGAAACGCTGAATTGTCCGTAAAAATGTCTGAATGGAAGTTTGGCAGAGAGCGTTGTGCTGGAGGCCAGCTGTTATTGCACTCATTGTAAATACAGTTGCATCCCATGCAATAACCCCGAGTTTATCCCCTCTTTTTTACTGTTATGGCTTTAACATGAATAATACCTCGACGTTACGACATAACAGACACTTCCCTTACGCTAGCAGAGTACCACTTATATTTTACTACGATAAACGCCAATTTCCCCCTGTGGAACGATACAGTTATTAAACCCGTATCCGTGGTGTATATGTTTTGTATAGCCTACAGATCCCTGTTACAGCCCTGCTCGGCGACCAAGACGTTGCATTCAACATCTGTTTGTCTAACGGGTCTAGTGTTAACTCAAATTGAGAATTACTGCGGTCATGTTATGAGTTGATGGTGCAGACTGTATCTCGGTTGAGGGAAGATGACTAGCTTTCCCTGATGTCCTAGACCTGTTAGCGTATTACTGATGCTACAGAGGCGCGCGCCGGCGCAAATGAGCGTGGTGTTGAAAGATGTGCCCGCTTTTAGGAAGGCCTGTGAATGTGGAGTGCAGAAAAACCTTGGTTTAACCAGTGTCACTGTGCTCAGACTCGGTGCTTCCCGTTCAAATTCGGCTAAAAAATCCAAATCGCACATTTTCCACCCTCAATCACACGTTGGTAAAATTTTCTGTAGTCTATGAGATGTCGATAGCACCACGGGGGCAAACTTCACGCACCCGAGACAGAGACCGAATGTAATGACGCCTATTATTTATGTAAAGAGAAGAAAAAAAGATGAAAGAACAAGCCACGCGACGAGCTTGTCATAAACTTTTATAACGTACGTGAGACTTAGCGTCCGCATAAACAGCATGTCTTTCAGCAGAGCGTTTGAGAAACTCGATATTCCAGTGATCCACAAGTTATGACCTAAGTACCTTGTTTGTCGTGTAGGACAGAAACCCCGACACCAATGTTTACATGCAGTCCAAGATCACCTTCTCCAGACACAAGTCTTCATGACAATATGACGAGATTATCATGACTCAGAGCGATAGTTTATCGCAACAAGTCAACACACTTAAAGAAGCCCATATGCAAATACTTAGGAAACATGCCTTTAATGTTTATTTAGACAAACAGTTAATGTACTTAGCGCTGTCTTTATTCCGGCTGTCACTGTGCTACAGCCTCAAAGTCAATTGATTACAAATGCATTTCTTACCAATTTGACAACGTAAGATTTAAATCGCAATGTTTGCAATTTAAATTCATTTTCAGATTTGATAATATACGAGGTCTAAACTTCCGATGTAAAAATATGACAAACCTTTCGCCTTTTAATGAAGACAAAACCAGGAATCACTGCAAGTGCTACTTATAATGTAATTGTTTCTTGCAATTAAATGTCAAGAGGCAGCGGTAAACTGTTTAAGTATGGTTTACCATAAGTATTTTCTGAATCAATATTATCATACATCCGCATGTGTCATTGACACACGGAACTGTTGACGAGCTATAAAAGGGCTCGCCGGCGTATAACAATTAAATAATATGACATTACATTTTTTACATGCATAATGGTTCACTTACCTGTTGCTAGGAGTATTGTGAAAAGTAACATTTTCCCGGTATAATTTAGCCAAAATGACCACATGTCCAACAGAGTAAGACCATTACCCTACTCTAGCACCGAGTTCCTCAAGACACGCTAAACAAACTCATGTGGACCTGCCTTGAGATCGACCCCACACTCTATCTCAAAGTAGCCGCCTCTCGCAGCCTAAGCACAGCCCGTCAAGCGCGGCGGAAGAAAATAGTTCTCATGTATTTCGTCTGTTGCATAGGCTAAAAAGCTGTGATTATTAAATGATGAGTCGAACTGTGCTTGGTATGGGTCTAATATCTATCTAGTAATAACTTATAGATATTCATAAAAAAATACTGACAAAACTGAAAGTTGTCTTCTACATATCATTGCGCCCGCACCTGTCAAATACTATACCCCTCCTACCAATGTGACCAATCAACACGAAGGCAGAGAAAAACACAGATTGTCGGAAGTGTTGAATACCTCGTGTATATACCGCCCAGCGATTTATATATTGAAGTTCATTGCAATTTGCGAGTGATCGACGGGTGCTAATATACTATCAAGACTGGCACCATTTAGCGACGGTTATAACTTGACTTATGACGTGGATAACCAACAAATTCGTACGCTTTGTCAACTATTGACACATATAGTGAAATAGTTACCAGTGTATAACGGTATACACCATATCACGGCTTTATTGCAGAAATCTATACTAAGGCAATTACTGTCCTTACACAGAATCGGCAACGTAGTCTATATTTCTTACAATAAAACGATAAATTGATGTAAATGTAACGGTTTACCATAAATATATCATTAAATGAAACAATAATTTTGTTCCAGTGGGAGCTCTATTGCCGGGGATATTACGCAAGGGAGGTAACTCGTCCAATACCAATTTCCCTTCACTGAATACAAGAAGTAAGCGTTTGAGCCTGCTGATTGTGGGGATAAGGAGTAGCGGGTTGTATCGAAATAACGGGAGATTGGCTCGCTCTTATAGTTGCCCAAGTGAGGCTTACCAGCTCTACGGCGGCCTATGTGAGCCTGAATCGATTTCCCTTCCCATTCACACCACACTTAGCAAGCTGAAAGCAGTACTGTCGATTACTGTATTCCTCAGACAGGGATCGCTATGCGCTATGCAGTTACACGTTTATATGGATGAAAATATTAAATGTAAATCAGCTTTCTCTGGATTTTTCGTTTGAGAGGATTTGAAAATTAATTGAACATACAGTTCTGCCATACTGGCGCGTATCTTATATACGACAAAGAACAAAAGCGGTTTTAATATCACTCGCCCTGTGGTACATAAAATGCACAAAATAGCATTGATTTTGTTTAGTGCGAGGGGAGCATTTTTCACAGGAAAAAAACTATTGATGAGCCTTTATTTGCGTTGTGTTATAGCTATGGTTTCTATTGGAAAGACGGGTACAGTAAACAGTGAACCGCCTTTATTGTACCTTTATTGTTATGCCGTTGGCAAAACCCATTTTATTTTTATCCATATATACAAAACTACAGATATATCACATTTACTGTTAGAACTATGATCGCATCCTAATCAACTGGGTAAACCTCTGCAGGCATTCAGATAGACTAACGCTAAGGCTTTAAATATATGAAATTTTAATTAAAAAACAAACAAAACCCTTATAAATTGAAAAGTAGCCCCACTGAGATGGGAGATTCAGATACCCGAAACTGGGGGAATCTAGACTTGCTTCGTTTTAAACTTTAACATTGCGGAAAGGGCTGGGCGGAAGGGGAAATAATGCGGTTCAGGGACTGTGACTGTGCATTCAGACTTCTGGGGCCGGCTTAAGGAAGTAGTATTTTCTCCAAAGGATAAAGTCAGTCGTGCCAATGCATGCAATGCATTGCATGTAGGGAGCCATTAAAGAGAACATATTTTCGCTCATTTAAATTACTGAGGGCATGTTTATACTTAAATACAACAAACGGCAGAAGAATTGAGATTATTTGTTTTGCAAATGTTGTTCCAATAAAAGAAGCTTTTGAAAACATAAACATATATTTATTAATAAATAGACTGATTAACATTAACTGATATTAACAAAGGAAATGTACTTTATGGATTATAACGTCTTTGTCACATTACATCATAGTTCTAACAGTTGTCATCCACGCAGTATCGTGCGGTTATTATAAATACCAATCAACTTCTGTGACCCGTGAAGATCCGGATTAGAATTGATCTTCAGTAACCCATGCTTGTAAGAGGCAACTAACGGGATTGGATGGTCAGGCTCGCTGACTTGGTTGACACATGTCATCGTATCCCAATTGCGTAAGACCGATGCTCATGCTGTTGATCACTGGATTGTCTGGTCCAGACTCGATTATTTACATACCGCCGCCATATAGCTGGAATATTGCGAAGTGCGGCGTTGAACTACAAACAAAAACAAGCTAATTAAAGATATTAATTTAATTATAATGTCAATTATCGTCACATTGACCAATTCTACGATGGTGGTCCTATATTGAAGGGCATATATGAATTTTAGTGCATTAAAATTTCCTTCCAACAGCTTAGTGCCAGATGCATTCCGATGTCCTCACAGAGTAGAGTGACAGAACACTTGTACTATCTCCCGATCTATGAGTGACCTGTCAACTGGCCGTACTGGTCCTGTCAACTATTTCCACAGCCATCAACAAGGCCATGATGGGAAATTAATTCATTGCGTCACTCTGCTCGGGATGTGATTACCTTCCTTAGTCAGTGTTAATTATATTTGACTTTCCATTTGTATTTCTGACTACGCATGAGCGGGTTGAGTCTAGCTGGGGGTACGTCTACACGACCGACTTGATGTAGATTGTGCCGGTACCAAACAGCCGACGGCGACACCAGAGGGAGTTAGGCAGGATTTGCTTTGGTTTGTTGGTTCAGTACCAGTCACAACTGACGGCCGGAGGCTGATTGGTCAGATGGTTGATAACAGTGGGAGTTAACGGTATAATAGTTTGACACAAGAACACGGCGCGATACAGACCTGTATACTGCGGCGATATGTCTCAATCAGTGGAATCGATTGGACTGTTCCGATTTACGATAAGTCTGAGAGTATTGTGTGTGCGAAGTCTTAGCGTCCATAATGGAGACTGTATAAATACGCTTATGTACATCGTATGTAGTTTGATAGACTTGCACAGGTAGGTACTAAGGTAATAATTAATGGTTTAAATGATAATTTCTGAATGAAAATATATAACAGATTGGGGTACTTAGATGTACTGTCCACTTATCTCGACATGTCTTTTTTAAGGATAGAATTACTATATATGCATGGGCTTAGAATTCAGTACAGCCTTGGAGCAAGGCTAGTAGTTTGAGTAAACGGGCCGTTGTGTGGATTCCCAGGGTGGAACACTAAACATATCTGTTAGTCTGGGACAAGATTATCATTCAAACAGAATTACCCTCCTGACTATCCCCTTTCAGTATATTATCAATGGAAAAAACCCAGTCCTGTTTAGTGGAAAAGTTAATTTAAAATTGGATGTAGATTGTAAAGACTATGCAGCCTGCTGTCCCTCGTGGGTTTATCTATGTAAGCCTCACAGCAATGTTAGAGTTTTAATTGTTTGATAACCGACTATCGAGGTCGAATAAAAAGCCTTGTAAGAGAATAAGCGAAATTTTTAAATGAGCAAGTGAGGATAAAAAGCCTTGTAAGAGAATAAGCGAAATTTTTAAATGAGCAAGTGCGTGTGTATAACCATTTGTTGATGATAAATACAAATCGTGTAATGTCTGTTAATTGACAGCGTGTAGATTTATGAAGGCTTCCTCTGTTGGGATTGGCCGTTATGAAACTATGAAGCCATAAACCTTGGGCGTAATTGATATTTTATGATGTAACTATATTTGTATTAACGGCTAGAAAAAAGAAAACGGACCCACGTGTAATTGTTTGCGTTAAGCTGCCTGTCAGTTAGTACCTAAGAGTTATAGAGTAGGATGAATGTACAAAGACAAGTGACCCACGAGGTCACTTCCCTCAAGACATCGTAATCATGGATCAATATAGTCTAATGTGTAGTCAATTGACAACTATGTGATGTACTGGGTCGTAGATGCTTCGGGTTCACTCTGTGAGTGGGTGTGGAATGTTTACGCCGGTTTACGTCAGCCAGCAACCATATGGGACGTAGAGACTCGAACCCAGATGCTTCGAGTGTGAAGTGAGTGAGTGAGTTTAGTTTTACGACGCTTTTAGCAATATCACGGCGGGGACACCAGAAATGGGCTTCACACATTGTACCCATGTGGGGAATCGAACCCGGGTCGTCAGCTTGACGAGCGAACGCTTTAACCACTAGGCTACCCCACCGTCCCGAGTGAGTGTGGAATGTTTTACGCCGGTTTACTGCAACCAGCAACCAAATAGGGCGTAGAGACTCGAACCCAGTCGCTTGTGTGGTGAGCGAAGGAACTACTTTGCTACCTTGTGAGTGTATAGTGAGTTGGTTTCATGCTGCTTGTAGCAATATTCCAGGGATTACAGGGGACATCAGTAATAAGCTTCACAGATTATATCCATGTTTGGAATCATACCCCTGTTTTCAGCGTGATCAGAGAATGCCTAACAACTACGTTACCTCGCCCGCATGAGTGGATAGGTACTGTTGAAAATTACTCCAGGTTGATTTTTCACGTTGTTCAACGCACGCTTCTATACACTCATTTTGAAAACATCGGATCGCTCTGATTAAAATGATTTTGTTCTCCAGTAATCCATATAAATGGAACTAGGAAGATGAGGCATAAGCCAGTACTGTTAAGACCTCCCGCTTCGCAGATTCACCAACATATACTGACGCAATAAAGAAAGTACACACCCGTGTTTTGGGATTAAACAAATAACCAAAACAAACGTCAATAATTTTAGAAGTATTTTGACTATGTCTTATGTCATATATCTACGTTGTTGTGTTTTTGGAAATTAAAAACCCAGACAGGAGTGTGCCTTTTTTGCATGCCAGCTTATTTCCGTTCAGATCCAAACTTGAACGTTTGTGTAACAAAGCTGTGACAGTCATTTGGAGGCATTTAATATCATGTCCAGAGAAATGACGATTTCACTAAGTAACAGCTATAAACCATGAACGCCAAAGAATTCCTAGGCTAACGCTTTGTCCCTGAATATATATAATTTTGATAGTACAAATATACCCATTTAAATTGAAAAGGTGCCCCAATGAGTTGGGAGATTCAGAACCTGAACCTGGGGAAATCTAGACTTGCTTCATTTAGGGCTTTAGTATTGCAAGGAGGGCTAGGCAGTAAGGGAAATAATGTGCTTCAGGGACTTTGAGACAGACTAGAGAATCCCCAGTCTCGATTACCAGCCGAAACAGATTCCTTTGAGCGTAAAAGGCAAAATAGCTGTAATAATTTCATGTATGGATCACTGAAAATCGTTCATGCACAAGATGCCAAACAAAGCGATTCCCATGATCAAATTCATATATAATAGAAAAGCAGTTTATGAAACGTTAAAGAAATCACGTGATTCATATTTGGAATTCAGAATTCAGTACAGGACTCTACATGAAGATCCAGTTCGGGATCTTCAAGCCCTGAAGCAGAGACATCACCGGAGGCCCTTACTCGGCCGTGTCCGTGTCACGTGACGTAATGTCCAGTGTCAGCAGATATGTTTGAAGTCGTGCTGGCGTCCCACGGGTGATGGGGGCGATGACAGAGGGGGTCACTGTCACGGGCAGTGTCGTGCTGTCCCGAAACATGATGACCTTGATCTCGAGGAGCAGTGCTCGCGTGGTGAAGTCTCTAGCATGTCCACGGTCGTTTCTTCCCATCTGCACCTCATCTATAATGACGGGAAGGGAGGCTGTAGGGGTTGACGTCATGGCATGCAACGTCTCCTCCGTATCTGTCCACCGTGGTCCGCAACGTCTCCGACACGACTGTCATTGTCATACAATCGGTCGGACGTGTTCATAGACGTTTCCGACATGTTGTTTCGCTGTATGTCGTTGTCATCATCGGCACGGAGACATCGTCAGAAACGTTTCATTAAATCGGTCCGATGAAGTCACCAACGTTCCTGCCACATCGATGCGTCGTAGTCATCATCAGGTCAGCAACATCGTTTGCTGTTAGAAACGTCCCGATAAATCGGTCCGATGTAGTAACCAACGTTCCCAACTCATCGGAGCGTCGTCGTCATCACCGATTCAGCACCGGCTTGGTTAAATCGGTCCACAGTGGTCAGCAATATGTTTCAGCTACGTGTCATCGTGTCATCAGCGTACACAGGAATGTTTCGGGTCCATTGATCGCCCGAAGCCCGAAGCCCACAAGCCAGTGACCGACATTGTGAGCATCGACCCGACCATCAGCAGCAAAAAAGGGGAAATACATCAGTACACACATTGTATTAGAGATAATACTTGGGCGTATCAAGCCTATAGGGGTAGATATGTATGTTGCCTCGCTGTCTGGCCTGACACCTCAATCTGAAGGTTAAAACTTTGAGAAAACTATACAATTGCACATCTCAAACTAAAAACAATTCGACTTCGAAAGATTCTTGCAATTCATTTGTTTCTTTTGATAAATCTGTTCTAAATGTATTTAGATAAACAAATTAGTCCGACAATAGATCGATACCTTACAAAACGTCTTCATCAACAAAAGCATCTTTGGAAATAGAAGATTTTGAATACGTTCACTTGCGAATTGTTTGTTGTTTAACGCTGCACTCAGCGATGTTCGAGTGTTTTGGGATGGTGGTTTGTGAGTAATTACACCTGGACCACTCAAAGCTAAACTAGTGATCGACATCATGAAAACCGATGACAAACACCAACAAGCGAATGAGTCTGACAATCCGATCCCGTTAGTTGCCTAGTTACGACTATTCGTACCCGGATGTTCCGAGGACTCGGAAAATGTAGACTCAACAATGGAATACTTCATCTCATTATATTTTAGTTAAATTGCCTTCGTGAACTTAAAAAGATTTCCTGCCTGACGTGCGAATAGTTAGGTCCATCTTGAGTTCCTCAAAGCTCACATTATCTTTGCGAAGGCCAAGATGATGTTATCAGCCTGTTATGTATGTGCATCCGTGAGTCTCACAATGGCCCCGATGACTGCATTGTAACCAGGGCAATCCCTCACACCCATTTCTAATCATCAGATCCCTATATCGCTCAGCGGCCATGTTTCTCGAGTGTCACGTGTCGGAATTGGTTTCCACAACGAGGCAAATAAATGACCAAATCGGGCTAGCAGTGATATTAGGTCGTCGACTAATCTTAATGGCTATATATTTATACGTAAAGGACAGTGTCGCCGTAAATTTCGATAACAAAGGAATGTTGTTGTCATCATCCTGGCATCTCTTTGATGGTGGGCTGTGTATGGGCCTGGCAAAACAGCTGGTTTCCGGCTCCCTTTGCGCGTCGTTAACTTGCACCAAAGTATAATGCGATATGAGAGACGGAGCCCAGCTTATGTCCTGACCGCCATTCCTATTTATGTATATACGTCATAAGAGTGAATAAAAATCGTTTCGCAGGCATATTTTTCTCAGAAGTGAGGAAGGCGGTAGTTGTTTTTATGACAGCTCTCAGTAATGCGGATGGGACATATTTCAGCATTTCCCCCGTTAAAGGAGACTATCAAACACAACGGGGCACTACCTTTCAATACAATATTAGACACCTTCTATTTCAAGAGTGTCAAAGTCTGCTTCGTGTGATGGACATGAAAATGACTGACAGTGATGATTGATGGACGTGACACAAGAAGTGACGGACGTGACACAAGAAGTGACAGGTGTGGACACTCTCCTCCTCATACCCCCTGTCAGCCTCCTGATCCTCTGGAGGGACAGTCTACGCCATTCCTCATGTAAAGCAGCTTCCAAATGGGCCAGGTTCTGTACAGGAGGATCCCTTTGTTGCACAAGACGACCAGTCATGTTCCAGATACTAGTATGCCCCAACGGGTTAAGATCGGGGCTATGCCAGGGAGTGCTTAACTTAGTTCTTTGAGTATATGTGTGTATTACAGTGAAGGAACTCAGTCTGCTATTCAGTGCCAAACTGGTGCAGATAATTCCTTCGTTTTGATGTTTGGAATATCAGTATGAATTACTTTCTTATGCGAAACAGTTCTTGGGAGCGACATAATGAAACAATGACTCTAATATCTTGTAGCATTCACAAATAATAAAAATAAATAAATTGAAGACAAAAAGATGTCTCTTCCAGATGAATCGGAATCTACACTTGGCAGCCTTTACTTACACCAAAATTCCAGTATAATATTACAACGAGGTAGATAGATGGATAGACAGAAAGATGTATGGATATATGATAGATAGACAGACATTGATTGAAAGCACACAGTGTCTCAGTATGATTCAATATTAAATGTTTTGATCACGTCTGAACGCAAGACAAATATGTTTCAGAAACACATTATTGATTTAAAATAAAATGTTTTATTTTGACATATGCATGTAGGTTGCAGGCCATTGTACATCTACTATGCAGAGAGATTTTCCTTAGACGTGCCAGGATCCTACGAGTTTGGGCTCAAGTTCCAGCTTCGATTCATCTTCAATACTAAATTCGCTACAGGCTAAAAGCATTTAGCATCAGGTTTTGTTAGTGGATGTGAGGAATATCCACACTTGACAGGTGAACGAGAGTGAGAGAGGGTCCTCCAGTTTATCACTCCGTGTCAGCCTTAATGTGTAACTAGTCTGCCTCACAGTCTCTGAAACACATTGTTTTCCTTCCACCCAGCCCTACCTGCATTGCTAAAGCTCTAAATGAAGCAAGTCTAGATTTCCCAAGGGTATCTCTCAACTCACCAGGGCTCCTTTTCAATATAAATGGGTGTGTCTGTTACTAACATTGTATATATACAGGGACTAAGCGTTAGTCTAATGTGGAAGACGTCGTTTGCGAGTATTACTTCGGCAACACCTACGAGCATTGGTATCGTGTAAACTAAGTGACAAAGACAGAAATATTTTGATTTAAAATAAATAGATAATTAAAACATGAGTACCCTGTTCTTTTCATAGATTTACATTGAATATACTGTATGCCTTAACGTTCCTTGTTTCTATTATACTGGAATATGATGGAGATCCATGCATTCCCATTTCTCACAAGACAAGTAGTGGTGTGAAGAATCTGAAGTAAGGCATTCATCCTCTGAAATCAGGAAAAAACCCTGCTAAAACAGTAAATTACCTTAACAGAATATAATAAAAAGGAGCCAAATGCCTGTCTCAAATTTCCCGAGACAGTAGTAATTTAGATATGCTAAATTTTATAGACTTGTATGGGTATTCGATATATCAGCTTCAGGGTCTGCGAGACAGGCTAAGAGTATGCCCACTGTATCACATGCTGGTAAATGGTTTCAGCTAATGCAGCACATGTTTCAACATAGATGAAGATACTGTCCAAACCAAACACTGCCCTCTGGCCACCGGTGGAAACAGGACTCTGCCTCCACGGGAGATGACCAAGTTAGCAAGCACCAGGGACGCAGGATCCGGTCCGTGTTTTCTATCATTTGCTGCGGAGTGCAGACAGTATCACTATCAGTAATAGACCGACTAATAACATCTTTTACTAATGGCACTAAACGGCGATTAGTTACTGTACAAATCTGATGCAAGTGCTGGAGATGGACAGCCGGGTCTGGAACCTTTCTAGACTGACAAATAGCTGCCACATCCTGTCTGTGGAATGTCCGCTATGATTATGTCGTGAGTAATATTTCCTGGTTATGTCGGGACTACTACATCTACATGTACAATCAATACAATACACACAATCAATACAACATTTGTACAACCAAGCCCGCACCTACATTACACAGTCCGGTTACATTAGCCTTGCTCCAAGGCTGTACTGAATGCTGAATGCCGAGCCCATGGATGTATAGTAATTCCATCCTTCGAAGAGGCAAGTCTAGATAAGGGGACAGTACAAAGAACCTATCAGTGTGTTATTTATTAGTTTTTAGAAATTATCATTTAAACTATTAATTTTTACCTTAGAGACTTGTGCAAGTCTAGTGTTACATATACGTCCAGCTATCATAAGCATCGATTTTGGCAAGCATGTATACTATTGTTACACAAGACAACGGTTTGGACCTCCCAAAAAGCGGACTTTTTTCTCCAGGTTATATCAAGTGAGATGTGATATTAGGGACCCATATTTTCACTTGTGCGTATATGTACGTATCGTCTTCCTTCTGTTCTATTGTCCTTACCATTGTCTGCGATAAGAGGGACTCCACTTGGATGGGGGAATCTTGAACCGTTCCATATGGTGTAGTCTGTGAACCTTGACCCGTATTACACTCTAACTACATAAAACATGTGTGTTAGCAGGGACAACCTTTGAATAAGTTAGGAAATATTGAATTTAATTATGAAACTGAATCTAACAAAAGCAGATATGTTTATTACGTAAAGGCGGTTGTGTAAGGCAGGAGAACGGGCTTGTAAGAGGCAGCACAAATCACGACGGCGTGTGTGTGATAAGATCAAGGAAATGGCCCCGTGTTTAGGTTTCCAGTTTCTGTGCACACAGCGAAGTAAGAAACACAATATTCACAGTTTATGTGCATCGCCAGGCCCGACTCGGGAGGCAACGCCGCCGATCGTGCAGTGTTTGCAAACAAGGCGCCCGGGTACCACCTGTGACGGGCATAACCAAGTTTTGCGCCTCTCGGGGCCCCACACCTGGGATGTGTTCCTACCGCAGATATTTTGAGAGAGTTCCAAGCTATATTTGACTCGATATTACCCGCAATTATTGGAATGGGATGCTTTGTATTGCTACGGTTGTCTTTAAGAATGGGCTCGTATGTGTTGGAATGTTTGTATGTGGTAGTGGGGAGTGAGTGAGTATGGTTTTATGCCGCTTTTAGCAATATTCCAGCAATATCACGACGGGGGACACCAGAAATGGGCTTCACACGTTGTACAAATGTGGGGAATCGAACCCAGGTCCTTCAGCGTGACGAGCGGGTGCTTTAACCATTAGGCTACCCCACCGCCCCTTTGTTTATGTCAAGTCACGGGTGTTTTGATGAGAAACGTTATTGTGTCAAGTGCCTAAAGACGTCCATTGCTGTTACGGGATAGCGCGTCTGCCCGGAGAGCGGAAGGTCTGTGGTTCGATCCCCGGCCACGTCAGACCATTATACGTCAAACATGGTACTTGGTGTTACCCAGTCTTGCGATAGGCATTATGGGATAGAACAAGGCCTGGTCGTCTATATATCCAAGGACCAGTCAGTATACTAAGTCTGAGTGGGTATCTGTGTGTCATTGTATCTCCGTGGTACAGGGACCAGCGCCCCGATCCACAAAGCGTTCGTAACGTTACGACCTGTCGTAACTCGATAGTTTATCATAGACTTTTGAATGTCGTACAGCTACTAACGCTTTGTGTACAGTATTCGAAAGCTTATGATAATCTATATACTTCCGACTACTCGTAACGCTGCGAACGCTTTGTGGATGGGGACCCAGCAATATGAAATCGGCTTTAATTTGGGACTAGCTCAAACAAATGCACAGTCAAACACCTATGTGTCGAAGATGAAAGGATCTAAGTAATTACTTCGAGTTATCCGAAGTTCGACACAACCGGGAAATGGTGTCTAAAGAAGGAATACGCATGGAAAAACTTTTACTTCGAGACAACCTGAAGTTCCACACAACCGGGAATGGTGTCTAAAGAAGGAATACGTATGGAAAAGCTTTTACTTCGAGACAACCTGAAGTTCCACACAACCTGGAATGGTGTCTAAAGAAGGAATACGCATGGAAAAGATTTTTACTTCGAGACAACCTGAAGTTCCACACAACCGGGAATGGTGTCTAAAGAAGGAATACGCATTGAAAAGCTTTTTACTTTGAGACAACCTGAAGTTCAACGCAACGGTGTTTGACAGTGCATCCACAATGGACTGGATGCACACACAATTAAAATACATTATACGTTATGATATATATTTAAATAGTTTATAATAATCATAATGAAACACTATAACGGCACCACGGTAGAACCTGCACAGAGAGGCCGTAATGCCGCATTTAAAACAAGGTGTGTATTGAACAGGCCTTTAGGGCAGAACAGTCTGGGAATGGCTATAGTGGTGGTAGAAGCAGTGGAAATGTAACGCTGAGGCGTCATCTCCAGCGGCAAAGCTTAAACAATCGTTGTTCTGGTTGGTTTATACATATACGCAGATCAAAGATTCAACTAATTTGTCAACATGACCATTTTATTCACAGACAGACATAAACCACAATATCTGTCATAAACCACAAAGTATCTGACAGTTGGACAAGACAGAGATACAATGCCAGTACTTAAATGGGCGTTGAGGCACCGTTGACAACCTAAATCCCAATAATTGACCTTAATCCCTAAGGGGCGTCCAAGGATGACCACACGTCCAGGGGATGTCGCCAGCTGGACACAGACAGCAACTGACCGGCACCGCTTAATGATATACGAACCTTTATATAACGTCGGTTTCGCCAAGACAATATAGGTCAGGAATTATGTTTGAAACTCGACTTTAATCCGCTCTCCCGGTCAGTCTGGGGAGCCACGACAGCCCCGCTTCCCTCCGTGGGTAATCCGAGATGCTTGATGCTGTGGTAAATCCCTTCCTGTGTTGGGCTGTGTCCGCCGATCTTGTACCCCCCTGTTTCCTGGGAGACAGGAAGACAAACAGAAAGGCGGGTGGGTCGAGACTTCAATAACAGAAGCTCACGGCACGACACACGTCCTTTGTGTCGTATAATTGGTTGAATCGAAATCTATATGTTTCAAACGAAATATATACTTGTGTTTTGAATTACGTTTTGTTACGGAATTAAAGATCAGGACAAAATACAACTTACACTTCCTTCGTCTGTCTCACAGTCCCTGAACCGCATTATTTTCCCTTCCGCCCAACCCTTTCTGCAATGCTAAAGCCCTAAATGAAGCAAGTCTACATTTCCAAGGTTCTGAATCTCCCATCTCACCGGGGCTCCTTTTCAATTTAAAAGGAACTATTTTTTCTACCAAATTTAGACATATTTGGAGACAAAGCGTAAGTCTAACTCTTCCGGTATAACTAGTAGCGCATTCATGAGATATTGACCTTCAATCTTCTTCCACAGAGAGCGAGTCCAGCGCTCATGTGCCATCTCCATCGTAAATGGAATTATTTCTTGTAGAAATATTATTATCGTGTCATGGGGTGGCATAGATATTATTCCTTCCTGTGCGTTTAGACTCTGTGACAGCGTTCTGGCTCTTCATGCAAGGGGCATCTGAACGAAGAGACATTACTAGTCGATAAGAAGCATTTATCGCGATCTATAAAGATGACCGCTGGATAAGAACCACTATTCAGTTCTTTTCCCACGCCAGCGGAGGCCACTGATCGACATATAAAACACAAATTTCCCGAATAGCTCTACCTATACAGCCCAAGTCCACAAGGATGACATTAACAGAATAAATCAGGCGTTTTGATTTCGTAGTGTCTGCCTTTCAAATTAACTTGGACGACCTACAGACCATTTTACCACTTCGTAAGTGATATTTGGAATTGTTTTAATGGAAACGTAGATTTAGGTGTATATTATTATATGAATGAGATTGGTTTAAGGCCGTTTTGGGCAGTATTCCAGTTATATCACAGTGTGTCAGCTTGATGTGGGAGAAAAACGATTTAGGTCTTACATGTTTAGTGAAACAAATTAGGGCGAGCATGGTGCTACCATTTTATTGTTTCTAGATAAAAGAGGTAAAAATATGCTTTGGTCGACAGTGAAACCTTGGTTGAAGTAATTTGTTTAGCAGCACCACCATTCGTGGGATCACCAATCTGTCAGTTTATCTCGTCTAAAGATTTCATAACTGTCAACAGGCAAGATCAACAGAGAAACCATGGAAGGAATTGCACATGCGTATACTAGGACAGTGTCTGGTCTGGCCTTCCACTACCCGTGAACATCCGGGTTACAATTGGTCTTCAAAACCCATGCTTGCCGTAAGAGGCGACTAACGGGATCGGGTGGTCAGGCTCGCTGGCGTGGTTAACACATGTCATCGTATCCCAAATGCTTAGGTCGATGCTCCTGCTGTTGAGGGGCGGTGGGACAGCCAAGAGGATAAAGCGTTCGTTGGCCACGCCGAAGGCCCAGTTTCGATTCCCCCATTGGTACAATGCGTGAAGCCCATTTCTTGTGTCCCCCGCCTTGATGTTGCTGGTATGTTGCTAATTGTGGCGTAAAACCATCCTCACTCATCCTCACCTGTTGTTGATCACTTGATTGTCTGACTCGAGTATTTATATGATGCCGCCATATAGCTTGAATACTGTTGAGTGCAGCGTTAAATAACAAACAAGATACATCTGTCCTTCCACCAGTTGAGCTATTTGGCATTCACCATTGATGGAATTATGTCCATGATACCAACAAGAGATTTACTTTACCGTTGGCGTATTCTAGTGTGACGCAGTCATAAAAGGCACAATGATTTTGTGCAATTACGCCAAATCAGATAAAAGAATCGTTTCTTTGAGAAGATTTTTTCTCTTTCCCGATTTTTTTTGCGAGAGAACAATTTTCCCTATCGCGCGTATCCTATAGTAAACGTCCAAATATCCACGAAGCCAGTCTCCCGTCCGTGTCTTGAAATCAGTCCTGCCATTTTCAAAACATCCACGATGGTGAAGCTAATGGGGCATGTTTTTGCACGAAACATTTAATTTCGGATACTTGAGTGAGCAGGGCATTTGTTACTGCCAAGTCTGCGGTGCGCAAACATCGACAAGTCCCTGTATCAAGTGCCAGGCATTACCAACCTCGCTCCAGCAGTAAACACACACCGCACATCTACTGCCAAAGCTTGCACAACAGCATATTTTCACACCCACATTATCAATTAACTCAAACGAGCGGTTAATTGAGGCCCCGTGGTTACAGCAGCATCCTCACCATCACTAGAGCCCTCCAAGACCAGCATCGTGGAACTTGGGAACCGGCGCCACAAACATGACAAAAAGAAATTCCAGTATTGAGCTTTTGTACATAAAAAATTAAAGAGCTCTTTTCAGAAACTGCCCTTTCAATTTTTAATTCTAAATATATTTGATGGAATGCATCGGTGAAAACGCTGATTGAAAGCGAGTGAGTGTGAGTTTAATTTTACGCCGCACTCAGCAATATTCCAGCTATATGGCGCCGATCTGTAATTAATCGAGTTTGGACCAGACAATCCAGAGATCAACAGCATGAGCATCGATCTACGCAATTGGGAACTGATGACATGTGTCAACCAAGATCAATTCTAACCCGGATCGTCACGGGTCGCTGATTGAAAGACACTATAAAGTTGGTGCAAGTAAACCAACAATTTTTGGGTTTATCAGCCTGTTTTCGAACAATATTTGATATAAACTACGCTTACAACCAACTAACGGATATAGATAGCATATTGGTTTTTTGGCCCCGACCACTTGATGTCTATGTTTAGTCGAAATGCGTATATAAACTACGGTTATGTAATGTATGTTATATTTGGAATAACACTTTCTTAGTAAAGTACAGATTCTAGTACTTTTGGGAGTTGAGTCCCATCCGGGACCAAGATTATGTACATATATGGCTGTTCCAATAAGTGTTCCAAGACAAGACAACATCCCTCTTCACCAGGGTGCCGTTGTACAATGCGATCTTAGCGCTAAGGTGACCGTAACTCCCATACTTTAACATAGACTTAAGGTAGCCTTAGCGCTAAGGTTGTTTTGTACAACGGCACCCAGTCCATTACAACATCAATCACCTTCAGTACAATTGAGAACAGCACCGGTTCAAAAGTACTAAATCGTCAATGAAACAATCAAAAGCCCAATCTAACAATATATTACAAGTTTTGAAAACAATTCAATCGTTTGTACGTAAATTTTCATTAGCTCCCCAAATATGATGTGAAACTGCTACAGGTGTTAAGCTACTGCCTTAACTGTGAAACAGAAAATCCTCAAACAACTTATATACTTCAGCTTTACCTAATAAACATTTACCAGTTGTTTAATTTCGATTCATCGGTTCCAGGTAGGGATTTTGTTCAATTAAACCAATCACAAGCGTTGGTGAAGATAGCGGGTGAACTGACTCTCATTGTCCCCAACTTCTGCGGGCAAGCGGGGATGTTCGTCGTTGGCGTAGATCGCCTACATCGGTCACAGCGTCACAGTTGGTGCCGGTTTCCGTTGTTGAAAGCTACATCTGAAATTTGTAAACTTTACACTCTTTGTATAGCGCGTTGGCTCCCAGCATGAAATGAACAATCCGCCCGTATGTGTGTGACGTCACAGATTACAACAGCGCCACGCTCGTGAATAATTACATGACATGTTCCATTAGGACATTCGATGAACAAAACGTTCTAATTTTAGTGTCAAACATAACTGACAGTCACAATGGATGTACAATCGCTTCTCGCCAGACATGTCTCTTCGTGCGTGAATATTTTTCAGTGAATATACATTCATTGGGAGATTATTGAATACAAAAATTATATGCATGATCGTTACAATTTTGTAAAAGCCTGTTAACAAGTTATAATTATATCCCACCAATCAGAATGAAGGCGGGTCGGGCCGTATTCTGTACCCGACTCGAGTATCACGAAGCCCACGCTTACACAATGTAATCCCCTTTAGAATGACCAACGTCGAGTCGGAGGTAAGAGAACACGGTACCAACTCCCGCATTATGCATCATGACGAGAACATTATCAAAATGGCCGCAGGTGTCGTCTGCCAGTACGTGTTTGTAAACTTGTCACTGGACATCCCCAGTCGCCATTTGTCTGCCTTTCATGGAAAGTTGATACCCGATTTGTTTTATGGTGCAATAATAGAAGAGCAGAGTCAATACCCGATGGCCATCTTTTGTCATAAGCGTAGTGTTGTAACCGACTTTCCCCCAACGAACAAGGGAATGAAATGAGTGCAGGGTTTCTCCGAATCACCTATCCAGTGGAAATCAGAACCGTCGGCTAATAAGTTGGGGATTAACCAATAAACACGGCAAATACCCGGAACGATCGGTATGCAATCACAGACATCTTAATTAACGTTGAAACTTTAGATGGACGAATAAGAGCCAATATCCGAAATTCGCATCTCGTATTAATGGCTTCTTAGAGAAACCTGTCATCGGAAACCCCGATAAACAAACAATTGGAAACTGTGCAGCTAAATATGGGCCGGAGCGAGGATGTAGACCGACCCGAGGGACTGGAGCTCATTTCGTCCGTAATTCCTATAAACCTATAAAATGCAAATTAAGAAGCGATAAGGCTGGAATAAGGAACCAATTTTAGTATGGATTCGATTAAAAACTAAATGTTTCACTTTTACTCTCGGCGGGAGAAGTTGGCAGGAATACAAAAGACGAATCCCGGAGCATTTTTTGTGTATAACGTCATTGTGATAACAGCGTTCGGTACACACACCACATGTAGATAAATCTGTAGCTGTTCACGAGGTGACCTCCAGCTATATCTATTAAATGTTTTAGTAAAGGTCTAGTTAATATCCTGCTAATCCTAGCCCTAAGTGATGGGTACCTATAGTCGTGTTAAGAGTCCGTCAAAAGGTTGTGTTGTCTGCAGGCGAGGACTGACACAGCGCGTATCTATCTGCCCGATGGAACGCATTGACACCAGCGCATCTAACGCAAACCACCAGTCGTGGCAGCGACCGCCCCCAGTCATGTATACTTTGGAATCTCAGAACAGCGTTCTAAATGAGTTCCTTATCTCGTGGATGCCAATGAGGGAGTGACCTTCCATCTTGACCTCTACTCCTCCAGGGTAACCCCGGGCGCTGTTTTGTAATACTGTTCGGTTTACCTACCACGTCCCGACTCGCGCTAAATGCTGATGACGAGCGCCAGTAAGGGCTGTACCTGTGATGGCGTGATTGATGTGGCGTGGTGAGACGTAAACAACGTGCATGTGTTGGTCTAGCAACACGACAACATCGCACATGCTATGCGCACATGGCGGGGTAGCCCTGTGGTTACCGCGATCGCTCGTTGTGGTGAAAAATCCTAGTTCGAGTCTTAACATTGATGTGTGTACACAACATGGGATATCGATTGTATATTGATCAAGCGGCATTAAACCAGATACAATTAGGGCCTGTTCGATTAATGCGAAACTGGTTTGGGTTTCTAAAACTGGTTTCTCCTGTTATAAACGAGTGTCTAGTTTCGGATACATGGTTTCAAAGTGAAACTAGTGTCTAGTTTTATAAACGAGTGGATGGTTTCACCATCAGGTTTCAAAATGGATACCAAAATGTCTCAGCTGTGGAACGAATTGAATGACAGCATTGCCGAAGGTAATATTTTTTGTCATTTTACAAATAATATAGAGATGAGATGCTTTTGGAGGTAAATATTTGCGTATATGTAATTATACTGTTACAATTAATATATATGTATACAAGTTACATAAAATAGTCATATTCAATAGACTGGGTTTATATTTTCCTAGTTCTCAGTTGATTTTTATCATTGTTTTGGTTACAGAAACTGCTGCTCTATTTTGCCACCAAGATCAGCTGAACTTCATTTCCGCCATATTTGTTGTGACAGAACGCGAAACCGAAACTGCGAAACCTGCCTCGGAGATGGTTTCGAAGTTTCAGAACCCAGTTTTAGGTTTCGACATAATCGAGTTCATGGTTTTCCAGAAACCAAAACCGGTTTAGCATAATCGAATAGGTCCTTAGTAAACAAACACACATGCACACGCACAAGCACGCTTTTAGATGTATCTTACGCTTATACGATATCACCTTTTTACCTGACGCGATTTGGTCACGTGATTGCAGGACTGGCCTTTATCAGCGTATGAAGGACACTTTTGTATTGTTCCCACATTTGTAACGAGAATCCTTCAAACTTCATACACACGGACGGAGAAAGAATTCCACAGAACACAGATCGGTCGCATGGCTCGAGAAAGAACATCCTCATTACGACTGTATCTATTGAACACAAACCATAGGCGGATCCAGAGGGGGTTGCAGGGATGCGCACCCCTCCATTTGTCCTGAACGTTTATTAAATGACAATTGAAACTCTCCTGAAAACGGGTGAAAATGAACTGTGCGCACGCACGCAAGCACACACACACACACAACAAGCTGTATCCGCCCCTGCAAACCTAATCTGACAGTGACACTCAACATCATTCTGTGAATTTGCTTCAGCAGATATTACACAGATCTTTATATTAAGCTATCGAGGTTCACTCAACTCAGCAATAATGGCGATTACCTAATGTTAGTATGTCTCCCTGCCCCTGAACCACATTATTTCTCCTTCACTCCAGACCATTCTGCTATGCAAAATCAGGTTCAGTTTCCTCAGAATCTCCTGTCTCACTTGGGGTCCTGTTAAATTTAACTTGAATTATTTGTTTTTATCAAAATTATATACATTCAGAGACTAAGCGTTAGTCTAATCTCATGTTCACCTCGAACATTTCCCCCGCCACGGTGGTCGTGACGACTATTTTGACGTCCAGGATCACGTTTTACACAGCGAGCTCAGCTCTGTGACTATGGACTATGCTGACATATGATTATTTTTAGCTCTGAGATCACTTTGTCGAATGGAGCCCAAGTACAGTTTGGCCGTCTAACGACGAAGGCCCGTACTCAAATGACCCCACACCAAGTGGTTTGTTGCTCTGTCTCTTGTTAAAGACGCCGCACTCAGCAATATTCCTGCTATATGACGGTGATCTGTAAATACTCGAGTCTGGACCAGACAATCCTGTGATGAACAGTATGAGCATCGATCAACGCAATTGGGATACAATGATATGTGTCATGTGAGCCAGCCAATCCCGTTAGACATCTCTTACGACAAGCATGTGTTGCTGAAGACCAATTCCAACCCGGATCTTCACGGGTTCACACAAAGTGACAGTCGGTGTTCTTTGTGTTTATATCAAAGCCCAATTCAAGCGGAGACAGTCACAGTATCCACATTACCGCACGCCCAAGGTTTGAGATGTATCGAGTGTCAATAACCAATTCAAAATAAACAAACATAGCAACTAAGGGAGATCACTCAAAGTGACCGAATAGATATGGCTAACAGGGGTTTGGTATAGGTGTGATAGAGCTTAAGTTATCAGGTCCCTGTGGCAGGAGGAACAAGGCCTGACCGATATATTGCCCATGAAAATGGACGATAAAACTGATATGATCCAGTACAGTGACGCCACGCAGTCAAACAGTCAACCGCAGTCCACCGAATGGTTAGTGGACGGTGATGTGTTTGATATGGATACATAAGAGTTGTGTTTTGACCTTACGTTTACGGTGTTTGAGTATTTTCAGCATCGGTACGTTTTGACAACGTTTGTATACCGTTTTTTGCCGGCAGCTTAGAATGGATGATCGAATAGGAGACCGATAAAACAGACTGTAGGCCTAATCAGGCTGATTGTAAATAAGGTGACTTTGTATTAGATTTGTGCTTCTTCGCAAGTTAACAAAATCGGGATGCATAATTTCAACCCGGAGTCAGTTATTCACTCAGTGTTCATGTCCAAACACAATTTTAACGAATATCGTAGGACTATGTATTGGAGTTATCGCCCTTGCAACAAGGCCTTCGACCTTAAGATGCTGAGATCTGGTTTCTTTATATAACGACTTTAGTTGTACCCGTGTTTGCACCCTTGTTTCATCAAACCCTCAACATTTGTGAGTGACACACTTAGTTATTGCGTTCATAGATAAACTAAGGTTTTTCACTTGGCATGTGCGAGATTAACTGCGCACGACAAATTGCAGTCACCACAGTGTGCAATCACGGACAGTTATGGCCGAAGGCTTGTAGCTTTCAAATGAGAAAGGCTCCTGTCTTTCAGATTGGAGCGAAATTAGAGTTATCACCCTTGATTCGAAATGCTTTTAAATCACTTCGTGTTCAATTAGTGACTGTCCTTGTTTTTGCAGGTGTGCGCGTTGACCAATGTAATTTATCCGACGGTTACGTTTATTGCGCGCTTTAAAAGCATAAAACCAGTCAATCTGGATTTGAAATCCCCTATGCCAATTTGAGAGGGGGAATACAAAATGAAATCAATACTGAAATCTTAACTTCAGTTTAGGAGGTCCGGAGAAAACGGAAAGAAGCCAGTTGAAATACTGCCAACAATTTGTTTTATCGTTTTATTGTAGAGCCATTAAAACTAGCAGGTTGAAGCATCCGTGTATAAGATCAAATACAACACAAGATCAACACGGTTGAAGAGCAGAAGAAATAAGTCACAATAAATCTGCCATTTTCGCGTGCCTCTAAGTGGTTTTCTCGCCACCACATAACCCCATCGGGTCAAGTGACTGTCACCGGTTCCCAACAACCAATCAATTTACGTTCGCCGGTCACGTGTCATGGCCACCACAAGAGCAATTGAAATTTCCTGGCCGTCCTGAAACTAATTACTTACGATATTTCTAATCAGTCGTATTATCTACATCAAGTGTAGAAATAGAGTTTTTGGTCGACGCTGATATTAGTCAACGCCCTACATTGTCCAATTTAGCTGTGACAATGTCGTCGAGTGGCCGCACCAAAACAGGAAGTGTCTGACACCCAGTTACTTGTTTTTATGCCTGTAAATTGTTACAAAACGTCAGTAGATTGGCGAGTGCCATTTATTGTTTACCGCTGGTTGAATGCACCTCTTTAGAATGTGCCATCTGAATGTTTAATATCACATAATTCGTGTTGCGCCATGTACGATAAATCCTCTATGCGCATGCGCCAGTCACACTTCCGGTTATCAGTAGCGCGCCGCACTAACATATTGTCACAGCTGTAACCCTTAATACCAGCACATGTTATGTCTGGGATTACACTTTCTCGGTGAAATACAGATTCTAGTACTCTTTTGGCTGACTTTCATCAGGGATTCGAACTCACGCTCTCAGAGTTGGGCACCTAATCGCCATCACAAAAGGTGTTATTATTTTTGGCTGAGTGGGTTAGACCGATGACATTGTGTGATGACCAGTAGGTACCTCATTCTGAGAGTGCGGGTTTGAATCCGGGATGGGATCTGTACTTTAAAGAAATCTGTTATCCCAAATATAACAAATGTTGCATCTGACCACGTTCTTAAAGGCATTGTGTTTTCGCTTGAAATACCAATGTACAACTAAGGGTGTTTTGAAATGTGACGTACACTTTGCTCTTTATAGGGACATATAACGCGTTTCTTTAAAATACGGTATTACATATGACGCTAGTTTTATTATGCCACCATTGCATGTAACAAGTAACTTTATTATGACGTTGTAATACATAAGACTTGATTTATTATTATGTCATCAGCCATGACTGTTGTTTTTTATGTTTCTAAAACAGGACACAACTATATTACGACGCTATAAGATTTTTTTATGACGTAATCACTTATGGTGCGTTATCTTTTTATGTTGTAAGGAACACGACGTTATGCTTCTCTTTTGGAGTTATCACACAGCACGTGATGTATTATGACGTTTTCAGTCCTGACGCTTTGTTTTATTATGACGTTATCATACTTATCCCACCGGCAACACTCACCGTGTGGAAAGGTCGAGGTCACTTCAGCATGAGACTCCTCGTTAATACACCATATATAAGTCGCTTCGCTTTATGATGACTTTAAACCATGTCATGCCAAGGTTAATTTATACAGTAAATAATAAGCTATTAGGAAATTCAGATTATATCTACCGAGAGAATGAACGTTATACTTTTCATACGCCGGTGGGAGATTTAACACGTAGATTTACGAGACAGAAATTCCGAGTGCCGAGGGTGTAACGAAGGCTACATTTTTAATCTAGTTCATCACGTTGTCTCATAGGCGTAGAATATGTTTCGCACGCTATAAAGAGACGTCATAAACGCCCAACGTCAGATTCGACGTGACATTGTGAACCAATAAGAAGCTGTAAATTCTACATCAATCAAATACGACCAACTGTATAATCAGTAATATACAGGCACTGAACAGTTATTTGTGCAAGTTTTAAGTTGCCTTTTTCATTGTATAAACTAGAAAAGTCCCTGTATTTAATTTTCCATGCAATGTCGAAAATTTTCTTCTTACCATCATGGTGTTGTGGTGATTCCGGCTAGAACTGGTCCCAAGCAACCTAAGCCGGTCGTCAGGCTGGGCGTCAGGCGTGGGTCGTGGCGCTAAATATCACTGCATTGTCTGCTCCAGAATTGAATATTTACACACATAAAAACAAACAAACAAACAAAAAAACAAAACAAAACAACAACAAAAATTCAAATATGTTAATATATGATGAAGATGAACAGTATATCATCTCTTATATCAAGTCGTTAAACGAAGTTCAACAAAGGAATAATCATTCTGCTTCATGTTTGCTTTTGAGAACACCGCCGTAGTGTGTCTTGATATCAAATATACCACACAAACAAGTTAAAGAAACACTCACGTTTGGAAGGCCGTTTGTTGCAATACTGAAGTACTTTACCATACTGAACAATCGCCCTTCTATATCTTTTGACTAGTATATACCAAAGCGTGTTTTTTGGCCGAGGGTTTTACATTATCACTGACGAGTTTTGACTTGTTCCATTTGAAGTCATTCGGATGAGATTCTGTTTATTGTCCTTAATCCTTCTCCCATTGAACTTTTCGAGTTTGTAAACAGCAATAACCAGATTTGCGATTGGGAAGGAAAGTAGTGTTGTTGTTTGTTGTGAAGTAGAGGTAACTAATGATGACGTGACACAGTCATGTTATTGATGTAATTCAATTGTCTTGACATCGCCTTGCAGATTACACTAGATCTTATCCTACTGATATCTCAAGAGGAGTGAGTGAGTTTAGTTACCCGGCGCTTTTAGTTATATTCCTGCAATATCACGGCGAGGGACACCAGAAATTGTCTTCACACATTGTACCCATTCGGGAATCGAACCCTGGTCTTTGGCTTGACGAGCGAACGCTTTAACCATTAGTCTGCCCCACAGCCCTATCTCAAGAGGAAGTCAATTTTGGATGATGAAATCCTTTCATAACATATTTTTTATTTTGTCTCAAATCCATATATATGATAAAGATAGATCCTTAAGTTCATTGTCAGACAATTGTTCCAAAAGACATCCTTAGCGCCAAACGATCTTATTTCTACAGCTGTCGTTGCTCGGGTCCGATCTTCAAAACGATCTTAACGCTGCTATTGTCCCAGCTCGGACCCGTCCTGTGAGGAGATCTAAGTTCTAAGGTTCTCGTAGCTCAGGCCGTTCTTCAAAGCGATCTTAGTACGAACTATCTCGTAACGGACAGTCCCGCAAATCGATCTTAGTTCTAAGGTTCTCGTAGCTCGGGCCGTTCTTCAAAGCGATCTTAGTACTATCATTCTCGTAACGGACAGTCCTGCAAATCGATCTTAGTTTTAAGGTTCTCGTAGCTCGGGCCGTTCTTCAAAGCTATCTTAGTAATATCTTTCTCGTAACGGACAGTCCTGCAAATCGATCTTAGTTCTAAGGTTCTCGTAGCTCAGGCCGTTCTTCAAAGCGATCTTAGTACTATCATTCTCGTAACGGACAGTCCTGCAAATCGATCTTAGTTTTAAGGTTCTCGTAGCTCGGGCCGTTCTTCAAAGCGATCTTAGTAATATCTTTCTCGTAACGGACAGTCCTGCAAATCGATCTTAGTTCTAAGGTTCTCGTAGCTCGGGCCGTTCTTCAAAGCGATCTTAGTACTAACTTTCTCGTAACGGACAGTCCTGCAAATCGATCTTAGTTCTAAGGTTCTCGTAGCTCGGGCCGTTCAAAGCGATCTTAGTAATATCTTTCTCGTAACGGACAGTCCCTGCAAATCGATCTTAGTTCTAAGGTTCTTGTAGCTCGGGCCGTTCTTCAAAGCAATCTTAGTACTAAGGTTTCTCGTAGCTCGGGCCGTTCTTCAAATCGATCTTAGTTCTAAGGTTCTCGTAGCTCGGGCCGTTCTTCAAAGCGATCTTAGTAATATCTTTCTCGTAACGGACAGTCCTGCAAATCGATCTTAGTTCTAAGGTTCTCGTAGCTCGGGCCGTTCTTCAAAACGATCTTAGTAATATCTTTCTCGTAACGGTCAGTCCTGCAAATCGTAAGGTTCGTAGGCCTAGTAGGCCGTTCTTCAAAGCGACCTTAGTTCATAGGTTACATCATGGTCTGGGCAGTGTAAGGGCTGAGGCTGTTGAGAAACGAAACAATCTTTGACGGGGAAAGTTACCATGGTTACAATTATCTGTGTGGTCAAGTTGCACCAAGTCATACTCTCATTCAGTGTGTATATATTTGCAGCTGCACTTCAGATTGTAAGCCCTAAAATACAACAATTTCCTTTAACATGGCAGCTACTTCCTCCTGAAATAGGAAATAAAGGATGTGTTTACTGCTAATAGCTAGGAAATAGCACAGCTTATAACTTATCACACTGTGAAGAACAAGAATAGAAACGGAATTGATTGGGCTTTCTAGGACCTGGTCACACATTCTAGCAGGCCACATGCTGTCATTTCTGTATATACATGTCTTGTTCTGGCAGAACAAATATAACGTGCACCGTTGACTTTCTTGCGCCAGGATCTGTCTTTTTGGATTATATATTTAAAACTATTAAGTATCAGAACGTTCATCAGTTAAAGACATTCCATATGGAGTCCAAATAGATTTCATTATATTGTAATATATATTATGACAGAAATGCACTCGTGTTTCACGTAGTTTTGTCACAACATATTTTTGTGTGGATTAGATGTTTCCATGACAACGAGCATCAGGCGTCATAACTTTAGGGAGAGCGGGAGGAATTATGTAATCATTGGACAATCCAAAGCACATAGTAACTTCTTCACAAGGTGCAACTGCCCCTCAACCCCAACAGTAAAAAAAATTGTTCGGGTTTTTTAAAATTAAAAACAGATTTGTTTATTAGGGTTTGTAATCATGCTTTCGGAACCACTTGACAATTCAGCATTCATTTCAAGACCCGAGTACCACATTAATACCCCTGCATATAACTCTCATCTCACATGCATTATATGTCAATACTTAAACCTAAACATTTAAATAACTAGAAATACGAACATTATTTAGAAAATGTGTTTAAAACTGGCTATGACTGTAACCAGGCCTGTGTCTGGATGATTTACTGAGGAAACGGCCTCCTTCTAATTCTCTGAGACCATAAATCAAGTTCTACGAACTTGTTACATAAGAGATATTGATTCATCCCTCTAGATAAAATAGGAGACAGATCGTGATTCTGAATCAGACATTCAGCGCTTGCCCACGTGGCATCAACGACAGTCGTTTCCGCTGCTGTAAATCAAATGTGAAGTATGTTTGCAACCTGATTTCTTGGTTTTTGAGCAGTGCCAATCCACAGAAGTACTGAGCCTTCTGTTCCGCCAGTGCATGGGTGCCGTGCCTTGTTAGCGTTGACATGAGCCGTCGAGTTGAGGTCGTACACAAACTCGACGTGTTTCCTGATTCCGTCAAGACAGGTGATGTGCGGGGTTATCAGTCAGAATTTGATAATGACTGGTTTATCTGAAAACAAGTGGTCTAAACTTGTTTGCATAACGCAACGATTGGTGACAAAACTGCTGAAGAACCACTAAACTTTGTTTTGTTACTCTTTTAACCATTACATATGAAGATTTGTGGTTAGTCTTATGCGGAACACCAAATTTATTCTTTAAAAACTTGTGGTTAATTAATACCGAGCGATTAAAAGTGGCCAAAAAGTCGCCTGCCTCCCTCTCGCCCGCCAACGAAACCACAGACGGGTTACGTAACTCTGTCGCCAGAGCACTGCAGTGACGTCATATGAGGAACGATTTTCAGTTAGTTGTATAGAAAATGTGTAGCACGCTCATCATTTTGATGATTTCTCGACATCAACGACGACATGCCGAATCGTTGCTTTGTCGTCAATTGCTCCTAGGGGTCGGGCGATGGTGTCCCCATGCACAGATTTCCACAGGACCCTGCAGTTCGTGCTAAATGGGTTATGTTTGTGAGTGCGAAGCGAGCGTTGTGGAAGCCTGAAACGATATCTTACTTGTGTTCAGATCGCTTCACGGAAGTTAAAGAATCAAAACTACTTACTAGTTGTAGTAAAATATGCATATGATTGATGACCATAAAGATTTTCTATGACAAAACTTGTAACATAACGATTTCTTCCTCGGAAGTGAGGTTGTGGTCGAAGTAACAATAATATTGTAAGTAGTATTATATTGACACCCACCTCGCTGCCACGAGAGAAATTGTTATGATATACGCTATGTCATGCAAAATCCTATTGGCCATCAATAAAATACATATTTTACTACCAGTAGAAAGTAGTTTTGATTTTGTAACTCGGTGAAAACAAACCTAAATACCATTTATCCTCAGACTGGCGGATGTTCCCGATAGAAGTGCCGCCATTTTTAAAATAAAAAAATCTGTTAGAATTAATGAGATTATAGTTTGTTTTCATCAAGTTAGAAAATCAAGACTACTTTCTACTCGTTGTTAAATATGTATTGGAATCATAACCAAACGGATTTTTGCATGACACAACTTATAACATAACGATTTCTTCCACGGAAGCGAGGTGGGGGTCGAAGTCACAATACTGCGCGATAAATTTCTTGCTACATTCCCATGGTTAATGTCCACTCCACCAGTATGTAGATACTAGTCAATGTGCGTCTTTATATTTTGTCTTATAATCCTAATTAGTTTATTATCACACTTGTATGCATTTTGAAACTAAATGAAAAGCAGACGATCTGCTGATACTTATAGTGAATTTATAACAGAACTGTAATATCTAGACATTTTATAGTTTGCCAATGTGAATCATAATTCGCACACACTTCCTAGTGCATGTTGTCTGTCTCATTACACTTCACGGCGAAAACAATGATTCTGTTGAATGCTACGACAAATGAATAAAAACAAAATGCAAATATTAAAATTAAAACAGATTAAAGTTATAGGAACAATATCAGGCCATTACCTTGTTCGAGGAATGTATCCATCAATATCCACACAACTGTTCCAAATGATGTGTCTTTTAACAGTTTAATATACGAAAAAGTGATAAATCTTTTCAGGTATTGGTGTATAGTCTCATTGGTCACCCAAGATAGCACACCTGGCAACTAATTGCATAATGTCCGCCTTTCTTTAAAAACAGTAATTTAGTTAGCCAATAATGGGCAATCAATCAATGTATTGCCGGTTAATCCTTTGAAAGAAGGACGTTGTTTTACGCAGACACCGACACGACAGAGTGTATTCAGTATAGATTAGTAAATCTACATACATAAACACTACCTTTTGACAATTCCGCTGTGTAAGATAAAAGTAATTAATCAATCAGCGTGTTATCGGTTAATCCTTTGATCGATCTTTATAATGTTGAATATTCACTCCAGACACAAGAAATGCCAAATGGGAACCTTTGTCGGGTAATCTAAGTGTGTTACCACTAATTATACCTGTTATAAATTCATTAACTGACCATCAAGTGAATGAAGACAAATAACATGTGTAGGTTTATACCACCTAACACGGGTTACAACGAGGGAGTATTAATTGCTGTATTGCATGTGAAAACTTATGGGCCGACACTGTTTGAGAATACAAACAGATTTTTACATGACATGATTAAATATCGAGGGTAAAACAACACAGAAATGGGATAAATTTGGATCAGTCATTATACAAATGGGGCCTAACGACACCAATCGATTTTGACAGAATCGTCTATGAAAACAAGTTGTAACTCGGAAACTAGGCAAAGCAGGAGACAAAATTAAATGACAGTAGATTGTGAGAACATATAGCTTTCATTTTCCACAACAATTGTCACGATTTCAGGTTTATACAAGCCTGCAAACACGATAATTTACCCCTAAAATGTAGATGAATTCTGCATCGGCTCTCAAAGCTATTCCTCATATGACGTCACAGAGGCGCGCCACTCTGATTGGTTGAAATTTCGTTCGCGGGTGAAAATTGTGCACTGTTGTCAAAAGGTCGATTTAAGTCAATTAAAGGTCGAAATGAGTAGTTTTAATGACGGGGGTTTCATTTATAACGATGCCAGTTAGTGATTTATGTATTTGTACCCCTTAGGGTTTATGTGACCTTTAAAAACAACGTGGGAAGACGTTTAGGGTTAAGGCAATTTCGGATAGGGGTCAGTCGTTTTGAGGTTTAGGGTTAGGGCTCTTCAGTTTGGATTCCGTCGTTTTGGGGTTAGGGTTATGGCTCTTCAAATAGGGTCCGTAGTTTTGGGTTTTAAGGTTATATTTCTTCAAATAGCGGTCCGTCGTTTGGGGGTTAAGGCTATAGCTCTCCAGATAGGGGTCCGTCGTTTAGAGGTTTAGGGTTAGGGCTCTCCAGATAGGGGTCCGTCGTTTAGAGGTTTAGGGTTAGGGCTCTCCAGATAGGGGTCCGTCGTTTAGAGGTTTAGGGTTAGGGCTCTCCAGATAGGGGTCCGTCGTTTAGAGGTTTAGGTTAGGAGCTCTCAGATAGGGGTCCAGATAGGGGTCCGTCGTTTAGAGGTTTAGGGTTAGGGCTCTCCAGATAGGGGTCCGTCGTTTAGAGGTTTAGGGTTAGGGCTCTTCAGATAGGGGTCCGTCGTTTAGAGGTTTAGGGTTAGGGCTCTCCAGATAGGGGTCCGTCGTTTAGAGGTTTAGGGTTAGGGCTCTCCAGATAGGGGTCCGTCGTTTAGAGGTTTAGGGTTAGGGCTCTCCAGATAGGGGTCCGTCGTTTAGAGGTTTAGGGTTAGGGCTCTCCAGATAGGGGTCCGTCGTTTAGAGGTTTAGGGTTAGGGGCTCTCCAGATGATAGGGGTCCGTCGTTTAGAGTTTAGGGTTATGCGGGCTCTCCAGATAGGGGTCCGTCGTTTAGAGGTTTAGGGTTAGGGCTCTCCAGATAGGGGTCCGTCGTTTAGAGGTTTAGGGTTAGGGCTCTTCAGATAGCTCTTCGTCTTTGTTGTTGTTATATGTTTGGTACGGAAATGGTAGCACCCTGATCCTGGCACCATGGCCGTGACTTTGAATGGTGTCACTGTCAGTGCGGAACTTAAATGGTGTCACTGTCAGTGCGGAACTTAAATGGTGTCACTGTCAGTGCGGAACTTAAATGGTGTCACTGTCAATGCGGAACTTGCAGAAAATGGTGTGCACTTAAATGGTGTCAATGCGGAACTTAAATGGTGTCACTGTCAGTGCGGAACTTAAATGGTGGCACTGTCAGTGCGGAACTTAAATGGTGGCACTGTCAGTGCGGAACTTAAATGGTGTCACTGTCAATGCGGAACTTAAATGGTGGCACTGTCAGTGCGGAACTTAAATGGTGGCACTGTCAGTGCGGAACTTAAATGGTGGCACTGTCAGTGCGGAACTTAAATGGTGGCACGGCAATGTCTAGTCTGTGACTGTGGCGCTGAGATTTGAAAGAGCTACAATGTTGGTAGCTCAGTATTGACATTATCTTCAACTGCATAGGAAAACGTCATTTCTGTTACGAATTTACTGCAGAGCATGATCCATGGATTATTTGGGTGAAATTAGAAGTGTTGATGCTGCTGCTATTAATGTCGACGACAATCATAGTGCTGATGTCAACGGCGACGATTCCTATTCTAATCTTAAAGACTACCGCTCAGGGCCACGTATGCTGCAATGCAAGGTCGTGTCTTTATTATAATGATCATAATAATAATAATGATGAGTATTTATAAAGCGCTGTATCCATCTCTAAGTGCATGCTCATAGCACATAAAATGAGAGAATAGGTAAACGTAATGAAATAGTAGTATGGAATAAAACTTATGAATAATAGCCTGAAATAAGGCCTATGAATAATAGCAGGAGATAAAGTCTGTGAATAATAGGGTGAAACAAAGTTTATGAATAACAGCCTGAAAATAGCTGGGTCTTGAGGTTTGATTTGAATACAGTTAATGATGATGAAAGTTTGATGTCCAGATGAAGTTTGTTCCATAGTCGAGGAGCTGCGTGTCTAAAAGACTTCTGTCCATGGCTAGTAAGATTATACTTTGGTGTGTTCAGAAGATTCAGATTTTGAGATCGAAGAGTCTTTAGGGATGTAGTCTACTGGAGAGCTATGATGGTGCCATGTCATTTTGACATTTGTACACCATACATTGAACTTTGAAGTTGATTCTCGCTTCTGTGGGAAGCCAGTGCAAATCGTTATGTGCGATAATTTTGGTGTTATAGTCACCATCCTGGCGGCAGTGTTCAGGATCTTATTATCGTTATCTTAATCTTGTCCTTTACTTGTCAAGGCAATTGTATTCATGCAATATACCACTATGCATATATAAGTATATATCCTCATTACTGTCAGGGGCGGTGGGGTAGCCTAATGGTTAAAGCGTAGGCTCGTCACGCCGAAGACCCGGGTTCGAATCCCCACATGGGTACAATGTGTGAAGCCCATTTCTGGTGTCCCCCACCGTGATGTTGCTGGAATATTGCTAAAAGCGGCGTAAAACCAAACTCAGTCAGTCAGTCATTAATGTCATCTGTATTACCATGGTTACCGACGACTTTGATTCCTTTAACAAACCCACTAGTATTCCATTCATAACCCGCATGGCTCCACACAGGGGCATACTCATACCACGTGACATCATTATCCCGGGGTCCGTAACAATAAGCTAAGCTCCTTGGGAAGTACACATATTGTTTTACGTATCCGTAACATAACATGAGCAGTATATACCGTAACAGATGACCAACGATGGGATAATGGTGACAGACGCCGACCCTTGACCAGTCGGCATGGCACAGGAATAACTTTGATGTAAGACGTGGCTCATAGATGGAGACGAGTGGGTGACACATCGTTGCAGTGGCGTTGCGGTTTGGCATGCAGATAACGCTGTCGCTGCAGACAGACCACACATCCATCTATTACAGACTGTACTTAACCTATGTAAATATGCTTTTTGATGTCCGTCACATCTGACGTCCATGGTAGGTCTGTAGATAATATTAGTAATTATATCACGACTTCCCGGCACATGTCAAAGCTCTGTGCATCACCAGCAACAGAAAGCTACTCCTTCGCGTAGTGTAAAGAGCTGGCTTCGGCGCTGAGACCGTTCAGCGCAGCAGTGGAGAAAAGCGGCCAACTGTTCGTCCATGTTCGTGCTACTTTGGATCTGGTTACGGCAAGGGTGTTTATTGTTTGTTGTACCCAGGGCTGTGTTTTCACATGCAGATTTTGAAGAGATCACAAAGAATGCTTTTAACCTGGAATGTCATCATTTAGTTTCATGTACTTAGGACGACACAGAACGTGTGTGATATTATGTAACCAACCTAATTAAGACGATGTTCTCCAGAAAATGTTTCACAAGCAACGAAAATACATCAATTTGCCCAAAAAATATGTGAATGTTACTGATCAATACACATATAGTTTATAGAATCTGCGCTGAATGCTTTGCCATTTTAAAAATATTTCAAAACAAAATTTTAAAGAAAGAGGAAAACTTCGGCTAAAGTCGGCTAAAACATATTTAAGAAAATATAAGACGATATATTTACTGTTTTATATTTTTATAAAGTATAATTTCAAAAGCAGCATATGCCTTTTGTTCAAAATATGTTTGATTAGGGAAACATTATTCAAGGCCTAGTAAAGTTTTCAAAACGTGGACGCATCTGTAACCCAACTGATGCAATTCACTTATCCCATATGTTCCCGAGTATTTTCAGGTGAACAATTGACTTGCCATTGCATGTGTTTCTGACATCTAGCACCAACAGGGCAGTGTACGCTCACCTGCTATTGTCACTATTTGATAGTCAATACATGATATAGCCCGGGTTTACATTGGAAGCTAGTCTGCAGATATTTGTAATGATAATGAAAATGGTTTTGTCGCTTTAAGGATTCCACACTTTCAAATCAGGGTTTACGCCCTTTACTCTCTACTATAAAGACAGACAAGCATATAGCTGTCAGTCAGATCAGTATGTGACGACTTTGAAAACTTTTCCGTAAACTGAAATTTAAATTTGAACAGGACACTGAACCATACCCAATCTAAATCGGTCGACAGTGAGGGAGTGAGTATATATATGGTTTTACGTCGCTTTTAGCAATATTCCAGCAATATCACGGTGGGGTACACCAGAAATGGGCTTCACACATTGTACCCATGTGAGGAATTGAACCCGGGTCTTCAGCGTGACGAGCGAACGCTTTAACCACTAATCTACCCCACCGTTCCCGGTCGACAGTAGATGTAAAACCTTAACGCCAGAGAATAACCAGTCTCGATTATACGCAGAAACATATTCCATTGGGCGCAAAATATATATGTGGAAATGGATCCCTCAATCAGTGGTAACACCGGGTGTTCTCGAAAAAGGGCAACCGTTTCCTGCCGCAATTACGTTGAGGTGACCTCAAACAAAGTCCGGGCGGTGGGGTAGCCTAGTGGTTAAAGCGTTGGCTCGTCACGCCAAAGACCCGGGTTCGAATCCCCACATGGGTACAATGTGTGAAGCCCATTTCTGGTGTCCCCCGCCGTGATGTTGCTGGAATATTGCTAAAAGCGGCGTAAAACCAAAGACAGTCAGTCAGTCAGTCAGTCAAACAAAGTCATTACCACATCTTAGGTTTGTGTGACTTGAGACAGACAATTGTTGTCGGTGGGGTTCGACTTTGAATATTTAAATGGTCACATTTGGAATACAATGAATTGTTCATGTAAAAAGTAGGTATACAGCATAGGATGTGTAATATTACATAGGATTCAACAATGAAATAGTCTTTCGACGATATGGAATCCTAAACAGAACACTGTCGCGTTGTCGCCCTCACAAAAAAAACCAAGACACAAACAAGCACAAAGTGTCATGATAAATCAATGTGACAAAAGCGAAATTTTGATCATTTGTTGCAGTGTCGCTCTTTTTAAAAATGATATTGTATATTCTACAAAAAAAAGAAGACATTTTTTCAATGTCAGAAAATGTCGCCTTACGCATTTTTGTCCCATCTAAAATGTGTCAAAATGCTTGAAATTGCTTAATTTTGGTTAATCACTTCTAGGATTCCATACTTAACCGCAAGTGAATGTAACGGGTAATTAGAGTCTTCATAATTCACCCGAGTTGTCAAAAAGTCGAACCATGAAATGAATTCTCTGACTTTGTAAATCATCAGTTCACTCGGCCATGACGCATGGACTTAACTGGAAAAATATGTCTACTATTGGACGAGTTCATCAAAAGTCATTTAAAGTGTGAACACATTTTCCGAAATGAAATGTTTTTTCAAGTAAATTTTAGGGTGATTAAACAAAGTTGGAATATTTAAGAACCTCTTCTGATCACAGCCACAGGAGGCAGAAGTACGGCCAATCAAGAATACAAACCTCCCATTACTTCCAACTCTGTTTACCTACACGAACACACATACCGGAAACTAGACAGTAATGTGGGCAGAAAGCAAGTTCTATTCTTGGGAGAGTCGTCAAACGAAAAAGATTAATGGCACTAAAAGTAAGGGTTATACCGGAAAAAAAACTACCTCACTGACTCCTGAAACCACTAATTTACCAGTTCGATAGAACAAGCAGCAGCCAATCAACTGTAAAGCAACGCGTCATCCTGGGCTTCTGACACGAACTCCCGCGGGATCAGCCATTGGATACGATCCCTGTTCCGTGAACTTTATGATCGCCACTCAGTGATCCATTGTAAGTAGACAAGCCATGGTGCGTCAACATAAATGTTAGTATGCAATTTGCTTCAACGATAACATTGATGGATCGCCTGTCATAGCTTCCCTCGTTTTCTCGCTTCGTTTTTGAACATGTTTATAGACTCCACCTGACGGGAATATCTTTGACAGATTCCGTTTCCAGTAAAATTCACGGGAACAATTTTTGATGAGGTGCCGCAAAACGCGTAAATCACCGCAAGTCGTTTCCCAGCAAGATGGCGGTGACGTAATTCTTATTGCAGACGTTACCAGCAGGGGAGGCAACTGCGGATGAGAATTCCTCTCCTTAAGGCTTCATTACGCGACCGTAAAAAGGTTAATGCTATAGCAATCTGAGCTGTTTTTGCTTGGTCGTGTATGAAAACAACACGCGAGGGAAAAGGACGCAGGAAGGGTTGCACCGAGGGCTGAACACACTGGCGTAAAAACGTCATACCCTCGCTCACGTAATGAGGTTTGAAGATGAAATCGAGATTTGTGAAATATCTTACGAGTATTCGTCTTGAATTGAGAACGAACATCGGGTTAAACAGTTGAAAGCGGTCTCAATGGTTTGATGTTCCTGAAGGAATGATGATGGCAATTTACCAAGGATTTCCAATCGTCCTCATCCCATGTTATCAAAGAATTCAATCCTGTCAGAATTTTATGTGTCGGTAACTGATGCTATCTGCCACGACAAGCAACATTTCTCAGCAATCAAACCGTTAGGATATCCCATGAACACACACATCTGTATTTTCCATTGTTCAACGTGACCAGGACGGTTGTGATTGTGTTACAGAATCAAACGATTTCATACATGAAGAATTTCAAGATTGAAATTATTCTGCGATTTTAAAAATCATATTTCATTTTGTATCACAACATGTTTCTGGGTCCCAGGGGTGTACCCGATGGTGACTGGTGGTGATTACTATGGAATCAGGCAGAGACATGCCACTGTCTATGATAATATGACACCTGGTGCTGGGGAAATGGGCGCCAAGCACATCCTGCTAAACGCACGCGTAGGCGCCTTGGCTCCACTGAAACGCCCAAAACGCACGTGTTCCAAAATCTGTCCGTGAAGGTCCGAGTTAGAATTGGTCTTCAGTAACCCATGCTTGTTGTAAGAAGCAACTAAGGAGATCGTTGGTCAGGGTCGCTGACGTGGTTGGCACATGTGATTTTATCCCAATTGCGTAGATCGATGCTCATGGTGTCAATCACTGGATTGTCTGGTCCAGACTCGATTATTCACAGACCGCCGCCATATAGCCGGAATATTGCTGAGTGCGGCGTTAAACGACCAACCAACCAATAAACCAATCTTTCCAAAAATCATCAATACTGATTCTCTGAAAATCGTCTGACCTTACGAAGGGTTAAATCTTTGACATGATCCAGAAAGAGGGAAGATATTTTGGCTCTTTAGCCAATATTCTCCTTCTTATTGCTAATATCATTTGAACGAAATAGTGTTCACATCTTGTTTTCATGTACAGTGTCAACTGTCTTGGAATATTCAACGCAAATTTTCACTCAATATAATAAGCATCCATTTTATGGGAAATAGAAAGTTTCAATATCGTGTTGTAAAAAAGCTCTAAATGTGGCATTAAAACATCTCAAGAATACTTAAAGAATTCCGTATTTAGACGATCAATACCAGGATTTGTATACTGACGTACAATAGAAACTACACACCTGATGCTTTGGTCAAATGTTTTCCTGAAAACAGCGTAATATTTAGAAAAGTGTTTTGATTGCAACTCACAAGTCACAAACATTGTGTACGTGTTGCAATAACACCATAGATGTATCTTAGATGCATGCTTCGAAAGAACGCGGCTTCAAGTTGGTCCTCATGCTCTCAGCCAATGGAAAACGAGTCTCTGACGTGCAGCCCCATCGACATCACGGTAACCCATTTACCGCCGGGGCGGTGGGGTAGCCTAGTGGTTAAGGCGTTGGCTCGTCACGCCTAAGACCCGGGTTCGATTCCCCACATGGGTACAATGTGTTAAGCCCATTTCTGGTGTCCCCGCCGTGATATTGCTGGAATATTGCTAAAAGCGGCGTAAAACCAAACTCACTCACTCACTCATTTACCGCCAAATGATCCCAGACAAACCGTCAAAAACTACATGTCAAATCAACGTTTATCTTTTAATAAAAATACCCTCGGGTTGTATTTTACAACAATCACTCGTCCAATTGTCCTCCCAATCATTGCTTCAACTCTTATTTACAAAGCGTTCATAAGTTTTGAGCTTCGGTGCCGGAAGTGCGACGTAAGTAAACACGCTAAACCATTTCTATAACTCTGATTTAAAAAGGACGGTGTACATAACTGCAAATCAAACTGTAGATTTGTTTACGCAAACTTAGTAATGACCAATTAACTAATAGTAAACGTCACTATTGTACTGTAGCTCATTCGCACTTCCGGTCGCGAGGCTCTGGACTTTCCACTTCGTCCGAGATTCGACTGAATAGAAGCAAATCAATTAACTGTTCATCCCAGAAAGTTACCTCAAAAACTCCTTACAAAAGTTAACAAAGAATAATATATATTAATGTTTCCCGTTGTATTATTTTCATACAACACGTGACTTTTATCATGATTTACGCTTCTAATCCGATACAAATCGTCACAAAACCAGCCACATTCTAAATACAGAACCCACCGTCGGCTAAGCAGGAGAACGCCGCACCGTTCTGCGTCCCATCTCTACCCTGATTGAAAGCAGTTCAGGTGTAAATACATGATAAGGTTTTGATTAGCGTCCTGGAATACACAATTATGAGATAGGTTCATGAAATAGGAATCCCTCTGTCGCGTAAATCACGTTGTAAACAAATTACCCGGCACACTTCAAAGGGCCCGCCATCAATACTTCAGTTGAGCAGGATCGCCAGCACGATGGCAAATTTTAACTTTACAGTCAAATAAATCCCCTCCATTGCCATGGTGATCAAATTAAAGATTTTCATCATTAGTTTGTTCCAAGTGAACAAAATTAAGACATTAATCAGCCCTAGCTTCCAGCCACATCTATGTTGTCTGATGACTTGCGACTGGTGATCATCACCCTGAGCGCGAGGACTATCATTTATCTTATGAAATACCCTAAATTCTCTTTTATCAGTTCATTTCATGTCAAGCATTGTTATTAATCGAGATATTATTTTACGTGTCATAATATACGTGCTGCTAAACCGAGGTTATTGAACAATCACTATAGAAGTGTTTGGCATTAACATTGCTCAGAAGCGTTGTGGTATGCACAGTTGGTAACATTATAGAAAGCTTCAGCGGTCGATGTCTGTTTGCATGCTTGTCATCACAGTGAAGAAAGAAATATATGCTCTTAAGAAAATTATCAACACCAAATGCAATTATCCTTTAAGAAGAAACTGTATTGTTTCACTACATCCTATAAAATATTGAACCAAGCAGCATTGAAAGGTTTCCATATCTACAATGAGTGAGTGAGTATGGTTTTACGCCATCTTTGAACATATTCCATCAATATCCGGCATGAGGAATCGAACCCAGGCCTTGGGCGTGTAGAGCCAACGCCTTAAACCATAGGCTACGCCAACGCCCTGCATAATTAGAATTGCAAGCTGATAATACTTATTACTCACAATCAAACTATGAACTTTTATATATCAATATTTCACAGGCAATACTGATGTTTTCTTGAAATTATTCCTTTGAGTTTACACGATTGCATGCTTGCGTGCGTCCATGCGAATCAGTGTTTCTGCAATAAGTCATTTCATCACAGGACACCATCAGTTGTTCACTGAAGTTATTCGTAAGGTTTTCTTTAATTTATTGCTGTCATGTTGTCTCTTGTCTAAGAGAGAGAGGTGTATGAAAACCAATAAAACATTGACGTGTTTAATACCTAGAGCAAAGAATGACAATTTAATACCAGAATTCCCTTTCAAGCAAGGAGTATTGGAAGTCCCAACTCCCGAACGTACCAACGTGCCATACAACATCATCACCACAATATGAAAGTTGAATCAATCAAAAGAAAATATGGTGGAAAGATTTCCTGCTGATGTGTGATGTGATTACCACTCCGCAGACCCTCCCCCTCCTACCCACCCCTCCCCTTCCCTCGACGCTTGTAAGCATCATTACACGGCAAACTTGTTGGACTGAAGAATTACAAGAACGCCAGTGCCATCTGCAGGCCTAGTTCATCCCCTTCCCCGAGAGGTATTCCCATAAACTACTTATTAATTAGAATATGTTTCTTTTAGGTCCCACTAAATACACAACTGCTCTCATTGGTTTCGCGAGTTGTGTTGGGAACGCAACCCTCAACACACAAACCGTCTTCCCCATGTACCGAGTTACCGCTAAGATCAAGGAATGATTGTTTTCGCTGCATATTCTGAGTGATATATTTTGACATTCTATTTGCTCTGTGATTTAGGCGTAAATGATTAATAGGTGTAGGATATATGCACACCGGCAAAAGCTCCGATGCATGGCCACACATTGGCTTTGATAATACCTACATCGGAACGGGAATTAATTACTGCGTGTGTTTACATGTAGGGTCTCATTACCACAACATGTATCTATCACAAGGAAATAAAACCATTATACAGATAACATCAATAGAACATACATAGCAGTTGATCGTATATATTGGTTTCTGCACCTCAGTACCAGCTGATCCGAGTCATCGATTGGCCATGGCTTTTTACATCATGCGCCACGTGCTATGTGACCTTCACCTTGAACTTCAAGCATCGTGTAAAACCGAGAACGACATCTCAACAAAAGTCTGCCGTGAAGAGAATATAAGCAAGTTATAAACGTGAAAATAATATGGAGATGAAAATATGGTTTGAATAATTTTTAAGAACGAGGAAAATGTTGTAAACAAATGTTGCTGACGAACAAAAAAAAGTGTCGTCCATGTTTGAAAGGAGGCTAAAAATGAAATAAACAAGAAAAGTGCATTTGTTAGTAATATAATTGACACGGGAATCAACTTGGGGACTTACGTTTGCTGAATTTCGTCACTGTTTGCAGTACAGTAACTGTTTTATTTATTGTTAGTTTTTGTCTAATGAGATTTCCAGGTGTATACTGTTAGATTCCTGTGTAATGTAATAGACTGCTAGTAGTGGTAGTTGTAATGCAACCGCTGACTTTCCTGACAGAATTCGAAAATGCAATACATCAGTTAAAAAATAATATACTGATGTACAAAAGAAAGTACACACCTGGTGTTTTGAGACTATTAAAACAACGTAAATATTTTGCTAGCAATGTTCCAATTGGGTACGATATCTATGGTGTTATTGCAACACGTACACAATGTTTGTGACTTGTGAGTTGCAATCAAAACACTTTTCTAAATATTACGCTGTTTTCAGGAAAACATTTTACCAAAGCATCAGGTGTGTACTTTCTTTTGTACGTCAGTGTCCGTCCGTCCGTGCGTGCGTGCGTCCGTGCGTCCGTGCACATTTGTCTTTTCCGGACAGAACTTTTAAACCGTTCAATATTTTTCAAACTTGGCACATAGATAGGTCTGGTTTAAACTGGTGCCTTTTGGTACTTTTGGATTTCTGAATTATATTTTTGCGTTTCCATGGCAACAAACTTGGCTGGACAGAATAGATAGGTCTTGGTGGTGTGGTGTACTGGTGCCTTTGGTAGCTTTTGGATTTCTGAAGAAATTATTTTTGCGTTTCCATGGCAACAAGTTCAACTTCAACTGAATTTGGTGGTTGTGCTCTTTGAGAGCTGATCAATATTTCTTCACCATACTTTCCACATTGGTGGTGGTGAACTGTGCCTTTGATAGTTTTGGAATTCTGATTATTATATTTGTTGCGTTTCCATGGCAACAAGTTTGAGACAGAACTTTAGTGCATTCTGGAGCAGAACTTTATTTCTTCTTCCAAACTTGACACATAGATTAGTCTGGTGGTGTACTGGTGCCTTTTGGTAGCTTTGTATTTTTGAAGAAATTATTTTTTGTGTTTCCGTGGCAACAAGTTCAACTTCAACTGAATTTGGTGGTTGTGCTCTTTTCCGGAGCAGAGCTTTAAAACCGATCAATATTTCTTCACCATACTTTCCACATAGATAGGTTTGGTGGTGAACTGGTGCCTTTTGATAGTTTTGGAATTCTGATTATTATATTTGTTGCGTTTCCATGGCAACAAGTTTGATTTTGACTGAAATTGGTGTTAGTGCACTTTTCTGGAGCAGAACTTTAAAACCGTTCAATATTTCTTCACCACTTTTCACAAAACTTGGAACTGGTGCCATATTCTGATTTTTTTGTTTTGGCAACAAGTCTGGTGGTGGTAGTGCTCTTTTTGTGTTCAATATTTCTTTTGGTAGATTGGTTGGTGGTGGACTTTCTTTTGGTAGTTTTGATTTCTAAATGAATTATTTTTCGTTTCCATGGCAACAAGTTTGACTTAGACTGAAATTGGTGGTAGTGCTCTTTTCCGGAGCAGAACTCTAAAACCGTTCAATATTTCTTCACAAAACGTGGCACATAGATTGGTCTGGTGGTGTACTTGTGCCTTTTGGTAGTTTTGGTATTCTGAAAGTATATATTTTTGGCGTTTCCATGGCAACAAGTTTGACTTCGACTGAAATTGGTGGTTGTGCTCTTTTCAGAGCAGAACTCTGAAACCGTTCAATATTTCTTCACCATACTTTCCACATAGATAGGTTTGGTGGTGAACTGGTGCCTTTTGATAGCTTTGGAATTCTGAATAAAATATTTTTTGTTTCCATGGCAACAAGTTTGACTTAGACTGAATTTGGTGGTAGTGCTCTTTTCCGGAGCAGAACTCTAAAACCGTTCACTATTTCTTCACCAAACTTGGCACATAGATTGGTCTGGTGGTGTACTGGTGCCTTTTGGTAGTTTTGTATTTCTGAATAAAATATTTTTGGCGTTTCCATGGCAACAAGTTTGACTTAGACTGAAACTGTTGGTAGTGCTCCTTTCTGGAGCAGAACTTTTAAAACCTTTCAATACTCTCCTCCCACTTTTCTATATACACACCAAAACATTTGACATAAGCATAACTCGTAGACATATTCATGAAGAGTATTTTGCCATTGCGGGGGATATTGATGACTTTGTCTTCTTGTGTTTTATTTGTATAGTTTTCCTTAATGAACTTGCTGATCAGATAAAATGTAACGGTGTTTACTTCTATGCACGTACAAGGTTTCTGTGAGTCAAACCATGTGTCACGTCAAATGTCACGGTTTACGTAGAACGTGAACGAGTATCACAGACTTCTGAAGTACTGGGTCAAATTGCTGAAAATGTTATGCCACAGATTACCTGGTTGTAATATAGTGTTCCTGTGTCAAAAATGCCACTTAATATTGGGCTTATTATGTAAAATGTCCATGAAACAAATATGGATGTAGCTGCTTGGCGAGATCAGCAAGTACGGAATAGTTCCGATGTTTTTATATCAGCTTTTATGACGACTTATGAATACAGATTCACTAAAATGATCCCCGGTTTTGGAAATGCTCCTCATGTGTGCTTCATAAATTCAAAAGGTTTCCCTCCACAATCTGAAAACGTTTAGAGCTACACTGGCCGTGCTTAGAGGTAGGTCATGTGGTTTAATGACTAAAGGAAGACACTTAAACCAACCAACAGGAATGGGATTGTGTAAATGTGACTTAAATGCGATATATAATTGGGTTCACTGTTTTAGTCTGCAGTAAATGATGGTGCCTAAGAAGAAGGCATGCAAATCTAACACTGCAGAAAAGTACTATATTGCTATAATAGCGAAATGTTTGTGTGGGCAAAAATATTTTTTTGTACATATATAATTCAGTGTAATTAAGAACTGTTATATGAACATGTATAATACCACAGTTCTCAAAGATAATTTATACCATAGCCTTGTGACCTGTACGGAAATTGTTAGAGGATCATGTGGTCAGGCTCACTGACTGAGTTGACACATGTTGTCGTAGATCGATGTTCATGATGTCAGTCACTGGATTGTCTGGTCCCGACTCATTTATTTTCATACCGCCGTCATATAGCTGGAATATTGTTGAGTGCGACGTAAACAACCAGCTAACAAAATTTTAGGAAATAAAATGCTCCCGAATTTATGAATGCGAATATCGCAGCTCTCTGAACCTATCCGTGTAAAGGGTTCAGGTATCCTAAGTTTGTAACTCAGAAATATCTCTGTTTAATGATGACGGTATGTATATAATCGAGTCTGAACCTGAGAATCCAGTGATTGAAATTATGAGCATTGATCAACGCAAACAGGATACAATGACGTGCAGTCTCCGAGCCCACCCACCGATCCGTTTGGCCTCCCAGAACAGGTTGCTTTGGACTCACATCCGTCTAGGACATACCCGTTTAAGTCTCCCTATATCGTAATACCCTGGGTATTCTCATCTAGGGGGTTGTGTGTTTCGTACCACCTCAGAATGTACTTATGCAGTCTTCATATACACACTACACCTTTAATCACTGATTGCTGATGGTGTTGAAACCGTCTTCGATGTCTCAAACGAGCGCAGTGAGTAAGGTCATTATTTCTGTAAGAACTATGCCTCGACGAGAAAGTACAGCGCCATTCTCTCACTTACACTCATATCACATTTACTTTCAACTCTGACACTGAAGTTTGTTTTGTAACATGTGCTGAACGTTTGAAGAAAACCCAAATTACAGAAAGCGTTTAACTATTTTTCTTAAGCTATCTTTAACCTCCGCTTGTTTCATCCTGTCGGGGTGATCCTGTTCCAAGTTGATACAGCTCGCAAATGTAGCGCGTGCCTTTCCCTGACACCCCAGGTTCTGGGTGTGGCGTTCCCTCACCTGCCCCACACTTGCACACAATACGTCCAGAACCAGGCGTGCGGAGAGACACGTCTACCTTGCTAAACACGTGTCAAGACCTGAAAGTGCTGGCCATGTTGCTCCAACTTCTACAATATTATATTAGGAAGGAGATCTAAGACCGATCCATGTCACCGTGGCAGCTGGCTAAATGGCGCACTGCTTGGTAAACAATCTTTGGGACGTTTACACACGGAGAAACCTACACGAACTAAATTACGACAATTTCTGAACACCATATGTGGCCCGATTAAGGTAATTATGCTTTATTTATCCCATCGGGCTGGGAAAAAACTGACAGGCTTCAAATTCTCGTTGTGTTGTGAGTATCACCAGAGACGTCTGAACAGCACCAACAGCAGAAGTGCGAGCAGACGACCCTGGTCGTACAGGTGTAATTCCCGCCATTGCTCTTTGAAGACTTCATTGAACCAAGATAACCATTTCTTTTTCCTCTTTTATAGAATCCGACTGTAACAGATTCGGATCTGGATGATAATTATTTAGCTCGTTTAAAGAAATGCTTTTCATCTTGTCAAACAAATAGATGGCAGCGTCCCGTTTTAGCTTGACCAATTGCTCCTAGAGAGGGTTGCACGTATGTCTGTGGGCGTGTGGTTTTTGTCATCGGCGACGCTGCATCAGCACACGGCCACATTTGTCACTGTCTGTTTAGGGAAATGAGACATTCCAAAGTGTCCAGAAATAGTTTTCTGCAAGTGCTGTTGTTCCACACGTAAACAAGACATCACAGTCGTTATCTACGCAGACATTCTATTTGAGGAAACTGTTATTGCTCCGGGACCTTGTGGTCAGGTTTGCTGACATCATATTCCATTTGCGAAGTTCGGTGCTCAGAAGTCAATCACTGTTAGGTCAAGACTCGATGGGGTGGTGTGGTAGCCCGGTGGTTAAAGCGTTCAATCGTCACGCCGAAGGCCCGGGTTCGCTTCCCCATATGGGTACAATGTGTGAAGCCCATTCCTGGTGTAACTGTGTCGTGATATGGCTGGAATATTGTTAAAAGCGGCGTAAAACCCAACTCACTCACTCACCAGACTCGATGATTTACAACTCCAGACTCGATTCCGGACTCGACGTTAACAAACAAAAATATATTGCCAGGAAAATAAATAAGGCCTACAAATCACCTGCGTAAGTCATAATTTCCCACCACCTCACGATGGTTGTGTACGAACCGAATTCTCTATGCGTGACCTTTCTGATATCGTGTCATCAACCACAGGTTTACCTGGTCCAGACTGCTAACGGGCTGCTCTGATGAACCTGGTAGTTTGGTGGTTGTCGTGCTAATAAAAGCGACAAACACAGTCCTATAACCATACGCCTTCACTACTAATCTCTACCATTAGTTCTCTCATTGGACGATTCCAACTGTGCAGAAAGCATGTGTTTATGAATCACTATCAAATATTGATGATATCGGGCGTTCGCGAAAAGTGACCGTATCCTGTCACACCAGTGGCATATCCGTCACAAACACACGCAAAGGAAAGTAAAATTAACACTGGATTATGTTCAGACAACATTCACCCACTCACTGATCGTTGTTTATGGCTTGGTTGTTCATTTGTTACTTTATAAACCAAACCCGGAACCTTGAATAAATATGTTCAAGATGGAGTAATTAAGTAACTATACTATACAAATCAGATTCTGCCACAGCGTGACTAACTGTCGGCTTTTTACGTCGCCACTAAAGACAGCAAGTATCGCGTCACTGAAATTAGTAGCGGTTCTGGTTTACGCAATATTATTGAAATTTAATTTTTATTCACATAAAATACGTCCGTACGTCAAGATCTGACGACACCTTTATAGCAGATTTACAAGTATGTCGACAGTAGAACACACTTGTGCAAATAGATGCCATGGCGCTCAGAAACGACCGTACAGTTGACTATCCAAAGCGATATCCAGAGCGCGGCGGTATTTGTAGCATTCGGATTTCATCGATTGGATTCGTTTCGAGACACAGGTTGCTCGTCTAAAATCTTTGCTCACTCGTTCCGAGAATTTACAAGCTTCAGTGATGATAAGATTGTTCATCTGACCTCCAATAAGATTTTCCTCAGGTGACAGATCTACACACAGAAGTGTTGTACCATAGTAAACGATATGAAGTTCATGAAATTGTCGTTGTCACTGATTATTTTGCAAATCAAAAGCAAACTATCTTTCACGACTGTGTCAATTTTGAATAGATATCCAATTTTTAGGTTTCACGTGAGATATATCCTTTTCGCCTATATATTACTGCAGCATGGATAGGTGCGTATCGATAACGGTTCTAATATACTTGGACATATTGCATGGTATCACTGACATAGTTTGACGTCATTTTCAATAGATTGAGGTTTCTAGTAAGGAAGCCAATTTATATAGTATTTCTCTCATTAGAGATGAACAGAGTGTTACCCCAGACGGTCTAAATACACTCTACACAAGCTGCCCTGCTTCTCGAGTGGGAGCTTGTAACATTGGAAGTGGAGCATCTTAATCGTGTTTTATGACACTCGGTATCGAAGCAATATCTCAAGACAAGCACTGGTTTGCCAGGATCAAATACAGATTTACAGATCACTGTTATTTATAGATTTAATTGTGCTGAGTACGGCATAAGACAACAGTCAGAATCTCAGTAAATCATTGGACCAGTCCGTCGACATAATAGGAGGGTTGAACGCTCCTAGAGCTACTTGGAAAATGACTTTGATCTATGGGACACCATATGGGTCATCATTCCCGCAATAATCAACAATCCATTCTCTGTACCCCGCTATAATCGTTGTTTATCACAACGGTACGCGCTACTGCCCGTGTCGCCGTTGTCCAGGTTCGATCCCTTTCATTCATTGATGCAGATGGCAGTGCTCGGAGCCATCATTAGGCCACCTAGCGGTGGAGGAGGGATGCCACGTGATCCTATACATCACATGCCGTCAGGATGCAGGGCGACAGGTGGTTGTAATGAGGTCAGGTGTAAGCGACATCCGGGACCTTGATGATCGTCTTCCGTTACGACTGACGTAGTACTACGTCAATAAAACCCGACTCCTCAGAATAAACTCAGTGTCTGTATGTGCAACAACCCGTTATTTCCTTTGCCACAAATGCTTTGATAAACCTTATTGGCTTCGATCGTGCATTGGTAAATTTCGCAAACGAGTGTTAGATTTTACAATGGGCGGATGTAAACACTACCTTTCACACCTTAATGATTTTTTGCAGTCATTTTGGTCGTATTTTCCCTTAGCATCACCGCTGGATGATAAAAAAGAGCAGACGTGAGAACGTGATGTCTTTTGATCTGACAACAAGCCTTCATCGTTTAGTAGCCACAAGTAACATCAATTTGCTTCACAAGCAGAAACGAAAGAGGAGCTTTAGAGATAGTAAAAAACATAGGCAAATCTTGTCAGCGTTTCAACAGCCGCGTATCAAAACTGCAACTTCCACCTTTAATCACGTGACAAAAAGCAGACGACAGATGCTTGAAGATCTCAACATCGCCTCCCGTGATGTAACTTCTATGAAACAACATCCCACATAAGGCAAGATAAGTCCACAGCCGTTGATGAGGGCTTTGTCAGCTTATCGCTGAAGGAAGCCAGGTTTCCTCTACAGAAGCATTCGGAACAAGCTCGCATCTTCTTCACTATCTCGGAGTTTGTCGAACTTATCACTGTCCGAGATAGCTGAGTGTGGAAGGCGGCATGTCTACCTGAAAACCACCTCGCTATGCAGTGATACCAGAGAGGAATGTGTTAAATAGTACAATCAGAACCAGGTACGAGATGTATCCATGCATCATGGTGTATGTGAGGAATGTGATGCTGAACAAGTTCAGAAGCTGATTTCATAATATGCACTGGCGTTGTGATCTAACAGCGTACTGGAACCCCTCATGATCAGCGTGCGGACACACGTGCGTGTGTGTTCCTTCGTAATAAGGATTAATCATGTCTGATACCACAATCCACAAGGAAAAAAGGGAAATCCTGAACTTTAATTATAGTAGAAGAGATAGTGTCAGAGATACGGATGTCCCGGTCGTGTCAGGATACATTTCATGCAGAAAAGGATCGCAGGAGCAGGCAAACCCATTTTAGAAATGCGAACTACAGCCCGATGGCACAGTGCCATCTATAACACCTGAGACAGAGTACCCTGTTCCGTGCTCTACCACACGTGCCACTTCATCCCTAACTTCAGATTATCGGTCTTTGGACGTTGTTGACCTAATCCTATAGGAAGTTAAATAATTCTCTCTACCTCATACGGTGCGGTGGGGTAGCCTAGTGGTTGTCACGCCGAAGACCCGGGTTCAGTTTCCCACATGGGTACAATGTGTGAAGCCTATTTCTAGTGTCCCCCGCCGTGATGTTGCTGGAATATTGCTGAAGGCGACGTAACACCATACTCAATCTCTCACTTTACCTAATACTTCGCGTTAAGAGTGTGAGTATGTTCAATGGTCAGACACTCTAACATGTTGTTCTTGCGCATCGTCCTACCACCATCGTCGTTGATTCCTCCATTGATATTCCATGCCTGAAAGGCAAGAACCCTATTTTAATTGCGTTCAATTTATTACAATTTAGAATATATACTGTAAGCCATTAAAAACGCAATTTGACATTCATACTTTCCTTACTCACACTAATTTCAACATATATCAACCTAACTGGTAGATATGTTTTAAGTGAACATCTGTGAATAATTTCATCTGAAAATGTCCAGTCAACAACAACATCAGTGACGCAACAACGACATCAAACAAAGGAGGGGTCACTTGCAGTCAATATCGTGTGTGTCCACCGTGTGCTGCAAGACATGCTCGCAGTCTTTGGGGCATTGAAAGACACACATTTCTCAGGAACAGCTGATGGATGGTCTGCAGCCTCTGATGGTCTGTGGTCTGATCATGACACCACCCCCTCCAAAACGATCATGTTCAAGGACACAGTTTGGCGCAAGTCTTCCTCCTTTACGTCGATAAATCTGTTGACGTCCATCTGCAAAAGATAAGTTAAACCTGGATTCATCTGAAAAAATGACATCTGGCCATGTCCTGTTGCCAAAATTGGCCCCATTTGCTGCCCATCGCTGTCTGGCAAGACTGTGGCGATGCAATAAGGTTGGACCACGGTACGGATGACGACACCGGATGTTGAAGGCAGCAAGGCGTCCCTGCACCTTTTGGGCGCAGAAATGACGTAAACTTGGCCCAATTGTCCTCCTTGCCTAATCATCAGCTGTTTGGAACCGATTTCGCAAGTGTGAAACTCGGATATTGCGGTTTTGTCGAGCTGTTATCACAGGTGGTGCACCAGGTCGCGGACGATCAGCGACACTTCCGGTAGCCCGAAAACGTTGTCTGAGTCGACTTACAGTGGATGGATGCACATTAAAGTGCCTGGCAATCATCACATCTGAAGCGCCTTGGCTGACCATACCGATAACCTGATTCCTTTCGTCTTGTGTCAAGTGTGGCATTTTCTCAAAGTGATTGAGTTCCACTATTCCTTGTGATTTTACAGGGCCTGGGTGCAGGTAATGCATGTGTACAACGTGTTTCATGAATGTGGTTGTGTTTACGAGAAATGTCAACGGTTCAGTTTTAAGTATCAAAGTTCATGTGAGAGGAATGCTCCGGGACTCGAACTCGAAATGGGCCAGAATAACAGCCTTTTATCCCTACATCCTCTGTATCGCAGGGAAAAATCTTCAATAGAACTTTTGTAAGTTTCAGGACAACAAATACCAATTGCGTTTTTAATGGCTTACAGTATATTATTCCGCCGTTTTTATGTTGCGATAGCACCTCAAGAACCAATGGCCAGAATTCCTCAATACAAATCATTTGAATGTGAACTAGTGCATATGAAAAGACGAGACCTATCAGACCAAAAACTAAGGGCAGATAATTCACAATCAATTCATGAAAGTTGAATTTCAACAGCAATCATCTCCGAAACTAATAACCTGTCGTCTTCCAAATTTCTCCATTGTTGGCAGGTCACCGTGATACAGTTAGATATTGCTGACTGCAAGCGGCGTTAAACAGCATTCGTCCACTCATTCGTTCGCCATAAACACTACACAGACAGTGTTGGGAGATTGCCAGCAGGGACGTCAACCCTTCACCGAGCATGTGGGGATTCCACCTCACAATGGATCTCCAGCACACCTTGCTGATCATACGAGGCGACCAAGAGGATCGGGTGGTCAGGTCAGGTGACCGATGCTCACAATATCAATCACTGAATGGTCTTGTAGAGACTCGATTCCAAACAGGCAGCCGTCATGCAGCTTGAATATTTCTAAGTGCGGCGTTATACAACAAACAAAAAAAACGCCGACGATGCATCATTGCTTCAAGTGGCGACTGTTTCTGTTCGTTTGCGATGGGTCAAAGTCGTTTAAGGCCACCCCGAAGCAGACGACAGCCTCGTTCTGAGCTGAACCATCAGCTGTGAGGTTCCAGTGTCGGCTTTCCAGATCCTCTAGACTTTCATTCAGCTAAGCTTGTATTTCCTCAATTCCGTTTGATCGTTAAATTAAAAAGTAATTACTTTGAGTGCACTTGTGATGAGCTGTCTGAAGTTAGGGCATGCCAACCCTACATATCATCACCTTTCCAGCCCGGCAATGCAGATGGCTGAGAGAGGCCAAGAAACACCAGGTCTGGTTAGCGCCGACACGTGAACGTCTTTGAAGTAGACTGCTCAGGTATTGCAGCTACTGGGTCGTACCTATACACGCAAGGGGGAGATGAGGCTTGTCAGAACACAGTCACTGGTGCACCGATGGAACTGATGTGCATGTCAGGGCTTTCAAGGGACACATGCACGTGCATGTACAAATGGTGCAGATTGCAAAGCGCGCGGAGTATAATGGGTTTTGTGTTGGGATGAGATGCAGAGGTAAATTGAAGCAGCAGGAAGTATCATTACAGTGCTTGTGTAAGTCAGAAGTGGGCGTGCTGGCTCCTGGCATCATTGGGTTTGGAAGAAGGGACAGTGATAAATAAATTGACGTGATTCACTCGTATTGAAAATGAAATACTACAGGGCGTGTTGAACGTAGAGATGGAACAGAGATTGGGTTGTAGAGCGTACACTTACAGACAACGGGAAGTTGCAATCGGAGGTTGATTATTTGGGGATGATGGACAAAGGTGTGCATGTTGCAATGTTTACTGAAGTACGAAAGAGGTTTTCGAGACAACTATTTAGGTTAGGGGTCCATTTAGTAATGCAAAAAGGCATGAGAATCTTTTGATTGCGGAAGTGGAATAAACAAACCTGGAAGCATCGTCAAAATGCACGTTCAGGATGGCCAGCTCAGAATAAACCAAAACAACGTTAGCATGACGTCATTATAATTGTTTACGCAAGGTGCACGTGCACGCGAGGAGGAAGAAAATGCTGTAAATACAAGAGCCATTTATAATGGGCTTGGGGCGATCATTTGGGACGATTGCATGGGATGCTTTTAGACTAACAACTAGTCTCTGAAATGAACATATTTTACTGAAAAAAGTTCATAGTAAAAAAATATATATATAATGAAAAGGAGCCCTGAGACTTTCTTCATTTTCCTGAAGCTGAGTAAATCTAGACTTGCCACATTTTCTAGACTTGCGTGGCCTTTCTTGGATATATTTGCTTCAGGGTCTGTACGACAGACTAGGGATGCTTTCTGCAGAGAGTGTTGAGTACATGATGGAACGGTGTGTGTGCGTGCGTGTGCGTGTGCGTGTGTCGAGTGGTAGGTGTCAGCGGCGGATCATTGAGAAAATAGGGATGGCAGCAGTGCAACCTATCGGACCCAGATTGGCGGGCCATTCTGAAGGTAGATGTATAGAGTGGACGAACTGGTTCGTTCCATAGGGTGGAGTTCAGGAGGAGCTGAGTTGGGGTGAACAGGTTTCGAATGGGGTTGGCTCTGTAAGTCGGTCCTCCGTACAAGGACACCTCCCTTTCATAAAATATGGTACGCAAGCAAACGTATCACTGATGACATGGTTAACGTCAGGCGTTGATCACGTATAGACTTGACATCATGCGACGTAAAAGAGCATTCACTCACCCGCTAACGATGTTCAACTCAGATTTACATACAAAATAACTACTTTAGTGACGAGGCATGTTTAAGGGGATGAGGGCAGGGGTTGACATAGACGCCTAAACAAGACGACCGAAAAAGCCGTTTGTTTAAACATTAAAAACTGGCTTTGGATGAGAATGTCCCGCTGCTTGTCTTGAGCAATAACGGCCGTGTTTACAACACGAAATAGCAGTAAGTGATACCCTGAGCATCATGTCATTTCGCCGTTGACATATACGACATGACAGGGACCGTGTTAACTAAAGCAAGTACGGCTTTAGATGATGCCGACAAAAACACGCTTACATGGGCATCCTTTTAAACGGAAGGACTAGTTCTATTTACCCCGAAAATTGCCGACTGATGTGTAAAAGGTCCACGTAACAACGAAATTCTATACAGTAAAACGTGGATGTTTTTAAACACAAAGTTCATTAGCGGAACTTCACTTTCGTGTATCATCAACATGGAGCGCTTAGTCTGCCAAAACAAACATGGCATGAAATTTTAACTGGTCGCTCGCACTGAGGGGTGTGTAATTGCTTTTTAAAGATGACTGCTTGCTAACAGGGCGATGAGAGGCCATTCAAACGTACGCACGCAATGCTTATCCTAAACTTGCAGAAAGTGCGATATTGGCAGCTCTGGAACATTCATGGTGATCACTCTTGGGTGTTTGAGAGGCACAACACTATATCATAACTATCAACGTGTGATTTGCATGTCCAGTTTTGTCAACGTATTTATGACAGGCGAAGCACCACATCGAGTGAGTTAGTGAGTGAGTATAGTTTTACGCCGATTTTATAAAAAGCCCAGCAATATCAGAGCGGGGAACACCATATATGGGCTTCGCACATTGTACCCATGTTGGGAATCGAACCAGGGTCTTCTGCGTGATGCACCACATCAAGACGACTGGTTGTATGTTTATAATGGTTGTAATATTTGCGTTGACGTATATTTACGACTAGGGGTGGGTATATGCAGAGAATGTTCATATTGCGATGCGAAAGCATGTATTTGCGATATGTATGTATTGCAATATATTGCATGAAGTATTTTTAAACAAAAAACTACTTATAATCGAGTTAATTCTTGATTTATAGAGCCAAAACACAACAAAATCACTAGGCTTGATTAAGCTTTAATAACAACTTTTAATCATGATAAAAAAAAATGTGAATAATATTTGGCACAAATGAAACAAGGACATATCCGAAGATTTCCGAGTGTTACGAAGTTTTCCGAATGCAAGTCAAAATACCGGTTTTCGATCAGCGTATCGCAATACGTATCGTTTTCATGTCTGAACCGGTAAATACCGGTAAACTGGTTATATTGCGCAGCCCTATTTACGACAGGTGAAACACCACGGGAAGATCACTGCGTATGGATCCAAACTGATCGGAACAGCAGAAATTGTATAGAAAGCAGTTCGCTGTGAAGCAATGTACGAAAGTCTAAGCACCACGTAACGATCACTGCGTAAATGTTTACGGTATTCGTAACTATGCAAGTTTGATTACTTCTACTATATTTAACACAGTTTGAAAACGAATATTCTTTTAAATATTTGACAAAATAGCCACACAAATCAGATTGCATTGTATGTATTAAGGCAGGAGGTAGTCATTCGACGTAAAGGTAATAATGCGTTTTCATCGTGTTTATATATTAATACCTTTATGGAGAGTGATTAATAAATACATGCTCATGGTAAAGTCGTAGTACTTCAACTGGCTTTTAGCAGAGATTTTTTTCGGCTATGGAAAGGATATTGTGTGGCATTATTTATTTGTCTGGCTGGCATTCATCTTCATTATTCCAAGATGTCATCGTCCACGAATACATTGGCCCAAGTACAAGTGCGTGAAACATGTCTATACACGATGGGGCATGTACTGACACCAACAGCACAGGTCTGCACAAGATACAGACCCAGCGATGTGAACATGGATGGACTATAAACTCTACATCCTCCCTGTCTGGTCGCCTGCACCTACATCACATTTTCAGACAGCATGAAAGCGATTATTATTCCTTCAGCAGAGGAAATATTCACCTATTCTTATGTATGTTTACTTAAATTCGCACCCACGGCGAGATTCTAATAGAGAGCTATGAGATATTTACCACATAACCTCAACATAAAGACCAAGGTTTGTACACCCTTCGTCGAGTCAGCACGAACACCCTCAGGGCGCAATCAACAATTTCAATTTCTTTACTCACTTTCAAACTTGATTTTCTGTGTCAAAAGGTACATAACTCTCGAAAAAAAAAGATTAAAAACTTCACAATACTTTTGAGGAAAGTGAGAACAGTGGAGACGAGATGATCCGAGACCACCTTCAGACGAGCTACCGCCAGAACAGATGTCATAAACCTTGGCGATACCCTACTACTACCTAAGTGGGTCTGATTGGGCTATCCGTTAGCACCAATGGCGTCATGCGACCCCCCTCTAAGCGTCTTTGATGTGGAGATAATGGTGTTAGACAACTAGTTAAGCTGATACGGTGATCCGAATTATTGACTCAAGGCTCCCAATCTCATCAACGTGGGTAAATTTTCCCAACTTTCTCTGCTACAGAATGCGGCTAGACCACTTATGAAAATTGAATGAGAGAGTCTTCAGATAGGCATGTTTTCTGACTAAACAAGCCTTGACACGATGGAGCGACTCACAAAGGCCATGCATTCATAACTTAGAGATGTTACCATTGATAAACTGTTTTTCTCTGCATCGGCCTAACGTGTGTTATCTTTAAGGGGAAATCTCCACATGGACGGGCCAGTTATTAAACTTTGTGGTATGTGTCGCCATTTCAGAATTGTGACTAGACCACAGAGAGAACGCTGGTGGATGGGATCAAACTCCCAGACACATTTCTGCATTACATCACTTTTACTAAAACACAGCTCAATTATAGAAACAAGTGAAATGTTTGTTATTAAATGTTCCCTCTTATTTATTCATCCAATAAAAGTGCTGACCTCACTACAATGCAGATGGATGGTGAATTTTCACATGTTTCTGTTTTGTAAATGTTTGGCAAATATACATATCCAACACGATGCCGAGTCTTATAGCAATCTATACCAGCTTGTTGATCTAAAGGAAGTAAGTGTGAGTTAGTAAGTTTAGTTTTACGCCGCACTCCGCAATATTCCAGCTATATGGTGGCGGTCTGTAAATAATCGAGTCTGGACCAGACAATCCAGTGATCAACAGCATGAGCATCGATGTGCGCAATTGGGTACCGATGACAAAGGAAGGGGTCAAAGGAAATAAGACATTGAGAGAACATTACAGGATATTTACATGTACACACCCTGACATTACAAATACAGCCGGTGATGGCTATAAGGAATCCTCCACATTGTCTCAATTTCGGCCTTCGGTAACAAGCTTAATATGCAAGAAGATAAAGAAAGATCGCGAGAATACGATATTTGTCTACAATGTCTTATTACCGGTTCTATGTAGTATTTATCGTGAGTAAAACCTTTATAAAAAAATCTTGATAGAAACTTTATGTCCAAGAGGTTCTTTTTAAGTCTCTTACCTGGCAGGTAGATGGTGTTTACCTGTCAGTTATCCCATACCTGGTATGGCGTTTACCTGAACTACGGTTTACCCTCGTACTTCTGATCTGACGATTAGGGATGTGCGGGAGATGCCGTGATATTTATTTAAATAATAAATATCATAATTTCATATCTATAATACTTACACATGGGTTACATGGTTCTATTATATATATACTCGAGGGACGTTAAAGGAGACAGATGTATTTCATGTCTGTAGTCATATTCCTTCATGTCATGACAGAATTACAGTGGGCCTATGAAAAGACATCAGTTTCTTGAGTATAATACCTTGTTCAAAGAATTATAACTGAGATGACAAAAGACTGACAAACAATCTACTTGATAAGATTTCCGTTAATGATGTTCTTTGTGAGAAATGCTATCTTTTATACGTGGTCGGTTCTTATTGCTGTCACATTTTGAAAACACATGTCCGATTTTTGGTATTATTTGGCAACATTGCCACAAAATCCAATTGCATGTGGGTATTTCGGCATGATAAAATTAAACATAACAGTATCGTCGTATGGGTTCAAATCCCATTTGGTGTGTTTTGGTTATGGAGTTGAGCAAAAAAACACCTATTTTCCCGTGAGTATGTGTTTTCATGTTTCAGTATAAATGACTTATAAATGACTTTGTAGTGATCATCGTCACATGCTCATGATATAGTCGGAATCGTACAAACAAAAGGATGTCATCGTCCACGTGTCAATTTCAGATAAAGTGAAATAAATTAGCCTAAGTACAAATATGTAAGTAATGTCGATACACACCCTGACATGATGAGGCGTATATTTATATGAACATCACACGCCACATTTGAGACAGCGTCAGCAGTTGTACAAGGGAACAAAGGGTGACTAGCAACCCCGACAAGCCAACCTTTGAATCGTTCTCTATATATGTGGCTGGAATCAGCACTTTGGTAAGAGAGCGTTTATTTTGACCAGGGATGTCGTCCTCAGCTCCCGAAGGATCATACACGTGTCGTGTTTCCAGTGGAACTATACCCCAGAGGGTGGGGAAGCATGGATGACGAGAGAACTGATTGAAGTGATCCTCCGATTAATATTTCTACACCTAAAAATATGTGTCAGATTTGAGTTTTAAACTTTATGTTTCCAATGTCTCGGTGACTGTTTCCGCTCTAGTGACATTTTGGTGACATTCGTACTGATAAGAGGAAATCCAGTTATCAAGTTTATACCAACTTTTGCACTGAAGTTTGTATTACTTACACATATTTTGTTGAACCCTCAAAACAAAAAAGTGAAAAGAAACATTCAGATGGTAAGCCGCTGTGTTCTACTCACAATGAGAAACTTGTACATATTACATCGTAGGTCAGGGGCAGTGGGGTAACTTAGTGGTAAAAGCGTTCATTCGTCGGGTCGAATACCCGGGTTCGATTCTCCACAGGTACAAAGTGCGAAGCCCATATCTTGTTCCCCCACCGTGACATTGCTGGAGTATTTCGAAAACCGTGGTCACTTACAGACTTCGTAGGTCAAATTAATTCTGAATGTCGTATTCTAGAATACGAATACATTGTGCATATCATCTTAAGGCCAGGGCCTTGAACTTGTTAGGTTCGTGTTATGTTCAGTAAAGGTCAAGGTGACTAAAGTTCAGGCATGTATGACGTCACATTGCTTTTCTCTGGATCTGTGAGTCCGTAGTTGGTAGTGACATATCCTATTCAGCACAGACCAACTGGTCCAACAATTATCAGGTCGTTGTGACCTACATTTTATGAGACATCGATGACATGTTGAGGAGCCGAGGGAATGGAATACTTAGTTTAGGCACCTTTACCCATGACAAAGGTGAAGGTCATATTGTCTAAGGCATCACAGTGCCTACTTTATTATACGCCTGTAACTGTGACGTACCTGAATTCGATGGTGACATTTTACAGTGGAAGAAGAGGACATGTCACCGGACAGTCAGTGTCATGATTTGCCTTTGTCATTTCATTTGCGTATTGTTTACGTATTGTTTATCATGATTTCGACCGCCTCCGTGGTGTAGCGGTTAGAGCGTCCGCCCGGAGTGCGGAAGGTCGCAGGTTCGATCCCAGACCGCGTCGTACCAAAAGACGTTAAAATATGGTACTTGTTGGTCCCTGCCTGGCGCTCGGCATTAATTGGTACAACAAGGACTGGTCGGCTCGTAGTCAGTATAATGTGTCTGAGTGGGGTATTCATGCTTCACTGCGGCATGGTATCTCAGTGGGCTAGCACTATAAAACCAGCTTCAGTCTGGGCTAGTACAAGCAGCCGCACATACACATATACACGCATGCACGTCGTCATATGAGCGAAATATTCTCAAGCACGACGTTAAACCCAATTTCACCTCACCTCACCTCACCTCACCTCACCTCACCTTATCGTGATTTCAATGGCGTCTCACAGATATATTACCACAGGTGGCAGTAGCCGACTTCCGGTAACTGCATTATCCAATGCAATATTAAACGGAGACTGTCGAAACACAAGACTGTGGCTACTATTATGAGTTTAACGCTAACAGCAATCACCTGATTGACTGTAAAACACCAACACTACTGATCCAAACCTTGCCGCCACTCAGTGGAAGAAGTTACGGTTAAATAAATAAAAACGACAATGTCCTTTCCGTTTTCAAACGAAATCTCTGCTAAAATCAGCGTCGGTGGTACGATGCCGACTTAACCATTAGCGTGTGTTTATGAATCATTATCAAATAGTGATGTATCAAGAGTTGGCTCAAAGATAAGCGTATCCACCAGACATTGCTTGCAACTTGGTCTGTAAGATCTGTAACCTAGTTTAGACAAGCTCAGAATCAAGCGGCCATGATATACCATGATCTAACGGTGGCATCAATGTATTACATAACATCTCCAAGTTTGTGAGCCCAGTTTGACTGTGTTGTGTCTTCAGTGCATGCAATTGTTATCTTTGTTGTGCTGCAAGCTGGCCTTGCTATGTCCGGCTCAGTCAATATTTGCCTTGTTTTGTATTGAAGTTTGGGGTTCAGATTGCATGCTTATGTCCGTCCTAACCGTTTCAGTCCTCAAGGTGATGTAAATATTCCACCATCCCTCAGGGTCTGTCCGTCTACACTTCCTTTTTACAATACAGTATTTGTGCATAGACTGTGCTTGTAAATATATTTGGTTGTTTAGCGCCACTCAGCAATATTCCAACTATATCGCAACTGTTTGTAAATATTCTAGCCGGGACTAGACAGTCAAGAAATCAACAGTATGAGCATCGATCTACGCAATTGGTAAACCATGTCAGCGAGCCTGACCACCCAATCCCGTTAGTCGCATTTTACGACAAGCATGGTTTACTGAAGACCAATTCTAACCCTTGTAAATGATCTAGATCCGATCTTGCCGGACGTTCACCAAGTAGCCCAAAGACTCCAGGTGAAGCTGACCAGAAGCCCAATGACATGCACAGTTATGGCAAGGTGACTACAGCTAGCTGAATACCCAAGTACAACGCTCAAATGTAGACCCACAGTGCGTTTGTCGAAATGAAGCGCTATTTCTGGTGGGTAGATAGAAAATGTTACCCTCAGATGGCAGTACACTGACAAGGAACACGGGCGTTGTTATGGAGAGAAGATCCAGACAGTTGTCACTAAGATGGATGCGGATTCAGTGAGTAGACCGAACTTCCCAGAAGTGTTTGGAGAAGAAGATGTAGAAAGTTCTCATTAAGATGGTTGTAGATTCACAGAGCAGACCGAGTTTCCCAGAGATGGTGGCAAGGGCAGATGCAGAAAGTTCTCACTAAGATGGTTGTAGATTCACACAGCAGACCGAGTTTCCCAGAGATGTTGGCAAGGGCAGATGCAGAAAGTTCTTACTAAGATGGAAGTGCATCCACAAAACAGGTCGGGCGTCTAAGAAAGGTTGTGTAGAGAAAACGCAGGTTTTCACGAAGGTGGACGTACATACACACACCAGGTCAGACGTCTAAGAAATGTTCTGTACAGCAATTTGTAGAAAGTTTTCACTAAGATGGACGTACATCCCCACAACAGGAACAACATCCAAGAGATGGTGCGTAGAGCAGACGCCGAAGCCCGTGGTACACGTCAGGGAACAGCAGCGACACGAATGGAAGAAGAACTGTAGCGTTTTTCCGCCATTGTGTTGTTCTTTCTACTCCTCTGAAAGAAAAATTTCTTTAGCAATTTGTTTTGTCAATTTGAATAGTTGAGATAACACTAGTGCAGATCTCGTCTGAGCGCGCGTGATTGAGAGTACGGCACGCGCGCACAGGTGAAGTCACGTGCCTGGCTTGTAAGAGCCGTCATGGTTGGATAAATTAAACATTCCACAATTTCCATGTCTGTTCAGTAGTTTTTCTGTGTTTTCCTCGCCCCAGTGACTGTCGCGCGCCTGTGCTGTTTGTCTGCATGCTCGAAGCATGTACGACAAGGAACGGAACATGTGTCTTGTCGTCTGTAAGCCGCCATGCCAAAGGAAGCGCGGGAAATTGAAGAGACGGTTTTGATGGATTGGGAGCTTGGATTCACCGGCCCCTCCTCTCCTGCAAGCGCGCTTCAAGCGCGTGCTTCATCTGTTCAGACGAGAAGCGGCGGCGAAAAAAACAAGCAATTTATCATCTAAAAGTAATACACCATTTGAAGGCTGGCAAGCAAACGTTTGCATTTTCCTCTGAAGGTCCATATAATCATGTAGGTCTGGGTCTTTGACAAGGAGCGACGCTGTTCTCCCGGTTCGAGGCGAAGGAACTGGCTGTTGTTCAACACTGCCTAATGCTGGTAATGACTGAACACAATGGATCAGGTTGAGATGGGAGTTATTGGTAGTTCCATGATGGAGAACAAGGAGAGACCGATATATCGAAGTCAGGATCACAACGAGGCTCGGGTTCAGCAGACGGGAAAGATATGTTTTCTTAAACGAAAACGCATTGCGCGGCTGGAAAATCCATCTGGTTTTGTGAAAACATAGCCGAAACTGCACAATCAACTCGTTGGTTCCATTATATACAGACTGTTTGCTTGTACCGAAAATCATAAATCTTCTCCTCGTGTGGTTTATGATACTACAATGAAGACGCACTCACGGCCCCTCCCCCAGCACTCCTAGGTGGCGCCCTACTGAGACGCCCTACAGGATCCCGCAATCCTCTGCAACAAAGTCATTGCTTTCGAATTACACTCTCTAATCGATGCCAGGGGTTTGTGTAACTGTCAAATAAATTATCGCTACTTTCCGACCTTTGTAGCCAAAAAAGTTGGCAGTATGTTTTAAGTGTTATTCTCCCCTGTCAGAAACGTGGTATAAATAATACACCGAAGCCTCGCTTGTCCGGGAAACTTCATCACATGCTAATATTTAGATTGAATTTATTTTCTTCTCCAATAACATGATAGTAGACGAGATCTGTGAAAACAGTGGGACGTCATGGCCGTGTTCCCTGACATATCACTAAACGATGAAGGCGAAGCGGGCGCCCTGTTTATCCAGTGCATACACAGACAGGTTCTCGTCGAGGGTACCCATCTTGTCTACAAGTACAGCAGTTGTGTTATGAATTTTACATTAATAATATATACATGTTATGACCATGGACAGCGGAGCCGCGTTAACGCCATGACGCGCATGAACTCAATTCATCTAGTCTGTATCGAAATCCATAGTCTCTCGTACAGACCCTGAAGCAAATATATCCAAGAAAGCCCACGCAAGTCTAGAAAATGTGGCAAGTCTAGATGTCTCAGGGCTCCTTTTCATTATATATATATTTTTTCACTATGAACTTTTTTTTCAGTAAAATATGTTCATTTCAGAGACTAGTTGTTAGTCTACGAAATCTTTGCAGCTCTTACCAGCCTTTAGTGTAATGCTACAGTCTAAACGAAGCAAGTCTGGAATCTCGCCTCTCACTGGGTCTGCTTTTCAATTCAAATGGAGCTTGTTTGAGTTTCTATAAAATGTTTTCGGATACTTAGCGTTGATCTAAAAGTTATCTTGTGAGATGGTTTATCTTTCTGTCCTGACAGAAGCTGTGTCAGCATTTTTACCTATGTTCGCACCCGGATAACTCGAATATTGTTCGATGGTCCGTCAAGGTTCAGGACATGAAAATGGTTTCACATTCTGTGCCAGATGGGGATTTGAACCTGGATGCCACAACCGACGCCACAATCCCAGACTTCGGGCGCAAGATTGGAATTGGGAAACGGCTGGTGGGGGGATAGATCGGAGTAGATCGGGATATCTGTATGGGAAGCAGCACTTTAGGGGACTGTTATTACATATTTACACATTGTCCACGTAAAGATCGTTACGAACACCTGTTATTTATTTCCCCATATCCAAGGGCACTTTAAGATGGATTGCTGCGACTCGCTGCAAGATTGCTGATGCGGTGTTAAACAATAATCACTCTCTCACTTTCAGTTTAAGCAATGGCCGACCCTATGATAACACTAACCCAGGACCACATGGGTGGCGCGGCGACTATATCGTACGTAGGCACATCCAGTTGTAGAGAGTGGTCGGCCGGAAGAACAACAGGTGAGAGACGGACATGGGGGCTGCCAAGCTCAGGTAAACATGGCGTTCCTTCAATTTATTATTGGCAGATTCCTGACATTGGCCAGTACCTAGACGTAACGCCACAGGTGAGGGGGCTATTGGGGTACGTCTTGCTTTACGTCGTTAGTGTAAGAACATCAATATGAGAATGGCATTCCTGTAAAGCGGACAAATTAAGAGTGATTTCTGCCATATGGTGATTTACATTGACATAGTTCCTATCGTCACATCCCCTACATCTCCCTTGATAACCCATTACAAATCTCGCCGCATCCCCTACATCTCCCTTGATAACCCTTTACAAATCTCGCCACATCCTCTACATCTACCTTGATAACCCTTTACACATCTCGCCACATCCTTACACTTGATAACCCTTTACTCGCCACATCCCCTACATCTCCCTTGATAACCCTTTACACATCTCGCCACATCCCCTACATCTCCCTTGATAACCCTTTACACGTCTCGCCACATCCCCTACATCTCCCTTGATAACCCTTTACACATCTCGCCACATCCCCTACATCTCCCTTGATAACCCTTTACACATCTCGCCATATCCCTTACATCTCCATTGGTAACCCTTTACACATCTCGCCACATCCCCTACATCTCCCGTAATAACCCTTTACACATCTCGCCACATCTCCCTTGATAACCCTTTACACATCTCGCCACATCCCTTATAATCTCCATTGATAACCTTTACACATCTCGCCACATCCCCTACATCTCCCGTGATAACCCTTTACACATCTCGCCACATCCCCTACATCTCCATTGATAACCCTTTACACATCTCGCCACATCCCCTACATCTCCCTTGATAACCCTTTACACATCTCGCCACATCCCCCATCTACATCCCCTCGATAACTTTTTACACAACCCTTTACCCATCTCCCTTTTGATAACCCTTTACACATCTCGCCACATCCCTTACATCTCCCGTCTCGCCACATCCCCTACATCTCCAGTAATAAACCTTTACACATCTCGCCACATCCCCTACATCTCCCTTGATAACCCTTTACACACCTCGCCACATCCCCTACATCTCCCGTAATAACCCTTTACACATCTCGCCACATCCCCTACATCTCACGTAATAACCCTTTACACATCTCGCCACATCCCCTACATCTCCCATTGATAACTCTATACACATCTCGCCACATCCCCTACATCTCCCTTGATAACTCTTTACACATCTCGCCACATCCCCTACATCTCCCTTGATAACCCTTTACACATCTCGCCACATCCCCTACATCTCCATTGATAACCCTTTAGACATCTCGCCACATCCACTACATTTCCCTTGATAACCCTTTACACATCTCGCCACGTCCCCTCTACATCTCCCTTGATAACCCTTTACACGTCACGCCACATCCCCTACATCCCCCTTGATAACCATTTACACATCTCGCCACATCCCCTACATCTCCCTTGATAAACCTTTACACATCTCGCCACATCCCCTACATCTCACGTGATAACCCTTTACACATCTCGCCACATCCCCTACATCTCCATTGATAACTCTTTACACATCTCGCCACATCCCCTACATCTCCCTTGATAACTCTTTACACGTCAAGCCACATCCACTACATCTACCTTGATAACCCTTTACACGTCAAGCCACATCCACTACATCTACCTTGATAACTCTTTACACATCTCGCCACATCCCCCACATCTCCCCTGATAACCCTTTACACATCCCCTACATCTCCCTTGATAACTCTTTACACATTTCGCCACATCCCCTACATCTCCCCTGATAACCCTTTACACATCTCGCCACATCCCCTACATCTCCCTTGATAACTCTTTACACATCTCGCCACATCCTCTACATCTCCCTTGATAACTCTTTACACGTCAAGCCACATCCACTACATCTACCTTGATAACTCTTTACATCTCGCCACATCCCCTACATCTCCCTTGATAACTCTTTACACGTCAAGCCACATCCACTACATCTACCTTGATAACCCTTTACACGTCAAGCCACATCCCCTACATCTCCCTTGATAACTCTTTACACGTCACGCCACATCCACTACATCTACCTTGATAACCCTTTACACGTCACGCCACATCCTCTACATCTCCATTGATAACCCTTTACACGTCACACCACATCCCCTACATCTCCCTTGATAACTCTTTACACGTCACGCCACATCCCCTACATCTCCCTTGATAACCCTTTACACGTCACGCCACATCCCCTACATCTCCCTTGATAACCCTTTACACGTCACGCCACATCCCCTACATCTCCCTTGATAACTCTTTACACGTCACGCCACATCCCCTACATCTCCCTTGATAACCCTTTACACGTCTCGCCACATCCCCTACATCTCCCTTGATAACCCTTTACACGTCACGCCACATCCCCTACATCTCCCTTGATAACCCTTTACACGTCACGCCACATCCCCTACATCTCCATTGATAACCCTTTACACGTCACGCCACATCCCCTACATCTCCCTAGATAACCCTTTACACGTCACGCCACATCCCCTACATCTCCCTTGATAACATTTTATACGTCACGCCACATCCCCTTCATCTCCCTTGATAACCCTTTACACATCACGCCACATCCCCTACATCTCCCGTTGATAACTCTTTACACATCTCGCCACATCCTCTACATATCACTAAAAAATCCTTCACATCCGTCACTACACCCTCAACTCGCCACATCCACTACATTCTGGCCGTTATACATCCTCTACAACTATCTCGTTATATCACCTGTTTATCTTTGCGATATTCCCCTGAACATATTGACCACTGGATTGTCCAGAATCACGTATTTACAGACGGTCGTCATGTCAGTGAGAAATTGCTGAGTGTGACGTTAAAGACAGGCAAACAGTGGCGCAAATACAGAGAAAATCACCAGTCTTTCTATATGCGAGCGAAGACTGGTCATTTTTCTCTGTGTTGCGCAACCCTATTTGCGCTACAGTTTGCCTGTGCGTTAAACTACAAACACAATCAAACTCCACACCACACCTGAACGTTTACGCCACCTATCTACTCCGTCTATTCCACCTTTCAACATCTTCTATACCTAGTCATTTGACTACATCTTCCCCACGTTATCATCACACGTTACACCAACTGCATCATCCTCGCCGCGTCATCGACATCAACCTAACCATGTCTTCTACTCCATCACACCGCGTCCTCTCCACCCTCTCCGCAGCACGTCCACCACAGCGCTGACCAACCACGGACGACGGCGAGACTATATCGGCTAACAAGCGTGCATGTTTCCCCGACACGGCTGACTGCTGTGTAAGGTTATATAAACATCGTATGCTCGCTAATATCACATTGCTGAAGTCGTTATACCAGATCAGTTTCAACACATACACATGCCCCGGTCAAGTGTAACTAGACTCGTGGAACTCAACGTCAGTGTCAACACGTCCGTCCACCTGCCACCCTCGCATGACCGTGGACGCGTGTACATGGACGCTCCTTGAAGGACAAGCGTTGACTAATCTACTCCCCACTGTCAGCTTGTTTGCCTATACCTCTCACTGGACAACACAGATTGATAGGCTGAGAGGGAAATTAGTCAAACTGATAAACAAAGCCAGGGTTTTGATATGCCCTAACCTGCAGTCACGATAATGACTTGTAAACATCCAGACACATCATTACTTTCACATCAACTAGCATGCACATTACACATTAAGCCACACACTCATGTGTCGTAAAACAGCTGATCGTATCGATCTAACACCCTGTATATTCCAGTAGAGCAGTTACTCGATGTACCGAGTCTCCCTCACCAGATCTGTAGTGAACTTTAGATACAGAGGTATTAGTAGAAACAAGGTCGATCCCAAGATTATATTTTTTTGTGTATGTGACGGACAGATACATTTACTAAGCAATTCCGTCACTGTTAGTATCTATTAGTCGGCTACTATTAGCGGTATTATCATTACTACTGAGGGGCGGTGGGGTAGCCTAATGGTTAAAGCGTTGGCTCGTCACGCTGAAGACCCGGGTTCGATTCCCCACATGGGTACAATGTGTGACGCCCATTTCTGGTGTTCCCCGCCGTGATATTGCTGGAATATTGCTAAAAGCGGCGTAAAACCAAACTCACTCACTATCATTACTACTACTACTACTATTGCTGCTGTTGCTGCTGCTACTACTACAACTACTACCACTGCTGCTGCTGCTACTACTACTTCTACCAACATTACAACCACTAGTACTATTCTACTACTACTACTACTACTACTACTACTACTACTACTACAACTACTATTGATGCTACTATAAATTCTTATATTACTACTGCTGCCGCTGCTGCTGCTACCATTACTATTACTACCACTACTACCACTACTACCGCTACTACTACGACTAGACGACCTCGGGGTGACCATCGCTGCTTACCCACGTTTCACTGTAGATCGCAATGGTGGACAGTCAACTGGGCAGCTGGGGAACTTCCCATACCATGAGGTCGTGTTCAGTTTCCAGGCGATCTCTTTTGTTCAAGGTAGAATGAAACTATTTTAGACGGGCTTGATTCCAACATATATACTTGCCATCTGATTATAACCAATGTGTACGCATATGAACTATGCATAATATATTTAAATTAAAATAATATATTTCTCTATTTAACTAAAAACGGATACATGCGTAAAAAAATACAAATGTCACAAAATCTGAAAGAGAGTACACTGGCGTCAAGCCTTGGTAATGCCATTATTTGTTTTATCGTTAAACCTTAACCCAAACAAGAAGAAATAGCTAGGACATGTATAGGGCTGTAGTAGTACACGATCGCAAACACTGTACAGAGCAGGGGGTACAGAAGAGCAATGCTTGATCACGTTATGTCGAAAAAACCCGGGTCGTGCAAAAACTACCGTCGCCGGTTGCAAATACAGGCGGCAGTCTTTAAGCTGGATTATATCATAAGTCAGCCAACAGATAGCATTAATTCTTCATAGTCGTCATTAATCCGTTGACGTCTGTGGAAAGTTTACGAAAACAACGTCAGCATTGGTGAACGTTAACACGAACGACCACACTGGGTTATAAATGAGCGTGTTTGTATATAAACCCCGTTTGCAGTGTATAAACGTCATTATTGCCCAACAACACCGTGTACGACAATCACACGTCCATATACGTATATATTTGTATATACACAACCCTCAGTGGTGAATACACTCCGATAATGCGGCCTCATCGGCGTGTCAGATATCGGGCGCTCAAATAGCTGTCGTGACGCTGGTCGCTCGCCATAGTTAAGAACCCATCGTGTTACCAGCACTTGGGATCAGGACAACAGACTACACTGATATTGATTGTGTGATAACGAGAGGGGTTTATAGTTAAACACAAACTGTTGGATCACCATCATGCCCCTGGCACAGTTGGACACCGGCACGAGTTGTCACTGGATTATCACATGACATATCCATTGATCTTAATGGCTCGCCTCCGTGGTCAGGGGACTCGGAGGATCGACACTGCTCATCACGGTGTTCGACAGCGGAACGCAGAGATGAGGCCGTTAGCTTCGACATCAGCGTGACATAAATAGTTAGTATGTTTTGTCCGCTGTTCAAAAGGTTCAAAATCAAGTGTCACCTGACCGAACATTGTTAATATTGGAAGCTGTGTGTGTAAGTGAGTAGGGTTTAATAGTGAGTGAGTGAGTTTAGTTTTACGCCGCACTCAGCAATATTGCAGCTATAAGGCGGCGGTCTGTAGATAATCGAGTCTGGACCAGACAATCCAGTGATCAGCAGCATGAGCATCGATCAGCGCAATTGGGAACCGATGACATGTTCGAATAAAATGTTGGCTGCATAACTGCATGTCAATTGAGCGGGGAAAGAAAGCCCAGACGTAGACGTAAAACGCCTTTAAGTATGATACAGACACACCATGAATCGTAGTTCCGGTGAGCCCAGGCCCCGTTTCACAAAGCTATCGTAGCGCTACGACTGTCGTAAGTCTGTGCTACTGTATAAGAGAAATGTTACGAGATCTTAGACTTACGAGAGCTTTGTGAAACGGGGGCCAGACTTCCAACCCATATCATTCAGGGCGCCGTTTCACAAAGCGAGTGTATACTCTGTAGTTTAACACAAACTTACGAGAGTCGTTGGGCTACGATCGCTTTGTGAAACGTGATCCCGAATGCCGTTGTACAAAGCAACCTTAGCGCCACGACTGTCGTAAGTCTATGTTAAGGTATTGGAGTTACGATCATCTTACGACTCAGATCGCTTCGTAAAACTCTTTCCCTGGGCCTAGATTTTCGAAGCTCTCTTAGCGCTAAGATAGTCGTAAGTGCAATACCTTAACATTAACTTACGACTATCTTAGAGCTAAGAGAGCTTCGAAAATCAAGGCCCTGGACCCCGTTCCACAAAACGATCGCAGCGCTAAGATGATCGTAACTCCCATACTTTATCATAGACTTACGACTTTCGTAGCGCTACGATCGCTTTGAGGAACGGGGCTCTGATCCTGAAATCTACCACCTGGACTCGTCTTCTTTCAGATAGCAATAGTGATTCAGTCCTTCAACCCTTTTTTGTCTTGTTAAAGACGTGTGTGGAAATATTTCGACAGAACGAAAATTAATTTCAAGAAAGGTTGTGATGAAATACGCATTCAGGCTGCATAATATTTGTCAGCAAATGAGCATGTCTTCTATTCCTGGAGTATTGTATACCATTACGTAACATGATAATTTCATATGAAAGGCGGTGTATAAGACACGCGTATAAGCCCCATTATCTTTATTGCCGTATAATAGAAAAGTACGTAATTTGTAAGAGAAAATGTTTCGTATATGTGACGACGAGGTACCTTCGATACGGTTTCAAGCACAGGGTTCTCTCGTATAGATAAAATCGGCTTTCAAATCCTTGTTTGAAGTCTGGGAAGACGTCGATTGGAAACGCGTGTATCTGACCGGGCGCTGCCATTAACCGCTGTGTAATATGATGTCGTATTTCCCGGGATAAGATACGGCACGGATATCGTTGACTGGAGGGGTGGGTCGGTGCAAGTGGTCTCCCAGGGCGAGACGTGTTGGTAAACTGTCATTCTTAATAGGTGCTATGAGACCTCGTGGCTTCAGGACAAGCAGTTAAAAGAGACCGCGATTGTAATTAAAAGATAAAATAGTTTAAAACAAAATGCGAGCTGGTGAGAATATGGCACAATGGACCTGCGCAGAGGTGAGGTGGGGATAGTGTTATAGGGTTAAGGTGACGATGGATTGGGCAGGAGGTACTTATGGGCTAAACTCGTGTTGTTTTAAGCATGTTTTACCAACAAAATCCAAATATGTGATGTTGGTTTTTAATTTCGCTGTGAAGGCTCTGTAAGTAGTTCATGAGAATGTTTATTATGAAGGGACGCACCGTCTGGTTTTAGCTAGGATATAGATGGTTCTTTAGAGTATACACCTAATACCTGTGACTATGAGGTCGTTTAAGGTTACCAAAGACACTTTATGTTCGCTACAAGAGTATTTATTCCTCGCGTCTCCGTGGCAGTTACTTCACAGGGCTTCAGGAAGCGTGTATTTAGTGGAAATAGTCGAGAGGTAAGTATTATCCTACCTCCCACCACCTACCGACTCCAACCTAGGCTTCCATTTATCATAGTCGTTGAGATGCGCGGCACCCATCAACCATCATGACAATCGCACCTCTCGGGTTTCCGCCGCCAATAATTACAATACATCTATTCTGAAGCTGCGTCTGATCTTGCACTCAACTGGAATTCGTGGCAGCAGGTCGCCACAAACACGACCCGAGCTGTTAGTTTGGTTCCTATCTGGTTTCAAATAACCGTTAGTATTTCAAATATTTTACAGGTAAACCTATACATCATTACTAATATCCGTAGAGGATTTAATATAAGAAATGCGGGATGCCTCTTCAATCGCCACGTTTCTTAAGAAGGTAATCTTATGGTTTATAACGTATTCAATTGTTGTTATTTCTTTATATCGTCTGTATATTCATGGATATTACATAGAGATCTGATTACTTCTCTGACGCTTTGGAGATGAGACGTGTAATCCCCAAGATCCCCAAACGTCTGGTTGATTTGAGGCTTGCTACATTACGCCGGTTCCACATGGACTAGATAAAGCAAGCAATACTAAACAGTGACATTGATAGATCCGTCGAAGAGTGCCACCATTTTGATACTTTGTGACGCTGGTTTTAAGTCGGAATAGAGCACCCTGTACGCAAATACAGTAAACAAGCCTCCTGGTTCTGAGACGGTCCAAATGCCCCATAATTTAAGAGTTTCTTCTCATTCATTTGTTTGATTAAGTTTGACTTGTGTTTGAACATAAACATGTCTTCACCATGAGCCGACATTCCCCCCAGGTGAGGTAGACCTAAACCACGGGTTACGGTTACAGCGCTATGAATGTTCCACAGGCATAGCTAAATGGCCGCATTTGGCAGACGACAGTCTTAAAACAAGTCATGATGTAAGGGGTAACGGACGTGCTGGATAACGATATGGTACTAGACGTACCGCGTGAGGCACTTGGAAGAAACAACAGACATGAGATATAGACTGGAAGCCAGCAGACGACAGCTGAAAGACAATCACCACCCACCAATGGCAAATGTCAGCGACTTCGGTGAAACTGATCTTGGTCCTGCTATCAGTGGAGGTGCTCGGTTCCCAAGATTGGCTTCAAGTCCGACACCCCTTGACAAATTGACAATATTGGCGTGGTACACAATAAGTTCTCTCGCATGGTCAGTCCGGCTTATCGCGGTGATAAACGACGAGCAAATTGTTTACTTTAGCACAACCATTGTAAACAAGGGCTGATTGTATTTACAGTAATGGTATAATGTCAACCGTATCATGCTATAGGGGCCTATTGAATATTATGTAGATTCTGTAGAATTTGTGAGAGAGAGAGAGAGAGAGAGAGAGAGAGAGAGAGAGAGAGAGAGAGAGAGAGAGAGAGAGAGAGAGAGAGAGAGAGAGAGAGAGAGAGAGAGAGAGAGAGAGAGAGAGAGAGAGAGAGAGAGAGAGAGAGAGAGTACAACACGACAAGCCCATTTTCGCTCGCTACCCTTTTATCGGTGGAATATTTCTAAATGCAAAATATAACCTGGCTCACTCACCCTCAGTCACACACAAGATTTCATTCACAATACTCATTCACAACCGGATAAAACAGAAAAGGGTTCTACTTCCACATTACCAATAAAGAAGTAATGTATCCACTTTGGCACTGATGCACCTATGCAGTAATTGAACGCGTGTTGCCAAAGAGTCGATAAGTACATGTGTACCGTTGTACATCCTTGGTCCCAGACACAGGTCTGAATGTCTGCAGGCGCTTCAGATAATCTCCATGGATAGGGCTCCCTTTGTTCGGATGACATAACACAAACTCGTCAATACCTTTCCGGTCGTCTGAAATGGAATCCATGCTTTGCTCTTAATGGTAATGGCAACAACAGTTTTTCAGTTTTCGAGTAGTTTTTGATAGAACTTTATGTCTGTGTTCATTCAGCTACGCGACCCTGCCGTATGAGGGGTTGCTGGCTCGGACAAGGGGTTATGGTTGTAACACCCTGATATGGCTGCGGCATATCCAAACATAAAGGTTAATGGATCCGATCACGTTCTCTGGTATTGGATCATTTATTCCAGTGATCACGTGCACTGATGGCGTCAACGTCGTCCACCTTTCTGTCCAGCCATGACGGCCCAGCCAGATCGGAGCAGACGTGACGTATGACTTGAGAACAGTACCGCATTGGCCGGTAATGATTGGCCTAATGGGGTAGGAAATCCAGAAGTGGTGAAGTTCTCTCACCTGAAGAACTTTGGTGGAACATCCGAGCACCACTACTCATGAACAGGGCGAATATGGGATTGGAACCGCTTATTACAGGATCCTTGCAGGCCTAAGGGACGCAACTGTAGAGAACGAATCGCACCCACTGCGACACGAAAACTTGCATCAGTCCAGTCTGTTCAAAGTTGGGGTGTGACTCATGAGATTAACATAACTCATGACAGTCAAATTTACTTCGATTTGTTGTTTAATCTCACTCATGAAAGTGAATGGCATTTTTGCAACATCAGCCTACGCGGTAGGGTGTAAATAATCTAGTCTTCTATTTGTTTGTTGTTTAACGCCGCACACAGCAATATTCAAACTATAACGCGGCGGTCTGTAAATGAGTCTCGACCAGTCAAACCAGTGATCAACAGCATGAGCATCGATTTATGCAGCTGGGAGACGATGACATGTGTCAACTAAGTCAGGGAGTCTGACCACCCGATCCCGTTAGTCGCCTCTTACGACAAGGCTTGGTGAAGACCAGTTCTAACCCGAATCTAACCCGCACAAACGGGCTATCAGCTGGCCTGCCGCGACAAGCTGCGGTAAACAATAGTGGTTGATTGGGATCGTTGGATTAATGTATGCGATTAATGAAAACACTTACATAATGAGACCATTTGAAGACCTCTTATTGGGGTAGTTCTTGATGTCAGTCACCTGATCGTTAGGTCCAGATTTCATTATTTACGGACCGCTGTTATTTGGTTGGAATATACCTGCGTGCAGCGTGAAATAACAAACAAACTATGCGTCGTTTACATGGTCTCAAGACAAGCGGGCTTGTTTACGGCCTTTGAGTAGGGCTGCTCTACTCTGACGTATAACCGGCGTTACAAACAACGTGTCAAGATGGTGGCACTCTTCGACGGATCTATCAATGTCACTGGCTTGTGTTTGTGGCATTGCCAAGTGTATACGAGCTGGGAGTTTAATGTTATCGGTGATCAACACGACATGCTCGACCACACATTCTCGCCATCCGGACATGTGACCTGGTTTAACCATTGGGTGGGTTCACGTGTATGTGAGTGTAGCGGGTTTCTTCATTATGCTTCAACAAGCATTTCAGCTACATAATGCGACATTTTAGATGTTTTAAGTTCAGTTAATGCTGGTTTGGGAGTACTGCACTTTACCGGGCGCACTTTTCAGATTATAATTAGCGCAGCTGGGGTTCCCTAACCCTAACCCTAACCCTTACCCCTAACCCTAAGGATCGTAAAGGGTGCCTAACCCTAAGGATCGTAAAGGGTGCCTAACCCCAAGGATAGTAAAGGGTGCCTAACCCTAAACCCTAAGGATCGTAAAGGGTGCCATACCCTAACCCTAAGGATCGTAAAGGGAGCAGCGAGGGCTGCGCCCGGTAAAGTGCATTCTAGCCGCTGGTTTTAAAGGTTTCATGGGGTGTAGACAAAAACATTATTATGATCGAATCGAACTTGGGACTCGAACCCACGACCATACAGCACGACAGAGCTAACAATAGTCACAGTCCTTGAATCACAGTTTTTACCCCACTGCCTAGCCCTCCCTAATAAAGCCCTGAATGTAGCAAGTCTAGATTTCCTCAGGTTCGGGAATCTAAGTCTCCCATATCACTGGGGCTCCTTTTCAATTTAATTGGGTTTATTTGTTACTATCAAAATTATATATCTTCAGAGGCTGTTGCGTTAGTCTAAGCTAACATATTCATCTCTACACAGCGAATTCTATGGAATCCAAGAAACCGTTTTGACGGATTATGCTACGAGTGACTAGTTTACTTTGGCCCTATGTAGGAAAAGACTGTTACTAGAAGCGCGACAATACAACTAATGTTCAACATGTCGCAATGTCGCGCTTTGAATTTTTATGACATGTTTTGTTTGTTTTTACTATGTGCCTCCTAAGAATTCGTGGACTTCAGAAGTAGAAAAGTATCGTTGCCACAGTAAGATATATCTGTGACAGATAGTGTGCTTCACGCAAACAGTATATAATGAAAATGGCAACCGGATGTTGGTCTAATCTCACAGCAGACGACTTATGGTTATGCAAGTCTCATTAACTACATCCCCACATTTGCAAAGTTAACGGCACTCCATCATTAACACGTGATCATCACTTTTGTGTAATTGACCGTCACGACGTGATCTACAGGGACATCACTATCCCATTTGTAGTGTCGTCTGCTTGTAAACCTTATCGTCTGCCAAGTGAAGATAGGATCTTGACATTTACTATATCTTGGCTGTCAGAGTCATTGATCAGCGCGGCCCATATCCCTGAGAATGAACTGATGCAGCGACAGATTACTTTCAAAGATAGAATACGAAACTTTTCGCTGTCGTAAATATAGACATGAGTTTTATTGTTCATGCTTGTCGGGTGGCAGAAACAGTGTTGTTAACGATGAGTGAGTGAGTGAGTGAGTGAGTTGAGTGTTACGCCGCACTCAGCAATATTCCAGCTATATGGCGGCGGTCTGTAAATAATCGAGTCTGGACCAGACAATCCAGTGATCAACAGCATGATCCTCGATCTGCGCAATTGGGAACCGAAGACATGTGCCAACCAAGTCAGTGAGCCTGACAACCCGATCCCGTTAGTCGCTTCTTACGACAAGCATGGGTTACTGAAGATCAATATTCTAACCCGGACCTTCACGGGTCGTTGTTAACGATGAGTGAGTGAGCTGGGTTTGACGCCGTTTTGAACCATGTTTGGGTTAGATCGCAGGATGCTGTGGTAATGTTAGGGAAAGCCCGAAGTGATGAAGATCTTCAACATTTATTAGTTAGATTGAAGCATGGTCATGACAAACCTAGGAATATCTGGACCAATCGGGATTCGAACTCCAATCATAGATTTCTTTGCGAGGTAATGTTTTCTAACCACGATCTGCAGATCCTGGCGACATTAAGAAACGCAACTCTGCACAGCAAAAAGCGGTGCTATAGACGAGTAGGCTATAAATAAGATTTTAATGTCAGGAAAAATTAAGGGTACAATACCGGATATTTGGCAGAGTTGCGCCCCTTAGTTGTGACCAAGATCTGCTGATCGGGATTCGAATACCTTTCCTCTATTTTTGTCGATGTATTGTAACCAAAACACGGTAGCCGCGTGTTTCACAAGAATGATAACCGTGATACCCCGGTATAGTAGGGGGTCTGAGATGGTCTTGCTGGAATACTCACAAATGACTAGGTATCATAATTTTGTTATGTTGGGCGGATCTAAAGGCGGCAACAGCGTAGAGTATTACAATGCGATACGCGCTGAAACCCTCATTTATATTAAAGAGGAAAATATATGGATGTCAGCTTCTACATCATGGGGAACACGACGTTATGGAGTAAACTGACGGACAAAAGAAAGTACACACCTGATGCTTCGGTAAAATATTTTCTTAAAAACAGCGTTAAAATTAGAAAAGTGTTTTGATTGTGACTTACAAGTCACAAACATGGTGTATGTGTTGCAATAACACTAGATATCGCACCCAATTAAAATGTTGCCAGCAAAATATTTGTTTATTTAGGAACAGTCTAAATACACCAGGTGTGTACTTTCTTTTGTACAACAGTATATATTCTTACTCGTTCATCAGGAGAATGAAAGCTAGGAAACCGATAGCTTATACATGTATACGTGAGAACAAGAAAACTGGGTACTTGACAAGGAATGTGAGTAGTTAATTTGGCGCAGATTTGTCCATTATTATCACCAATCAGCGCCAAATTAACTACTAAATGTCATTCAAGATCTCATATATATTGGACATAGTGGAACATCTTGAAAATAATGCTTAAGCACAAAATGTTGTGGAATCGCGAACCAATGCTCAGTAAACCTGTTGAAACTTCAGGCTTACCGTGAGAATTTCGATTAATCACCCTTTTAATTAGACCTCCCGCGAACAGGGTCCTGCCCCATCGAGACACGTTCGCCCCGATGTGTTGCAACCGGTTCAAACCGGTATCATGTGCACCAATAAAGCTGCCAGATTTGACGTCTGCTCTTGAAGGTAGCAGACTATCTCTGACATCCGGGTGACTGGATTGTGCAACGTTAGGCATTCTCCTAACTCAAATTGAATATTTATCACTCAGTCTCGTCTTGAACACATAAACCTCCATAACATGACACCGTCCTAAGTGGAAGAACAATAACAATTAACGGAAGAACAATATTAATACAGACACTCTGTTGTGACTGAGTCAGAGACAAACATCCTCAACTGCGTGCGGTCAACTGTCCGGTAATGAGGACGACTGACCAGTACTGTCCTGTGTGAATACACGTAAATGTATATGGACTACATTGTTGTATCTATTGAAAATAGATCTGTTGGGTTGTGTATAATATCAGAGTGAATATATACTCAACAGAGATGCTTATCGTGTTATGTATCTCAGGTGGGGCGGAATTAGCCCGGTGGTTAAAGTGTTATCTTGTCATGCGCTGGGTTCGGGTTCTAGTCACATTGGTAGAATAGGTGAAGCCAATGTTTGACGTCATCCGAATTCACAATGCTGGAATATAGTTAAAGAGCGGCGTATAACCGTATCCGCCAACTTACATGTTTCTGTACAATGAGTTTACTTGTGACCAGAATTTATCAGGATCAATGGCCATCGGGACTACCCATCAAAAGATTAGACTCACTTAAAGCACTCATATATATATATATATATATACGGTTACATCGAAGATGAATTTCTCCACTAACTTAGGGGAACCATCTGCAAACCTTATGCAGATGAATTGCACGAGGATCATGCATCAATTTTCTGAAAAACATGTGCAAGTATCTTGCATGTGAAAAGCTGCGTTTAGGTGTAAAGTTTTGTTAAGAATTCGCCAATTTATTGAACTCATGAAAATAATATTTTCAACGTTGCAAATTTTTTTTTACAATACATCGGTTCATGTGTAAACAGTACCTTTACACATTATGGCATATTTTGCAAAATTCAGTTTAGAACAGTTGACTGAAGTAAGTGGCTACATGTACACTAGTGAGTCTAAACTTTTGATGGGTAGTATATGATTATGATTGCTTGTTTTGTATCCAGCATGTGGCGTGTGACTGTGGTCTGCTTCTCTCCCCCTGTGGTCACCGAAACAACAGTTTACCTATGAACTGGACCAAGCTGACCATAGCATAGTAAAGCTGAAGGGGTCGTTGTCGGCACGGGTACTACAGATGTGTACCCCAGGTACGTTTCTGTATACAGAAATGTACCCTAGCCAAAATCAGAATACAGAAACGTACCCTTGGACGATTCCATTCTGCATTGTGGAGTTTTCATGAGCACCGATCTACACATTTAGGAACCGGGCGTGACACTTTTCAGTCATGGAGAGTCGAACTCGAGCATTCCATGTGAAAGCAAACGCGTTAACCACTGGGCTACGCATCGCCATTTAAAGAACACTTGAGTGGCATGTGGAGATGACTCGAGCACCTCGATCCACCTGTCAGCTCGCGAGTACCTAATTACATACAGACAGGATCCTACAAAGTATCATTACAGCGTCTAGACTGAACGTGCAAGTGGCCGGTGGACCATGGAGGACATACGACCTGTGTAAACGGGGTTGTTTCAACTACCTGTAATTTGTGTAATGCACCCGCAAACGTTAGCGATATTCTTGTGCAGTGATAGTGTTTATGTTTTCAATTGTAGGTGCCCCAGAAATGTGTTTGTCATTTTATGCTTAAACTAGTATGAATGAAAACGTTGTGCACATCTGTCGCATAGTGGTATTGTATTCTTCAGGAAAGGTTACAAATTCACTAACGATTCATTTCAACGTACAAACACAAATCTCCTGGCCCTCCTTCTAAACAATACCCATAGCAACATGTCCTTTCATCTGAACAATACCCATAGCAACATGTCCCTGGCCCTCCATCTGAACAATACCCATAGCAACATGTCCCTGGCCCTCCATCTGAACAATACCCATAGCAACATGTCCCTGGCCCTCCATCTGAACAATACCCATAGAACAATACCCATAGCATGTCCCTGGCCCTCCATCTGAACAATACCCATAGCAACATGTCCCTGGCCCTCCATCTGAACAATACCCATAGCAACATGTCCCTGGCCCTCCATCTGAACAATACCCATAGCAACATGTCCCTGGCCCTCCATCTGAACAATACCCATAGCAACATGTCCCTGGCCCTCCATCTGAACAATACCCATAGCAACATGTCCCTGGCCCTCCATCTGAACAATACCCATAGCAACATGTCCCTGGCCCTCCATCTGAACAATACCCATAGCAACATGTCCCCATGTCCCTCGGCTCCCTCCATCTGAACAATACCCATAGCAACATGTCCCTGGCCCTCCATCTGAACAATACCCATAGCAACATGTCCCTGGCCCTCCATCTGAATAGCAACATGTCCCTGGCCCTCCATCTGAACAATACCCATAGCAACATGTCCCTGGCCCTCCATCTGAACAATACCCATAGCAACATGTCCCTGGCCCTCCATCTGAACAATACCCATAGCAACATGTCCCTGGCCCTCCATCTGAACAATACCCATAGCAACATGTCCCTGCTCCTCCATCTGAACAATACCCATAGCAACATGTCCCTGGCCCTCCATCTGAACAATACCCTGAACAATACCATAGCAACATGTCCCTGGCCCTCCATCTGAACAATACCCATAGCTAAGCATGTCCCTGGCTCCCTCCTCCATACCCATAGCAACATGTCCCTGGCCCTCCATCTGAACAATACCCATAGCAACATGTCCCTGGCCCTCCATCTGAACAATACCCATAGCAACATGTCCCTGGTCCCTGAACAATACCCATAGCAACATCTGAACAACAATACCCATAGCAACATGTCCCTGGCCCTCCATCTGAACAATACCCATAGCAACATGTCCCTGGTCCTCCATCTGAACAATACCCATAGCAACATGTCCCTGGCCCTCCATCTGAACAATACCCATAGCAACATGTCCCTGGCCCTCCATCTGAACAATACCCATAGCAACATGTCCCTGGCCCTCCATCTGAACAATACCCATAGCAACATGTCCCTGGCCCTCCATCTGAACAATACCCATAGCAACATGTCCCTGGCCCTCCATCTGAACAATACCCATAGCAACATGTCCCTGGCCCTCCATCTGAACAATACCCATAGCAACATGTCCCTGGCCCTCCATCTGAACAATACCCATATAGCAACATGTCCCATAGCAACATGTCCCCCTCCATCTGAACAATAGCAACATGTCCCTGGCCCTCCACCAATATAGCAACATGTCCCTGGCCCTCCATCTGAACAATACCCATAGCAACATGTCCCTGGCCCTCCATCTGAACAATACCCATAGCAACATGTCCCTGGCAACATGTCCCTGGCCCTCCATCTGAACAATACCCATAGCAACCTCCATCTGAACAATACCCATAGCAACATGTCCCTGGCCCTCCATCTGAACAATACCCATAGCAACATGTCCCTGGTCCTCCATCTGAACAATACCCATAGCAACATGTCCCTGGCCCTCCATCTGAACAATACCCATAGCAACATGTCCCTGGCCCTCCATCTGAACAATACCCATAGCAACATGTCCCTGGCCCTCCATCTGAACAATACCCATAGCAACATGTCCCTGGCCCTCCATCTGAACAATACCCATAGCAACATGTCCCTGGCTCCTCCATGTACCCCATGTCCCCCTCCATCTGAACAATACCCATAGCAACATGTCCCTGGCCCTCCATCTGAACAATACCCATAGCAACATGTCCCTGGCCCTCCATCTGAACAATACCCATAGCAACATGTCCCTGGCCCTCCATCTGAACAATACCCATAGCAACATGTCCCTGGCCCTCCATCTGAACAATACCCATAGCAACATGTGAGAGGACCTGGTTATTCAGAAGATATATTTTACAGCTATGCATCAGTCATATCCAGCACTTACCATTGCCTTATTTGCAGTCATGCCCGTCAGCTTTTCAGCAACTATTGTCAGCAGCTATATTCAGCAGCTGTATTCGACAGCTGTATTCGACAGCCTTATTCATCTATCCTGCAGTTATACTCGTAATCTATATTTTCCAGAATGTCATCTATGTACAGTTCAGATGTCCCTTTCCTTACCACGTTTATTATTCCAGGACGGTATACTGCTCTCAAAACAAATCATTATAATGAAGTACGTAGTAGCTTCTCAGTACCAGCCCTCCGTGTCATGTCTCAGTCTCTGGAGTGGTGCAATGCTGGCAATGTCTTGTCGTCGTCTTGGACATGTGTAAACATCAGGAATCAAAGACAACATAATACATACAGTGTGGAAGGAATGCAGGCAGCTGCCAGGAGGCATTTCTGGAAGGTCCTGTAACCACTTATATGGTGAGTTAATGAGTGAGTGAGTTTAGTTTTTAGCAATAGTCCAGCAATATCACGGACATTAGAAATGGGCTTCACATATTGTACCCAACCACTTATATGGATAAGGAAGACCTGATATAGACTAACATTGGTCGCCGAAATCTTTTAAAAAAACATCTGTCAAATAAAATAGTTAAATAATCAAATTAAGCAGAGAACAATGCTTAATGTAAGGCTAGAAATGAGGCAATCTCGACTTGCCAAATCATTTTACATTTTTAGAGTGGTTTTTTAAATGAATTCTCTAAGGTTGGGGAGACAGCCGAAACTTGATATAAACGGACATTATATTTTTAACAGCTCATTTGTAAGTAATGAAATTGATTCTACGTGTTAAATTTGTTTTAAAAGTTTTTCAGCCTCCTGTTTAGTGGCCATATGCATTATTTTTACAAAAAAAATAGCAAATTCCATTTTCAAAGCTTTCAAATATATCCAGCCATAATTCACAAAACACAGTCACTACATTTATCCACAGCCGGCAATCAATAAGTGTAAATGTAATAATATACGAGATGCCTGTCAGTCTAAATGGAAACCTTATTTAATCTTTATCTCAAGAGTATAATCATTCCGGCTGCATGGAGATGGGGCCGTCCAGGTCAGAGCGCCCTAAACATATATATGGATTAGACCCTCATAAATGAGGTAATGGCTGCCAGCATGTACTTCAACCCCTAAAACCTTCATCTTAATCCAAGTATTCTCGATTCATTAAATAACAGTAAAATCAAATTTCTAACGCGAATTAGACATCGGCATGCTCTCACATTATCGTTAATCAACGATGACACCAATGGGGATCTTTTTGGTAGAACATTTGCAAACCCTGGAATCGATGGAACAAATATCTCAGATTCGGTATTTTTATTTAAGCCCGACATGCTGCCATCAACCTTGACCTTGACGGAAAAAAAGTGACACGAAGTCAAAATGGTATGAGGTAATTGAGGATGAGGATTTGAAAAAAATGCTGGTGACCTTGACCTTGGTGGGAAAAGAAACGTTGATTCAATACAACGTGAAGAGACGGAGCTCTTAACTCTGATTGTTTTTTCGTGGCTACTTAACGCGTACCATGGTGTATTTGTGTTGTAGAATCAGTGTTAAAAACAAGCCTCTTGTTTTGTACCTGCAATGTTTGCCCTCATATACCGATCCTAATCAGACACAGTGCGAGTGTTCACTTACTCAATCCCTGACGATGAGCAGCTCTCTGTATGAAGACTACAGTATGTTAATGGCGCACTCTAAATACCCCCTCGAAATCAGCATCATTTTCCCCCGCTTCAGAAGCTGCATATACTAGGAGGAACAAACGCCTTTGACAACTTCTCTAATTTCTTGCTTAAAATGATGACTTGGTGGACAATTAAATTCCATAGGACAAATAAACTGATTTTGAATGAAATTTAAAATATATCTGCCCCGTTTGATGTATCCATGCGTACGTTTTGGTTAATTGAGTCGATGAAATCCAAGAGTGGACATTGTCGCTCTTGCAAAAATCAAGCTAAACGAGCCAACATGAACTAAAGCGTGAAATGCGACAGTGATCTATTTAGGATTTGAAAGCATTTTGCTGAAATTTGGTAACCATCATGATATCAAAACACTAAAATAACTCTTGTTTGAAAAAAAGATTGTGGCAATTCTGAAGAATAAATAGCCAGAATAACGTGGCCTTGCATTTGTTTTCATTAATGTCCATCCCTGCGGTCAGAGCCTCTTGAAGGCCAGCACAAACGTCTGAAGCGTCGAAACCGTTATTGAGAGTTGCGTCCCTTAGGCGTATCGGGATCCAATGACCATTGGTTTTAATCTCAAAACTGCCATGGTTATGATTCTATAGTTCATCTTGACACTGTTGGTTGTAGTGAGTGAGTGTGGTTCTACGCCGCTTTTAGTAATATTCCAGCAATATCAGTGGATACCAGAAATGGGTTTCACATATTGTACCCACGCGGGGAATCGAACCCGGGTCTTCAGCGTAACGAGCGGACGCTTTAACAATTAGGCTACCCCACCGCCCCCTAACACCAGTTCGGTAACATGTAAGACATGCATCAAATCGGGCTTTCCTCCTACTCAGTGAAATACATTATTTGAATTTTTGTGCAATCCACCGACTTGCATTTTTTTGACAGCAGCGAATATATGCCTTAATGGGTATTTTGACGATAGTTAAACACACAAAGGCTTGGATACATACAAAACTGTGAAAAATAACAGTTAACACAACAGCATTGTGAGCATTCAGGATCCCACTCATTGTGTCAAGTAGGTCGACCAACGCCTCACTAGAATCTCCAAAATGAGCGAGATAAAATGAGAAATGACGATGCTCTTAGCAAAGTGGTCATCATTAGAAGGCTTGTCTGCATCACCACATTAAAGTTGAGTTGACTTTGAGTTTGGCTTTACGTCACATCGGCATTATTCCAGCCATATAGTGACGAGAACAAGTCTGCATTAATAAACATTGTAAGTACAGAGTCACAATGAGTTTTATTTCAAAACATATATTCATTACATTGTCATTTAAAAGCAGAAAAAGTCATAGCACTACATTTAAAAGCAGGCAATTTGTTAGTCACATTACACAGTTACAATTTATGATACAGATCAACTTCCCTCAGGTAGTTCAATATCAGATGAGCGCTCACGCGGGAGAACAGATCTTTCAGATTTGTTGCATCATAATGTGAGTCCCTTGCAGACGATAAGTCCACGCAGTCAAGCAAAATATGCTTGATGGTGAAAACCCTTATCGCAAGAGACACACATGGGGGGTCCATCCCCATCCGTTTTCAGCAGATAGTCATGAGTAAACCGACTGTGGCTAATACGACATCGTCGTAAAATTACCTCATCACGTCTTGACTGACAACCCAAGTAGGTATAACCAATTGTTGGCTTCAATTCATACAGTTTATTTCTTCCTACTTGAGTGTCCCACCTTTTTGCATGAGGTCCCGAGTATATAAGCTTTTGATAGTGGGTTTGAAATCACTATACGGATCAGCAGTGGTGATAAGGGCTTGTCAAGAGCTGCTTTTGCTGCAGCATCGGCTTTTGTGTTACCTGCTATGCCGGCGTGACCCGGCAACCAGCAGAGGACGATGTCACATAGGCCAGTAGAGAGGTCGTTGTAAAGTTCTAAAATGTCCAGAATGATTGGGTGACTTGAAGTAACATTTTGAAGTGCTTGAAGGCAAGTTAATGAATCTGTGAAAACGATGAAGTTTTTGGAATGATTCTGCTGTTTAATATAGGTCAAAGCTGAAAAGATAGCTTTGGCCTTGGCAGTGAAAATGGAACTGTTGTCGGGAATCCTAGAGGAAACAGTCTTAGATCCAATGACTGTAGCACTGGCAACTTGGCCCTCATCCTTGGATCCGTCTGTGAAAATGGGTCTATGGGTGTCATACTTGGAACTTAACTGGTTGTATTCCTGCTGGAACACCAAGGGATTTGTTTCGGACTTTTTGAGTTTAGTGAGGTTAAGATCGACCTGTGGTTTCACCATCTGCCAGGGTGGTGAAGACAGGAGTCGGTAAGGTGCTATGATATTGAGATCAATTTTAGCTGCAGATATGTGTGGTTGCATTCTGATTCCAAGTGGTGGAACCAGGCTTGGCAGTTTAGGAAGCAAGTTTTCATAGAGAGGGTTGAAAACACAATTGTATGCTGGATTGGACTGATTTGAGCGTAGTTAAGTGATATACTGCAGTGAAAGTTTAATGCGGCGTTGTTCAAGGGAAGGTTCGTTAGCCTCTGCATATAGACTGTCTACCGGAGAGGTCCTAAAAGCTCCCAGGCAGAGCATCAGGCCTTGGTGGTGGATAGAATCTAATTTTTCTAAATTGCTTTTGCAGGCTCCACGATAAACAATGGAGCCGTAGTCTAGTTTAGAGCGAGCCAAAAATCTGTACAAGTGAAGGGGGGTAGACTGAACCCCTCCCCACCCTATGTTCAGAGCCATGCGGATAGCAACAGTTTGTAGGTTGGTGTTAAGTGGAACAGGGCTATGGAGGATGCCCTGCCTCACCAGGATAGAGGTGCCTCCTGTAGCTTTTACACCCTGAGGAGAAAAGGAGTGGTAGGAACTGTACCGACGGATGTCGAATTTATAAGTCCTTTTTAGGTAGGTTTCTTGGAGACAAAACGCGGATGGTTTGAAGTCTTGAATCAATAACTGTAATTCGTTATAATTATTCTTAAGTCCTCTGAAATTCCATTGAATCATGTTTTGTGGATTCGTGGTGCTTCCACTGGTGACATGTCACATGAACGTGAGAAAGCGTTTGATGAACTCCTATTGGTGTCAGGTGGAGATGGAGTGACCTACACATCCAGAGGGCCAAAGGAGTTATGGACCTCGACGGGGACCTCTGAAGGAGAGGTGGCCTTTAATTTTGTGTTTGGCAGTTGCTCAAGCTGCTTTAGTCTCTCTAGCCTCTGTTTTTCCTTTTTTTTTGCGCGCAGTTTCTGTTTCTGGTTTTGGCATTTGTTGCGGTGTTTGTGAATCAGAAGTTTTGACTTTTGGCTTTGGAGATGGAGTGGCTGAGATGGGCTGAGTTGTGTTGAGTTGAGTTGGCTGAGAAGACATGACCCATGTCAGGTCGGTCTGACATGAGATAGTTGCAGTAGTGATAGAAGGACGGGAGACAGCAGAAGAGTAGGTGATGGTTGAAGGCTGCAGTTAAACTTGCAACCCTCTTTTTAGCTTCATGAAAGGAGACATTTTCTTTGTGCTTGATCTTTAGGATCTCGGATTCGCGTTGCCACACTGGACAAAACTTGAAAGAGGCCATATGGTTACCACTGCAGCTTGTGCACTTCACTTCCTTAGTACAGTCATTGCCCTCATGCTTGTCACCGCAGCGGTAACAAACAGCAGAGGAACGACAGGACTTGGATCCATGTCCAAACTTTTGGCAGTTGTAGCACAAGAGTGGATTGGGGACATACACCTCCACACCAATGCTACAATAACCAGCTCTTATCGAGTCAGGAATCTTTGCTCGCGCGAACGTAAAGAGATAGGTGTTTGTTGGTTGAACAACACCGTCCTTTTTGAAAGTGAATCGTTTTACGGCTGTGACGGACTGCTGGGAGAGTTCCTCGACAATTTGTTCTTCATTCATGTCATACAGGCATCGAGCTCTGTCCCGTACAATGCCTCTACACGAGTTAAGTGTTTTGTGCGCTGAGACAGCGACCTTGAAGTTGACAAATTCTTGCGTTTTGAGGAGATTCAAGGATTCTTGTCTCCGAGTACATTCTATCAGGAGAGAACCAGATCGGAGCTTTGTAACATTGGCAACCTCTCCGCAGATACCAGCGATACCTTTAGAATGCAAATGGATTCAGTTGCAAAGGTTGCTTGTCACGAGCCTCAATGATCAGAAAGCGTGGCCAGTAGTCAGGTCGGAAGGGCGTACTCTCGTCAGACGAGGAGTTGTCGGAATCCATGTGTCTTCGTTTTGAACCGGGGTATTGGGAAGCCATGTCGTAAGGAATGTGGTTCGGCATCCCCTCTCCCCACCCACCATGGAGTGTCAACAAGGACGATCTTATATTGCAGCGGATCTCCAAGCTGCAAAGACCGGGGATAAAGGGGCGTTATACTCCAGCGAATTTGACATGAAATGCTGTAGCTGTCTACCAGATTAAAGGTCAGGATGGTTCGGTCCATGACAATCAATTGGAGACGTACAGAAATCGGAGTTCAGCATCACCAGATTGGCCCATAAGCCACCGCCTTCTGTGCATGGGTCTGTTAGGCTAATTTGTTTTTTTTGTAGAATATCAGTTAACATTTTGAACATGGCCAAAAGTGTTATGTAATACCAAATTTTGTATAAACATCCCATGCACAGGGCAAGGCGTGACCAGCCGATTGGTAGAATCGGGCCTATTCTACCACCCGTCTAGGCAAAGTTAGGGTCGAAGTGGTGTGTTGGATTATTGAACACTATTGCCGGTTCCGTCATCCTCAACCACCAGACTCCCTTCCTCTGCCGACACAGGGACGCAACCCACGGCAAACGGGTTGCCCAATTTGGTCGCATCTTACAACCAGCAATGGGGTGCTGTGGACCTATTCGACCCCGGGTCCACAGGGGGGCGAAGAGCCATTGGCGTTACCCAGCACCCACCACGAGGAGGTTGCTGTTCAAGGGTGCCCGCCACAGTAAAAACTATGAGACATCCCCACAGTCGGGCAACTGTTCTGATCCAGCTTTCCACGCCCCAACATGATCCTCAAATCCTTAATATAGAGAGGTGGGTGATATTTGATGCAGTCAAAATATTGAAGCTGTTACGTGGGAGCATGTAAGTTATTTGGACAGAAGAATCAATGGTTGGCATAATGAGCAACGATCACCAATGTAAGGCCATGATGACACAGACAATGTCATGGTGACCGCCCGATCCTGTCTATATTGTTACAACACGCTCGAGGCCTTCTCCGGCCCAGAAAACACACGGGGTATTAAAACGGTTCAAATGTAGATCAACTATTCTTTATTTTTGTGTTTTTCCCCCCAAAGAGGCTTAATAGGAGGGGTATTTCTTTTTCAAAACCAGTCAAATCATAAGTAATTTTTTTTTTATAAAATATAGACAATTTTACAGGTCAACTATTCTTCATTTTCATATTTCAATTGTTCTTATTAAAATTCCCATTTTACTCTTCATATTGGTGACAAGTAAGTTCCTCCAACAAACGAATTGCACATGCATTGTAATACACGAAGAAAGACCTCGTTACTTGTATAAACTGCCGAACCTCGCTTATCCGGACACTTGCGTTTTCCGGACACCTGCGTCTGGAAAAACGAATTTTACAAACAGTACACCCCGTACACTGCAGACCCACCGTGCTTCACATGTGAAACCCTCAGCGATAGTCTCGGGAAGTAGTCAAGGAGATCTATCACCTCCCTGTCTGTTCCCTGTTTAATGGAGAGTGATATACAGCATATATATGTCGGATATACAGTCTAACAAGCGCAGAATGGTTGTACAGAATCACTTTCTACTTGTAGCATCACACACGTCGTACTTTGTTCTAATCTTCAAAGTTACCACGAGCGACGTCAGAAGACTACGACGACCCGACCAGGCCGTGTACTTACAGAGGTCTGACTATACACACTCGTAGTTTCTGTCATGATAGAAGGGTATCGTCCAAACAAGCCGTTGTTTACGACTGTCGGTTGAAAAAAGAATCTTTGAAGAACTTTTGTTCGTGCCGGATGGACGTGTAATGGCTGGAGCCCTGTTTATAATGGCGGGATGTTCTTGTCAGGAACGCATTATTTACTGTTGTATTTCGAATCAGGCTGCTTCACAAGGCGACGACCTCTAGAGCTGCCGTAAGCTAATATAGTTTAAGTAAGATGGGATAGGAAACGGGCATTAGAGTAAGTGAGTGAGTTTAGTTTTACGCCGCTTTTAGCAATATTCCAGCAATATCACGGCGGGGACACCAGAAATGGGCTTAACACATTGAACCTATGTGGGGAGTCGAACCCGGGTCTTCGATCCCGTTAGTCGCCTCTTACAACAAGCTTGGGTTGTTCAAGGCCAATTCTAACCAGGATCAAAACGGGTATAGGTTTTTGCATTACGGCAGTAGTGGTTAAAGCGTTCGCTCGTCACGCCGAAGACCCGGGTTCGAATCCCCACATGGGTACATTGTGTGAAGCTCATTTCTGGTGTCCCCCGCTGTGATATTGCTGGAATATTGCTAAAAGCGGCGTAAAACCAAACTCACTCACTCACTCACTGCATTACGGCATCATGCTCCGATACCCTGTCAGTGACTGATAGTCGTAGACCCAGGAGTGAATCGTGAACGAGGCTCAGGGTTTACTAGCTAGCCATGTTGATATCGTGATCCTGTGTCAGTACAGAGTCCGGGTTCGATTCCCCGTAAGGGTAAGAACAGCCTTGGCCGGAGGGACAGTAATATTGTTAAACGAGACGACACTTATGAATTCCATGCTGACACGATGACTGACAGGGTTGTACAACAGCTCACATTGTACAGAGTTGACGAAGCACAATATTGTCAGGATCAAGAATTTAAAGTAAACAGAGATCGTCTTGCACCACACATTGCCATGGCAATTATAAACGTGCAAAAATAGAACAAATTCTTACTAAATAATAAACAAGATGACCTGTTTATTCAACCTTGCATCTAGACACAAAAATGCCACCAATCTAAAATAAGTGATGCAGCCCTAAAATTAATTGTTGTTAAAAAAATTATTGTTTTGCAGCTTTGAGCTGAAAAACGGTTCTACTTAAAGTAACAGTCAATCAAAACGATGATAAAGAAAGCATGTCTATGTTTTCGTGTTTAACATGTGTAGCGAGTATGGCAGTTCTGGGTTCCATTCTCATAAATTTGTCCATGTTTTTTTTGCATCGAAAAAAGGAGACAAAAATAATGTTTCAATATATTGAGCAAATGAAGCACAAGTATAATGCACGTGCTTCATGCGTTTCTGCAACGCATTACAGTCATATATGCGCGGTATTTTAACAGTTGCATACTTGGCGAGATTTACCGATAACTTGCGAGACTGTCTGTGTAGGGTGTATTGAGTATCTAGGTACAGTGTAAGTGTGCCTTTATGTACGGCATTGATGGATGCCGATCCCTTGTTCGAATTTTCAAAACTATTTTTTCCTATATCGTTTTATCTCAAACTACCGGTTATTTATATTATGAATAATTCATTCGTATCCTTTTAAAAATATATCTTAGGCTTTACAATATGTTTCATTTAAGCAATAATTTCAGGAATATGATAGATTAGACGGGACCTATCAGATCGGATAACGAGTACTACTTTACATTTCTGAACAGTTTTGTTGAACATTTAAAGTGTTTTATCTCGTATTTATGGAATATTTTGTAGACTGCCGGCTCACGGCTGAAATAACGAATGAATGAGTATTTACGCCGCGTCAGTGAGTTGAAATACTCCTATATAATTTTGCCTTTACCTTCGAATGGAACTGTATAACTAGCTATTATAGATTGTTTTGTTCATTCGCCTTACAGAAATATTCATGAAGAATTGTTTATGGCATCTAATCAGGTCTATATAGCACAACGCTCATGTGGCCATTGCCATATCTTTTAATTTATGCAAAAATATGAGTGTTGTCAATCATATTGACAAATAGCAATATGTTTAAGCTTACAGGAATGGATGTTATCATAAGCATCAAAGCAGGCTGCTTGTTATTTTGAGAAAAGGGATTATTCTCTGTGTTTAAAAGCAACAATGGAATTAGTATGTTGATTTACAATGAATTTACCTCCTAAAATAAACAAAAATATTGTCCAAAGCGGCATAAAATCATATTCACTCACTGGTGTCTCACCTTTCAAAACGTCTAACTGACTGACTGACTGAATTTGGTTTTACGCCGAATCAATATTTTACAACATCACGGCGGGGACACCAGAAATGGGCTGAGACAGTTTGTACCCATGTGGGGATTCGAACCCGGGTCTTCGGCGTGACGAGCCAACGCTTTAACCACTAGATTGAGGGTCACGGGCACGTTCATGCGTTGTCACGGTGCACCCGGCCAACACATAAACAAGTGATGCATAAACACTTGAATGTCACCAAGGGGACCGTGCAGTCAGACTGCGTTATGTGCACAGAGATAAGACTGTGCAGATGCTCCGACAGGCAAGACGTGTCCCTGTTTGTAGGCGATACCTCCCGTTCAACGCTCGACGGCGCTGAGGCCCAGGGCTTTTACGCCTTTGCTACAAGTCTCCAAGGACCGCCGTTTTAATGAAACAACATCGAACGGTGGCCGATATCGCGGGCTGTCACCGATACCTTGTTAGACTATCCTCGGGAAGCACAAGGGTATCGTGCAGCACGTGCTAGTATCCACACAAAGACCACGCCCTCCCCTGGCTCCCCTATAACTTCCACGTTATCACAGTTCCAGTGAAACCGCCCTCCCGAGGGTCGAATAAACTTAGTCTCTAAGCAAATAAATACCTTTTTGTGACGTATCGCCACCTTGTGAGAGAAGTACCACCCGATGGGACAGGGCTTTTATAACGCCTGGGTTTACACAATCAAGACCCGTACAATTTGTTCAATAAAAAATGATGGCATGTGTTTTCTTGTCTACGTAGAATCTCCGCGTTTCTTGTGACTCAGCAAATTTGGAAAACGTTGCAGTTAATGGAACATTACAGAATTATGGGCCTACAGAGATCTGAGGGTGATAAGAGGAGCGGGATTCTCCTCGGGGAGTTGAGAACGTGTGCGGCGTATCCGGTCTACAAGCGAGGCAGGGCTGATATTTGCGATAAGGGGTGCGAGTATTTCAAAACAAAGAACATGATTGACGTAAACGAAATCGGCAACCAAACAGTTTAGAAACAAAACCACCAAACTCAACAATGTGTAAGTGTAAATTTGATAAGATAACATTAGCGAATGATTCTCGGGTTTGTTTACCTGGTGCCTATCGACAGTAAACGAAGCGCTTGTGTGAGCTTTTCGTTAAGTAAATGCCGGATTCCCCAGTAAATACTCACGCTGGTAGCTGTAAAACTGTCGTTGAGATTCTCACTCACACAGGTGGTAGTGTTCAACAAAGACTGTACAACTTGTTCACGTGGTAATTGTTGCTCTTGTTTCAAAATATAATGACAATGTTCAGTACAAAACACAGAATAAATGGTCGGTGGGAATTGACGGTGTTTATTTTGGGTAAACACAATACACTATCTTAACATTTAAAAAAAACGACAGAAAAAACCCAGTTTACATTACTGTAGCGCTTGGTCTTAGGCAATATGGCCGACTTAGTCACATATGACGTCACAAGTGAAAAGGTCACGCGGTTGTCAGTGCATTATGCATAATGGCCGAAGCTGAGATAACAGAACCTGTTTTCGCGATTAAAATATAAAGATACTTTTGCATTAAAAATCGGGGTACATGTTTCTGATGATTTATCTTTCACCCAGTCATTTACTGCAATTTTCTCGCAAGCAACTCAGAATATGGACGCACCTTAACCGAGGACACAGATGGCCAGTCTGTCACAGGCCCCGCAATATTTTTGTGCGTCCCTGTGTTCCAGAACCCGTCCGGATCCGCTGATCATGGGTTCGAATCCCAGATTCGTTCCTCTTGTAACCACTGATCTCCCAGCACATACTCCTGGATTTCAATAAGGTGGTAAAGGTTTAGGCCTTCAACACTTCCGGCTTTCCTCCCAAATCGACCCGACCCGTGAAGGTCCGGGCTGGAATTGATCTTCAGTAACCCGTCGTAAGACGCGACTAACGGGATCGGGTGGTCAGACTCGCTGACCTGGTTGACACTTGCCATCATATCCCAACTGCGTAGATCGATGCTCATGATGTTGATCGCTGGATTGTCTGGTCCCAACTCGATTATTAACAGACAGTTGCCATAATATTGCTGAGTGTGGCGTAAAACTAAACTCACTCACTCCCAAATCGACCCGACTCCCTGTAATATAATAGAAATACTGTTCATAGTGGCAGTAAAACAAAATACAAATTCACACTTGTCTGTGTCACATGTTTTTAAGCCTCATCGTTTAACTAAATATTAATTATAAACATAGATGTCGTTCTCAGCATGACAGTGGATCAATGATCACTCGCCACGAGTCTCTACTTTTAACTCCATTGCTGTTTGTAAGTATGGATAACCCTAGGCACTCTGAGTATCCAAATTCATCACAGTCTTTGTTGGTGGGTTTTCTTCCCAAGTTATTGTTTTTCTATTATTATTAGCAGTGTATGACTGTCAGCGAGTATGTCCAACATCCTGACGAGTGATGTAAAGTCGCTCAGGCGCTGAACCTTCATGCGTTATTTCAAAATCAAAACAAGAAATTTACATGTGATGTTTTCTACAGCATTTAAGACGATTAGTGTCAGTTTCAATTAGGGAAACAGTTTATTGTGAAATCTGTTACAGAAATCGCAAATGGTTCACAGAAACAATCATGCCAAACGTTTTAGGAGAGTTTATTTCTACACATGCTGATGACACGCGCATGTGCGTTCGTAAGTGACCTACCAGCGCGAACGTTCTTAATGACACACACGTGCATGCCTTTGTTCAGGTAGGTCGACAATCAAGTAGAGATACGGATACTAAGATTAAGACCTTCACAGTCGGCGAGGAACCGACCATCCGGCATTCCGGGGGTCTGAAGTGTTTTTTGTGTTTTTCCTTTTTTCAAATAAATAATTTGTTCCAGAAAATCCTGTAAAACATATTTTTGCTTCAAGCTCTTTAAAAAATGTTCGTTACGCATGCTGTTTGTCATGAAAAAAGATATGTTGTGGGGAAAAAAACGTCGGCTTTTCCTTCCATAGAAAAAATAGCCTACCCCCAACCGACTATTTGCCAGAACGTGGAGTACATTGCCCAACCAAGCTTGCAAGTACTATAACGACTTTTAACGATATAGTGTCAATTCGGCCTTGTCACATCATTTGATTTTATTAAATAACGCAACAAGCACAGCAATGATGACTTGGCGTAAAAAGCCAACGTAAAGGTGCATCTTGAAGTGTCTTAGTCGATTGTCCGTTGAGGTAATCCGGCGGTTGCTGGTTGTTTAACGCCGCACTCAGCTATATTCCAGCAATATGGCGGCGGGTAGTAAATAATCGAGTCTGGACTAGATAAACCAGACATCGATCTACGTGTGACAAGTCAACGAGCCTGACCATCCGATCCCGTTAAGTTGGTCGCCTCTTACGACAAACACTGGGTTGCTGAAGATCATTTGTAACCCGGATCTTCAGGGTTGTACCCCGACGGCGTGGGTTCGTGTTATCCATATCTTTGAAGTCGCCGTGACATTGATGAAATATTGACGCCTGCAGATTTCGGAAACATGCACTGTCTCATTATTTTCAAACATGGTCGCAGAATATCGATTCTCGTTACAATATTGTTTCCGATATTGTTATCTAAAATGACTCAAAGTTTGTTTTTAAAATCCCACAAACAAAATGTCTTCCAAATGCATAAAGAATAGCCTACTGACAGGAATGGGTTGTTTCATTGTATCACTTACATGATTCGACTAGATCGCGCAACAAGCCGAAACAAGCTGCCCTTATTAGGCCCGATAGCATCGGCATTAGTGGTCGAGACACGGAAGCGGATGTGACGTCACACCTTGCGGGTAGAAGACTATCCGTGTTCAGAGCTGTACGCCAATAAACGATCACTCCCGACAGGAAAATCTTCTCGTAATTATGTCGTAACGTGCAATTACGTTCGCCGCCGTAATGATGTAAACAAGCCGTATTGCTAAAGCTTCCTCGCCCTTCGCTACTCGCCGGCATTAAGATACTGGCGCGGGACTCTTGAGTTTACGATCGAACTACGCACAGAAAGTGCTTTGGCCGTGTGCGGGACGAGAGGCAATTATGTTTATTTCTTTTCTTATGCATGTTCCATGTCGACAAAGATTAACACATTACAAGTTAGGACACTGTGTACTATTCCCAAATTGTGCTCATGTGTCTTTTATGACCACAAGTCCATGTTTCTAAATGAACTTTCTTGGAATTTAGAATTTACAGAGACATGTTACAACAGTTAAATTTGATTAGAATGTATATTACGTACTTTATTTCGATCGTTAGTTGAAAACAGGAGGTTGGGTGGAGGGGTAGGGTTCAACATTTATATAAAAGAGGGAAAATTCAAGGTTCGTGTCTTTTCTTAATCGGTTTGATTGAAATCACTGTTGCATTTATTGAGTTGACTGTGCAAATCACCATCGCCAACTTCACTGGCCCATCGCCACATCCGTAGTTCCAACGACAGTGATTGTGAGCGAATAAACGAAAATAAACAATACCGAAATCGTCTCTCTGTTTGTACAGACAAGCCTACCTTCAATGGTACAGACAAACCCTTTCTCAAATGGTACAGACAAACCTCTTATCTCAATGATACAGACAAACACGACCTCAAATGGTAAAGACAAACCCTGTCTCAAATATACACACAAACCCTACCTCAAATATACAGACAACCCTACCTCAAATATACAGACAACCCTACCTCAAATATACAGACAAACCCTACATCAAATATACATACAGACCCTACCTCAAATATACAGACAGCCCTACCTCAAATATACAGACAACTCTACCTCAAATATACAGACAACCCTACCTCAAATATACACACAACCCCACCTCAAATATATAGACAACCCTACCTCAAATATACAGACAACCCCACCTCAAATATACAGACAACCCCCTACAACCCTACCTCAAATATACCCTACCTCAACTATACAGACAACCCTACCTCAAATATAAAGACAACCCTACCTCAAATATACAGACAACCCTATCTCAAGATATATACAGACAGACCCTACCTCAAATATGCAGACAACACCTACAAATATGCAGACAAACCCTACCTCAAATATACAGACAAACCCTATCTCAAATATACAGACAAACCCTACCTCAAATATACAGACAAACCCTACCTCAAATATACAGGCACACCCTACCTCAAATATACAGACAAACCCCACCTCAAATATACAGACAAACCCTACCTCAAATATACAGACAAACCCTATCTCAAATATACAGACAAACCCTACCTCAAATATACAGACAAACCCTACCTCAAATATACAGGCACACCCTACCTCAAATATACAGGCACACCCTACCTCAAATACAACGACAAACCCTTTATTTCAATGATACAGACAAACCCTACCTCAAATATACAGAAAAACCCTGTATTCAATAGACAGACAAACCCTACCTCAAATATACAGACAAATCCTATGTCAAATGTACAGACAAACCCTACCTCAAATATACAAACCCTACCTCAAATATACACACAACCCCTACCTCAAAAATACAGACAACCCTACCTCAAATATACAGACAAACCCTACCTCAAATATACAAACCCTACCTCAAATATACACACAACCCCTACCTCAAATATACAGACAGCCCTACCTCAAATATACAGACAGCCCTACCTCAAATATACACACAACCCCTACCTCAAATATACAGACAACCCTACCTCAAATACACAGACAGCCCTACCTCAAATACTGAGACAAACCCTACCTCAAATATACAGACAGCCCTACCTCAAATACACAGACAGCCCTACCTCAAATACTGAGACAAACCCTACCTCAAATATACAGGCAGCCCTACCTCAAATACACAGACAGCCCTACCTCAAATATACAGACAAACCCTACCTCAAATACACAGACAAACCTACCTTAAATATACAGACAACCCTATCTCAAATATACAGACAACCATACCCCAAATATACAGACAACCCTACCTCAAATATACAGACAACCCTACCTCAAATATACAGACAACCCCTACCTCAAATACACAGACAAACCCTACCTCAAATACACAGACAGCCCTACCTCAAATACACCGACAGTCCTACCTTCAATAACACTTGGATGTATTAAAGTAATGATGTTTAATGCGATATCCAGTAATGTTAAATAACATTTTACCAAACATGCTTCCACATCAGATAAGTATTGCGAGTAGAGATACTGTTTCCAGAAAGGAAATGGTAATACGTGCCTGCGATATAGATTAAAATCAAGTTTGAAAGTTCTGAAATATGTTCAGAGTGAAATGTCTTGTTGATCTCGCGAATATAATGAGTAGAGTGTTCACCGTATCACTGTCAGTCAAAAGTCTAGACTGACGTTTAGTCCCTGAATACATAGAATTTTTATAGTAGCAAATAAACCCATTTAAATTGAAAAGGAGACCCCGTGAGACCAGAGATTCAAACCTGAGGAAATCTAGACTTGCTTCATTTAGGGCTTCAGCACTGCAGGGAGGGCTAAGCATTGGGGAAAATAATGTGGTTCAGGGACTGTGAGACAGACTATCAAAAGTCCTGCGGTGGACTGAATCTCATTGCCTCAAGTCGACCTCGATCTGACCTCACCATACAATCTTGACCTAATACCACGAGTTTCTACTCTTAGGTATTGATGTAATTATCTAAATGAAAGTTTGATGTTCTGAAATCATTTTGAAACGATTCAGGACACGACCTTTGCTGTCGATATCCCACTGAACAGACCTCTAGACCCCGCCATTATGATGTCCCACGCGCGAGCTCGAATTTTAGTGACTCCGTACACCCCATGCCACAATTAGCGAGTCCTGGGAGAGTAACCCCTCCCCATCACCCTCCCCTCCCCCATCCCCCACTTGTACATATTCACTCCAAGTCGAAGCAATCAGGTCCGGTGGTATGGTCAGCTCAGCTCACGAAGCGGTGCTACAATCGTCTAGACGTTCTAATCGCAGCAAATAGCATTCCCTGGTAACACCTAGAATTAATTTGAGATATTTCCAATGATCGATCCGATCCCGAGTGCGATGCAGTCGTAATTTGATGTTATTCTGAACTGCCTTCAAACACCTGTCGCATTATGGAGTTAAGATAAGGCAGTCTTTACACAAGAATTGGATTAGGACTAAAGTAATGAGATCTCCCTGAACTGGTAGCTTCTGAAGGTCAGAGCACGGTGGCACAGGATACGCTAATTTGCAAATCTTCCCCTTGATAAAACGAACAAGGAAGTCTATTAAAGATATCTTGGCATTAACTAGGTCTAAGCGGTCGTTGTAGACGTGTAGATAAGGTCCTGTGTGGACTACCAGTGCCACTGATTTTTCTATTTATTTCAAGGACCATTTTATCATTCACGTATTCATCTACTCATATTTCGTAATGTGGGTATAAGTTAACCTTGTAATTAGTTCCTGGAGCTCTGGAGAGATAAATCTGGTAACAAACCATGAACAGATGCCACGTTCCTAAATGAAGTCAAGTATAGGTTTCGTCTATTTAACCTAGGTATTACCTTTAGTAAACAGACTGAATATCAGCTTTTCCCTGTGGAAGTTACGGGAGAGGCTTTGTCGGTTTCGACGCAGTAGCCTCCCTTGGCTGCTGTACTGGACAGTGAGCTAGTTTGATTCCACTTTTTTTCCACATGGTTTAACTGCGCCAGAGCAGTTATGTAAATAATGTTGCATATAAGTAGTTCTGTTCTAAATCATTACCTTCAAGCATCACTTTTAGTGACCAGTACATATTGACCTTTGTGGACTCATACTGAATAGAACAGTCTAGTTCTGTCTGCCATATCAGTAAGAGTTAGTGAGTGAGTATGGTCTTATGATTCTTTTAGCAATATTCCAGAAACATCACAGCTTACTTCGGCTATTACAGTAAATGAATAAGTTATTCTCGAAGCCATGCAGTTGGTGTTTCAGCTCGTCAGTACAGTGTTTAACCTTAACCCTGAAAAGCAGCAGGCCCTGAGGACCCAGAACCATAAACCGTTGTGGGTCCTGATCAGACTGAGTAGACCCTATATTTTAGCTACAATTTATGTAATTTTAGCAAACAAAGCCATAAGGAGCTGTAGAAAACAAAAGCTGTGGGTCCGAAGTGGTTTTCAGTCGGCTTCGGGCCTAAGGACCGACGTTAGTTTCGAACGCTGCATCAGTTTGTCCGTTAATTGGAGTGGTGGTGGTGGTGGTGGAATTGGGTTTAAGGTCGTGCTTGAGAATATTTCGCTCATATGACGACGTGCATGCGTGTGTATGTGTATGTGCGGCTGCTTCTACTAGCCCAGACTGAAGCTGGTTTTATAGTGTTAGCCCACTGAGATACCATGCCGCAGTGAAACCAGAATACCCCACTCAGACACATTATACTGACTCCGAGCCGACCAGTCCTTGTTGTACCCATTAATGCCGAGCGCCAGGCAGGGACCAACAAGTACCATATTTTAACGTCTATTGGAATGACGCGGTCGGGGATCGTACCCGCTCCCTTCCGCACTCCGGGCGGACGCTCTAACCACTACACCACGGGGGCAGTCGTCCGTAAATTGGAAGAACGTACGCTTGTAATACACCTGTATAGTATCGAGAACAGTATTCTAAAACCGACTGGAACCCGCGACCACTGGATCCTGGCATGCAAAGGGTGGCAACTATTCACAGCGAGTTTCGGAGAAGTGGATTATGAAAAAGTCCTTGTTTAGTAATACTTCCCCTCCCCTAACCACCCTCCCCTTCTAGCCACCGTTACTGACGTTAATCCTGACAAACAACTGCAAAAAATAACCTCAAACTCCCAGATTAATCCAAAACATATTTTGTTCGTTATTCCAGCAAAATGATACTGTTTTAGATCCCACTCACGGAATGAGTCGTTTATTCTGCAAAACCTACTTAAAGTCGCTGTAAACGATTTATCACGAGTTGCAAACTGACTTTTAAAACTCTGCAATTCCACATTTACAATAAGAGGCATTGTGAGGTTGTTTTTTCAAATCTTGATATTGTTTTTCACTTTTAGTTTCCCTATCTTAGATATGAATTCATTTATTTTGAATTATTCGCACCGTAGAACACAACATTGTATGGCCTCGGAATGGTGACGCAATGATGCCAGATGACTGGCTTTGAGAGGCCGGTTCAATCAAACATCGTCCAAGTTTTGTCAATTGTGAGATTGAAATCACATAACGGCCATTGTCGTGTCGATTTCAGGCACATCAAAGCGGCGCATGCGTGTATCGCGATCGTAAATCTTTCTTTGGAGATTATTATAAAGAAAGTAAAATTAAAGAAGCAGGCAAAATTACTGTTCGTAAATTTAGCAGAAAATATTAGCATTACGATCAATAGCGGAGATGTTTGCCGCAATCAAAGCCATATCCTTGTTGGTCTCCATGACCTGTTGTAATTAGCAAATGGGAAAACCATATTCCTTGTAGAATGAGGAATCCCCTCCATTACGCCTTGTTGTGGGATGGCGCTGAGTAGGTGATTCCATCTGAAATTGAGCCCACTTCTTTTGTCTGAGGGTAAACAGTTAATTTGTTTAATGGATGCTTGCTGGTGTTGTGATGAGGCGCCAGAGCGGAATGATTTAGGAGAAAGTACGTACTGCCTCGAGCCTCCATTCAGACACGTAGGTAGAGTGACAGACAAAAACACGTTTATATTTGTGAAAATTCAATGAATAATAAATGTCATAATATAATTACATTTGGGGACCAATATTGATTATGCTTAATATATCTTAATATAGATCTGGATTTCCACATTTAGGTAAAGCTATGTCAAAAATTTAGGAAAAGAATTCTTTTCTCATTCTCCGCACAAGTCAAATCCAATTGGTGCAGTCTATCCAAAATGAAAGAAAAAAAGAAATGAAAAAATATAACTTTAAATTTTAGCTCCATCTGTTCTGAAATGAAAAAACGAACTATAAATATTTGGGCAACTAAGTAACTGCTGTGAGTAACTTGTCAAACACAGCAAACTCCTCACCACGACATTGGCGCGACTGGCAACCTGTAACTTGGCATATACAACGTCTTGGCAGGGTTCACGGATGATTCGATTTTGATTGGCTTATCAAAGGTCAAGATCACAGAGCAAAAAATGGCACCCATCAAAAGTTGGGTTTGTGAAACGAGAAACATGTTAGATGAATCTCTAAAGTGCTCGTGTGCACAGTTTAACATGCTGAAGGCGACAGCTTTGATATGTCAGCTCATTTCTAGGCAATTCAATGGCATTTCTTATCATCTAAATCCAAAATCTATACTTTATCAAGTCTTTGCAATAGAAATGAATTTTAGGAGAAAGAAACATGATTTTATTTGCGAAGATAGTTCTGGACACAGAATTGAAAACATACGAACAGTCTCACATTGACTTCGTGTGTTTGTGACCAATCTCAAGAGCCCTACCATTGATTAATGTTTAAAGTATCAGTACGTGGTTCCGGTATTACTGGTCAATTAAAATACAACCTTAAGTGTATGATTATAATATCTTCTTCCCATAAAAAAAGTATTATACAAACTTCAAACTAGCTAATGAGGGCATGTTTCATAAGTCCCGCAGCAAAGTAACCACATCGACAGATTTGAGATTTCACACGTGATACCTTTAATGTTGAAGGGTGAGCTACAGTCCCATTGCATGATGTTCTCCTCTTAGACATCAGGTCATTGTCATCGCAAATAGGCCAATATGGTTGTTCAGTTACTTTATCTGGTTACCTGTCAATCAAAAGACCAGTATCCATTCTGAAGTGACACGTTAAAATCTGGGTTAGAATTGGTCTTCACAAACCCATTCTTGTCGTAAGAGGCGACTTTCAGGATCGGATTGTCAGGCTCGCTGACTTGGTTGACACATGTCATCGTATCCCAATTACGTAGATCGATGCGTTTGCTGTTGATCACTTGATTGTTTCGTGGAAGACTTGATTATTTACAAGCCGCCGCCATATAGCTGGATACTGCTGAGTGTGGCGATAAAACATGGAACCAACCAACCAACCATTTCAATGTTGTAAAATTATTTTGTCCATCCGGTGCCATAATACTATGTTCTGCTCTTCCAAAACACCAGTGTATTCATTCCTCCGGACTTTGCCTAGGCACCCCACACGACCCTCGATGACAACACTCCAGGTTACAGCTGGCAGTTGTTCTGCCCCGTTGATCCGACCATAGAGAGCCGCCATTTTGGCCAACTGATTAATATTTACAGGACCTTTACAAACATGTATTGGAGACTGTAAACAGTCACTACGACTTGAACGAAATCCCATCTGGGAGTAAGATGTTTGTCTGGAACTCAAGACTAGACAGCCAGAAATGGTCACCTGGGAGTAATTGTCACAGGGCACGTGTGTAATGGCTGCTCACAATAAGCAAGGACGGATCCATTATAAAACCGATCATGGGGAACATAGGTCGAGTTAACTAGGTCGATATGATTTATATTTTAAAATGTTTCGTACAATTTAACAAATATTATTTGAATTTAAATTTGAGTTTCACATGCCCAAACGTCCGGAAACGTGGACAGAGATACACGCATACAGGAGGAAATACTTGGTCACAGGCTCATTCCAATATGCTGGTACAGGCTAAACCATGGTCGATTCTGAACAATGAATGGAACAATGATGGATCACATTGGAGACAGGTAGGCTACTGATCCTTAAGGATGTATAAAACTCTGTCCAACTAAAGTCTTCAATAATTGGGAAAGGCTGAGCTAGCTTCCGCTCTGAAATGAAACATTGTTCCTGTCTCCAGTTGAGTTGTATTTCAGTATTTCGTAGATTTATATTTTTAAATAGAAAAGTAAAAGTGTCAGTCTAGAAATCAGAGGCGATATCAAGTCATGACAGCGACCATACTGATTAAACATGACGCTAAGCCCGGGAGTCGAGTCCACTCACCAGTCAATGTACAGGCTCAACTCCTGGCGACTCAAACGCAACTTCAGGATCTCAAAGACGATCGTCTCAAGGTTCGATGAAGCTTGCCGCCATGTTATTGCTGATACAGATTTCTTCTGTCAGTACTGTTAATTTAACGCTGCTTGGCAAAGTTCATCATCGCCCTCATCATTGGAAGTATTTCTTTCAATCAGTACTTGTTTATCAAGAAAGGTCTTTCCTTTCCTTTCAACTTTTTTAAAAATAACACCCACAAACATGGAGGGATGTTGATTCTGAGCTATTCTGAAGAGTAAAAGAATTTACATCCACAATGATGGCGGATAAACATTATACAAACTTGAACTGGTTACTCGATGGCGATGTATTTAAAGCAGGTGTCGTAGTTCTGTAATTTGAAGTTTGCTTAGTAACGTTGGGTCAGGTTTGAATGTCTTGATTCAAATTCAATTTCCAAAAATATACAATGTTCTGCCCGGCAATTAAGTTCACCCTCTTGCGAAATCAAGAAAACTGATACATACCGAAAAGAGAACTTAAATGAATCGTACATTTCGTCACTTCCTTAAAATGTCAAATACTATTAGTACAACAACTATCAATCATACCAGTCCTCATCATCCGGCCTGAGAAGTATAGTTTACCCACGAAATAACCCCAAGATACATTATTGACTGTCTGTTTGTGTATATACTCTGTAGAAATATCAGACAAACGTCCTTCAGTGCAGGCTTCAAATATCCCCGCATGTATCAGATTTCATATTTCCTTCATCTACACACACGCTTCCCATTTCTTCAATTATATGCCCGTCACATTTGTGTCTGTGTCGCCTTAGGAGCGCCTAGTGAAAACATTCTCTATTACACGAGCAGTTTCCCCGCATGCATTTAGCGATGTTGTGTTCCGGCGCACTGACACTGCACCCGTTATGAACACAAGAACAGAGCCAGGGTAATCACCTTTCCGATTATACGGTGTGTCAGCAACAGCGATACGGTGTGTGGAGCTTGTGTCAACATGGCAGCCGTTGAGCGATTCCCCATATTTAACGATGATACACATTTTCATTGGCCGTATGTATCTACCAGAAAATAATGGACAAATATATACCTTACTGGCTTTTACCAGTGGATGGTAACATTTTTGTGTTTTTCACACAGACAATCGGCTGGATGGATATGTTTGAACTGTTTCTAACCTCCTCCCTATAGTCTACAATAACCCTGTGTTTGGTGGATGGTTGCCATTTCTAGCATTGTTACATGATTACCAGCCGTTATCCAACCGAGACTGATGGTTTCTTTGTTCTCGAGAGATGTTTTTCTTTGTAACTTGGAAGCCTTATCTCAATAACAATCAACGTTTCACGTGGAAACCAACTTGAACTTTCCGTCTGAAGGGTGGGCAAAGATCACACCCAAAATTGGAGTCGAACAACAGACCTTCACGGCACTGTTCCAGCAGAAAACAGACTTTGACATTTCTTTCTTCAGTTTCACGCCCTGCAGAGATGGGAGACACGGTGAAAACAGACTTGGACGTAACTTACTCTAGCTTCACGCCCTGCAGAGATGGGAAATATGGTGAAAACATACTGGGACGTAACTTACTTCAGCTTCACGCCCTGCAGAGATGGGAAATATGGTGAAAACATACTGGGACGTAACTTACTTCAGCTTCACGCCCTGCAGAGATGGGAAATATGGTGAAAACATACTGGGACGTAACTTACTTCAGCTTCACGCCCTGCAGAGATGGGAAATATGGTGAAAACATACTGGGACGTAACTTACTTCAGCTTCACGCCCTGCAGAGATGGGAAATATGGTGAAAACATACTGGGACGTAACTTACTCTAGCTTCACGCCCTGCAGAGATGGGATAATATGGTGTAAAAACATACTGGGACGTAACTTTTTACTCCAGCTTCACGCCCTGCAGAGATGGGAAATATGGTGAAAACATACTGGGACGTAACTTACTTCAGCTTCACGCCCTGCAGAGATGGGATAATATGGTGAAAACATACTGGGACGTAACTTACTCTAGCTTCACGCCCTGCAGAGATGGGAAATATGGTGAAAACATACTGGGACGTAACTTACTTCAGCTTCACGCCCTGCAGAGATGGGAGGTGCAGTGAAAACCGCCCGAGACTTTTCCTACTCCAGCTTCAAGCCCTGCAGAGAGGAGCTAGAGAATCGGTGAAAACAGGGCAACGTAATTTACTTAAGCTGCAAGATCATTAAGGGACTGTGGTTGCTTTTCGTAAAATATGTTCATTTCCGAAACTGGTTGTTTGTCTTCTGAATTGATGCGGGTCCTAGACGATCATCAACTGTGTTATACCAGTAGAACGGGGATTGCGCTGACATGGAATAGGGTCAGGGTGGATTGGAAGGCGGTAGATGACTGCCCCACCCGTGGTCAATTTATTGATATAGAGAACAAACAGCAAGATATTTCAACGCCCTTGTCTTTCAACATAGAAGAGATATGCCAATCTAAACGCGAGTCAATCCATCACAGCCTAAAGGTCGTTCAAATAGTTCACACATAATACATTTAGCAAGTGACATTGCGTGGTGTGCCCCTTTGGAATAAGGACCTGACCTTGACCTTGACCTTGACCTTACGGTATAGCGTTGTACTAAGGAGCTAGCAAAACACGAAATACGCTAGATATATAATTTGATATCCCCACCGAACTTCTATTTAATATTATCAATATTTATCGAAATGGAGATTACTTCCCTAGCTGATTATTTTCATAAAATATTATCAGTGACAGAATAATTATTCTAGAAATGTTTCACATAGCGGATACACTTCATTTTATCAGAAATTTGCGTGATGTGTCAATCCCGGGGGAAGATAAGATCTAACGCCGAGATATTAAATAACAACAATAAACAAAGCTAAAACCGATGGAGGATAATGCCAAATATTCTCCATATCTTAACTGTTAATTTTATTGTTACTCGTAATATTAATCACTCGACACGCAGGGAGATAGCCTAACCATAACAAAACAAACAAACAATAATCTAATAAGTCGAAAGAGCTCCACTATTTCTGGATCTAAAAGTGATAATTCTGATGTGATTTAAACATATTAAGATATCATATTATGACACAAGTTAGTAATTATCTTTCACATATTGAAGTAGTGTACTGGACTGGGGGAGTGTGTGTGTGTGTGTGTGTGGGGGTTGTTGGAAATTAAATGCTAGTTAGTAAATTCCTACCCTTTCTTGTGATAAATCAATTTAACTATTTTTATCATCACAATCTATCATGTTTCAAGTGTTGACATATTTGCAAGTTTGGCTAGGTTTCTGATGACCCCTAAGGGAATCAGCCTCCATCTACTGATGATGAAGCAATCACTCTCCTGTCGGGGATGACAATATGGGGTAATATTTGAATAACTGTGTGATTGTTATTCATTTATGCTCGATAAGCCTGCATGAACAAATCTGTTAGCCTTACGTTCTGTACGTATAGCGGTGTTATCTCAATGTGCCTTATCTTTATAATCATGTAAACGTATCATCGCTATCCCGTTCATTTCCACTTTTACTGTAACGAATTGTCATCTGTTCGGCGAAATTTTTTGTTTGTTTATTAGGGGTTTAAGCTGGGGTAAATATATGCCTGATTATAAATATATGCCTGGGGCATAATAATATTTGTAAGCAGTGTTGGTGAAGTTTTGTACCAGACCGAATTTAACAAGAAATTACATATATTTAGGTTTAAGTCCATTTGTGTTCGCGTGTGTTTCATAGAAAGTGTCTAGTCGTTGAATCAACTTAAAAGTAAAAACAAAACGTACCAAAGGTAGACAGTTAGGCCGTTCTTCAGCGTCTGCAACACAACTGGCGTTAAAATTATACATCGACTGGAGACAAACTGATGACATTTTGCCCACTCAACCCCCCTTTCACCCTTATAACAAGATGTGGTTAGCTTCCACGCCCCTGAACCTTGGGTTTTATTCCACACTGCAGCCCAGACCTTGGATCGTAACTCACCGCCTTTTCAGTGACGTCCCAACTGCTTTTACCGACTGTATGAATCAGACTTCTATTTGCTTGCTTGTTCCTTTCTCCGTTTTTGCCTGATGCATCGATTGTGCATGAGAAACAATAAATTTTACCTCCCAACCCAACGGGGAATGTGATAGCCTTGCTCCAATACAAGGCTGTACCGAGTGATACGTCCACGGGTAAGAGGGCAGCACTCACAGCAGTCCAGTCTTTTACAGGGAGAACTTCTTATTATATTTATCATGTAGAAATTATGATCTCAACTAACAGTTATTGTGTCATGGACTTATGCAGTTCTAGGGATCTGAGTGCGTAGACTGTTCTGTGGTCTTTCTGTTGCTCTATTCAGAAGCTCGCAGAGTGAGAAACCAAGGGAGCTTGTTGAAATGCGTTATTCGGTAATTTGCGATGCACGAGAGCTTGCGTTAACATGGATAAACGTTGCAGCCTGAAATATTCATGGGGAGGGATCATGCGGTACAAACCGATCTGGTGAAGACTGAAGCTGATGTAAACAATGAAAACTGCCGTAGGTCATTATCACTCACGTCTGCTGTGAATGGTGTAAGGGGAGATAACTGCGTGAGGTGTGATTCATGTTAGGGAAGACAACTTCATCATCTGCGATTGTTGATAGGGGAAACAAATATGTGAATGGTCATTGTTGTTAAGGTGGCAACCGCATCAGTTATGATTGTTATTTCAGGATACAACTGCATCAGTAGACTAATGCTTAGTCTCTGAATATATATAATTCTGATAGTAACAAACAAGCCCATTTAAATTGAAAAGGAGCCCCAGGGAAACCAGAGATTCAGAACCTGAGGAAATCTAGACTTGCTTTATTTAGGGCTTTAGCACTGCAGAGAGGGCTTGGCAGTAGGGAAAATAATGTGGTTCAGGGACTGTGAGACAGACTACTGCATCAGCTGCGACCGTTCTTGTTCGACAACAACGTCAACTGTGTTGCTGTGGGATACAACTATGTCAACTCACGAGTGATAACTATTTGATTTGATTGATTGATTACATGTAGGGGAAGGCACCTACACCAGCAATGACTGGAGATGATGGAGGTCACTGTTGTTTCGGGGTTCAGTATACATGAACCATGGGTACTTTATCTGCGAACTGAAACATATTTTAAAAAAAAGTATCCTTACCTTTAGAGCTGTGTCGCCAGTTCCTACTTGACACGCTGAGTTTGTATCGATTGAACTGACAGTTGTACCAGATGGGTACTGGAAAAACAACAACATTACCATGCACCAAATTATTCTAAATCTGAAACGTTGTTATGTTACTTTAGTCAATCTGCCATGCCAGATTAAATATAATAATTGTTATATGAAAGAATCGGATGGTCCATTTTGGAGAAGTATATTGAAGGTCAATGCTTAATTTAATACAGAGGAGGATCGTGAAAATATTTTCACGTCTTGTCTCTGGAAAAAGACATCATAGAAGATTGATAAAGAAGGAAAATACACGGGTCGTCCTAATCACCTTTTAATGTTTTAATGTTTTGTTGTGTGTGTTTCTTTGATTCAAATCACGTCTGATCATTGTATTGGAAGGAAACATGCGGTGACCTGAGTGTGACAAAGTGGGTTGTTCTGACGGAGTAATAGTAAATCTCCCTCTGAAACAACCCTGACATCCTTTTTGTGCATCTGATGCAGGGCATGCTCTCATCCATCCTCCACCAGTGACATCCCCGTGCCTGCAGCCGCTTTACACATGCACCTCTGTGTACACGTCTAATGCCGTTCCTGCCATCGGATCCAAGCCTCTGTCAGCCCATCAGTGATCCCTACAACACTTCGCCCCTCCCCCGAGTCGTCTGTCACCCGGGGGCGTCCGAGGCATCACTCTACGTCTATATTTTTCAGATAAGGCCGTCACATTTACACGCAACGTCACGGTAAAAACGGCGTACCTTCTGTCATTACAGGGGAAGAATTTCACAATTATTTTTCTAACATGCTAGTTAGGCAAGCAGAGAAATCCGTTGTATCAGGTTTGCAGATGGAAAGTTTCAGCAAGAAAGATATGAATGATTGTCCGCGGATATCACGCCAAACGTTTATCTTTTAGCCTACACTGCTCAACCCTAAAACCAACATTCCATGGCATTCGTTGTGCCCTATGCTTCGAGACCTCCACCTACCCTCCTATCTACCTGATATACCATTGTCAAACCAACCTATACCTACCTTCCTATCTACCCGCTATACCACTGTCAACCCAACCTATACCTACCCTCCTATCTACCCGCTATACCATTGTCAACCCAACCTATACCTACCGTCCTATCTACCCGCTATACCACTGTCAATCCAACCTATACCTACCTTCCTATCTACCCGCTATACTACTGTCAACCCAACCTATACCTACCTTCCTATCTACCCGCTATACCATTGTCAACCCAATCTATACCTACCTTCCTATCTACCCGCTATACCACTGTCAACCCAACCTCCACCTACCCTCTTATCTAACCGCTATACCATTGTCAACACAGGGTATACCTACCCTCCTATCTACCCGCTATACCATCGTCAACCCAACCTACACCTACCCTCCTATCAACCCGCTATACTACTGTCAACGCAACCTACTCCTACCCTCCTATCTACCCGCTATACCATTGTCAACACAGGGTATACCTACCGTCCTATCTACCCGCTATACCATCGTCAACCCAACCTACACCTACCCTGTCTACCCGCTATACCACTGTCAAACCAACCTACACCTACCCTCCTATCTACCCGCTATACCATTGTCAACCCAACCTACTATACCCTCCTATCTACCAGCTATACCACATTCTAGCCTACCTCATCTTTCCACACTATACCATTTCCCATCCGACCACCTACCACAAACCCGTGCAGGTCCGGGTTAGAATTGATCTTCAGTAACCCAAGCTTGTCGTAAGAGGTGACTCAGTAACGGGATCGGGTTGTCAGGCTCGCTGACTTGGTTGACACATGACATAGTATCCCATTTGCGTAGATCGAAGCCGATGCTGTTGATCACTGGATTGTCTGGTCCAGACTCGATTATTTACAGACCGCCGCCTTTAGCTGGAATATTGCTGAATGAGGCGTTAAACAACCAACCTACCACAAACCCTATCCGCTATCGCACGTCAGACCGATCTTCTTGCCGCTACAGGTTCTCCCAAATCGCCAGTATACAACGATCTTATTACAACGAACCGACTACAACGAACCAGTCTACAACCATACAACGTGAGGCTGACTGACGCCATCCTGAGGTATCCTAGCAACAACAGATACCTTGTTTAGGTCAGCTCAAAACTAATCTTCCAGGATCAAAAGGTCAGGTCTCCTCAAAGGACAAGTTGGCGACCTGCCCTCTATTACAAGAGACAGATTCAGCATCACACGATCAAATACCAGCTGTCAGTATCCCTATTAAAAAAGTATCTTCGCTCATGATGAGAATCGGATTTCTTGTCAACAAACTTTATGTTTTTACATCTTGTATTGTATGCGTTTCTTTCGTATATCCGTACCCACGCTTGTCATTCATGTTTTATTTGACAGTGTTTGATCAGAAGTTTGACAGTTATCAGGTGTTTTATGAACTGTGAAGAGGCAATACCTTACAAAGATTGAGCTCCCTCTGACGTGTATTTGTTTACCTGTCTGATAAAAGTCTGCAATAGGGGCCGTTTGAGTTCAGCGCCTAAACCAGCGCCGTTGCTATGAGCTCTGAAGAAAGACTTTCTCAATTGACATTATTGTCGAACAGGAATTTTAATTGATCCCTCATGTAGCGATTTTTGTTAAACGGAACACCAATCTATTTAAATGTTTAATCGATTGAAATTCCCTTGCGCTAGTTGGTGAGTCCAAACCTATCCATGGTTGAAGTTTAACCGCGTTATCTGGTCTCAAACAGGCAAAAAAAATGCATTACCTGACAAAAACGCATTCCTTTTAAGATTAAATAACAAAAACTCAGACTCTAAAAAGAAACACAGGCCAGGTCAAATTTGACTGGATTGTTGACTGTCGCCGATAGACAAAACATGCCGTCATCTAATTAGTACTGCAACATCTTGCCATCAATCATAGGTGGCGCTATGCCATCACGTGACTGGACCCAGTCGATCAATGTCTTCAGTCTACTTCTTTCAATATTTATGTTTCTGGTTCACTTTTCACCAACAGAGGCTGACATCAAATGCTTGTGATAAAAACTCGCCGTAAAAAATACAGGATGCATGGCCGATGTAGAAAAAACAAGCACATTTCCTCTCGTTTCAGGGAGACAAATTGACGTTCCTCTTCCCAGAAAGATTCATTTGTCTGCATATCGTAGCCATGTTACTACTATACACTATATTCCCGCATTGCTGCAACATTTAGTTGGGAAAGGATTCAACTTCAATAGGATGTCAGTGTAAAGGGGAGGGACATGTGTTAAGTTGATAGGAGGTGAAGGGAATGTATGTGTAGAAAGGGAAAGGGCGTGTACGTGGTTGATAGGGATGTGGAAGGGGTGTCTGTGTAGAGGGGAGGAGCGTGTCTGTGGCATATAGGAATGTGGATGGGATGTCTGTTGTGTAGAGGAGAGGGGGCGTGTCTAAAGGTCCATAGGAATGTGGATGGGATGTCTGTTGTGTAGAGGAGAGGGGGCGTGTCTAAAGGTCCATAGGAATGTGGATGGGATGTCTGTTGTGTAGAGGAGAGGGGGCGTGTCTAAAGGTCCATAGGAATGTGGATGGGATGTCTGTTGTGTAGAGGAGAGGGGCGTGTCTAAAGGTCCATAGGAATGTGGATGGGATGTCTGTTGTGTAGAGAGGAGAGGGCGTGTCTAAAGGTCCATAGGAATGTGGATGGGATGTCTGTTGTGTAGAGGAGAGGGGGCGTGTCTAAAGGTCCATAGGAATGTGGATGGGATGTCTGTTGTGTAGAGGGAGGGGCGTGTCTAAAGGTCCATAGGAATGTGGATGGGATGTCTGTTGTGTAGAGGAGAGGGGGCGTGTCTAAAGGTCCATAGGAATGTGGATGGGATGTATGTTGTGTAGAGGAGAGGGGCGTGTCTAAAGGTCCATAGGAATGTGGATGGGATGCCTGTATGCGTGTCTAAAGAGGAGAGGGATATCTGTTGTGCAGTCCTAAGGTCCATAGGAATGTGGATGGGGTGTCTGTGTAGAGGGGAGGAGCGTGTCTAAAGGTCCATAGGAATGTGGATGGGATGTATGTAGAGGAGAGGGGGCGTGTCCTAAAGGTCCATAGGAATGTGGATGGGATATCTGTTGTGTAGAGGAGAAGGGGCGTGCCTAAAGGTCCATAGGAATGTGGATGGGATGTCTGTGCAGAGAGGAGGGGCGAGTGTAAGATTAATTGAGATGTGGAGTGGGTGTTTATGTAGAGAGGGGGGGGGGGCGTGTCTCAGGTTAATAGGGATGTGGAGGGGTGTCTATGTAGGGTGAGGGCCTGTCTAAGGCTAATAGGGACCGATGTGGAAGGGATGTCTGTATAGATGGGAGCGGGCGTGTCTTAGGTTAATAGGGATGTTGAAGGGGTGTCAGTGTAGAGGGGAGGGGGCGCGTCTATGGTTAATAGGAATGTGGAGGGGGTGTTTATGTAGAGGGAAGGGGCGAGTTTAAGGTTAATAGGGATGTGGAGGGGATGTCTGTTGTGTAGAGGAGAGGGGGCGTGTCTGTGGTTAATGGGGATGTGAAGTGGGTGTCCGTGCAGAGGGGAGGGGCGTGTGTAAGATTAATTGGGATGTGGATTTGATGTTTATGTAGAGGGGTGGGGGTGTCAGAAGTTAACAGCGATGTGGAGGGGTTGTCTGTGTATGGGGAGGAGCGTGTCTGATGTTGATAGGGATTTTATGTTTTTTAAAGAAAGTGAGGGCGGGGAATTGGAGGGGTAATGAGGTGATGTTTGAGCAAACTTGCGTAAGTGTGATAGACTAACACAAAGTCTCTACAAATTTATAATTTTTAAATGAAAAAGGCAACTTAAGTAAACTGAAAACGAGCCCCAGTGAGACGGTAGATGAAAAACCTGAAAATGGTTAAAATTTAGACTTGCTTTCGTTAAAGCTATTGCAATACAGTTATGGGGTAAAGCAAAAGAGAGCGTAATGACTCCAGACACTGTGAGACGGACTAGGGTGTGTGAGGGCTACCGTCTTCGTGAAGAGTGACTCTCCAGACACTGTGAGACGGACTAGCATGTGTGAGGGCTACTGTCTCCGAGTACAGCGACAGATGTACATGGTGTGGTCGTGATGTTCAAAACAACCACGAACCACGTTTCATGTGGCAAACAAAATTGCCGCTTTAAGCAATGCCAATTCATTTAATCCAACTCCACATAGATGAGAACCTCTCTGGCACATCAGGCAACATTTCATCACAGTAGTTGTCAACACCGACGTCCACCAACACACTGTTTCATGCGAAAACATTCATAACTCTCATGTATAAATAAAGGCAAAATGTCAAAGTCAACGGCTATGTCAAAAGCTTGAAGTCGGCTTCGATTCATGTGTGAACAGTTGCATAAACTCATTATTTAAGAATTCGAGAGTTGTTGCTGAAAGCGGAAGGATCAGAACCTTGAGCTGCAGGTCTATGTGGATGTCGAGAATAGTTTTGCAGGGTTGTGTTTCGGGAATAGCCCCTGGAAATGGCGGGCCTCGCAGGGGACATTCTTTAAGCCAATTACATATTTACTTATGTCTTCGTGTTCGACAAAAAGGTTTAAAAAATTGATGACTTCATGCTTTTTTCTACGAAATGTTGAATGTTTTCTGCTGTATTGATACAGATCAAATTTCTTGAAAAAAGTGTCATTCAAAGCTCTCGATTACAGTCTTTGAAATTGTCATCCTATTTCTCACGGCCCCCTATATCCCCCTTGCGCTGCAGCCGTCTACCGAGCCGCACCGTGACCACCCTAATCCCCTCCCCCGGGGAAGGGCGTCAGGAAGACCCGGGAGGGAGACAGGCGACACAGGAAGCCTACCGCTGATACCACAGCTCGTACCATTTGATACGACCACGCGTGTCACGTGACGGTCACATGACGCGATTATAGCTATCATGTGATGACATTAACGTCTGCCACACCCATTAATGATTGACCTTCGCTTCTGTTCCCTCCATTGGAAATGACCTTTCCGCTTCAGGCAGCGCCACCTACAGAAGCAATGCACACTTCATCTGGTCTTGACAAGACATTATTTATAATAAGGGTTTAAAAATATTTATGAAATTACACACTCGTAGTTGTGTTACTTAAGTGTGTAAATATCACAAAAACACATTTAAAGCCAAAACACATATAAAACACTTATTAGATCCGGTGTCATTTTAATGACACAGTCATGGTGGCGCGGAGTTGAATCTGTCGTTGACATTTACAGCAAGCGTTCCCTGTCGAATAAACGTCAGTAAAAAGATAAGCCTGGTTACCCAGTTTCCATCTCTTCTCGTTTTCCTGCAGATTTATGCTTCTGTAAAGAAGAAAACCTTCTTAAGATCAACCTTTCCCTAGCTAAAACTAAATTTATGCCCAGAGTAAACGGAAGTCCCTTTCTGTACCACGTGCAACTGTTAACCTGGTGCTAACATACTATACAATACAAATAACCAGCGTTACTTTACTACAAAGGGAGGCAACCGCTTTGGGCGCTTAATGTCTGGTTTGATTGACCACCTTTCGGTTTTTTCTGTTAGTTTGGGGACGTCAAATTACAAAAAGAATTACGTGTAATTCATAGTTTTTAGCATTCTATTGCAGACAGGCCATTTCAAAAAAGTAAATTACCGCGGCTTTCATGTTTTTTTAACCCTAAGAATATCTCAAGAAAGTTAGACCTCCAACGGTTGTGGTCACAAATCGGAATTTATTTCAGCATTAAGATGGCCGTGCTTCGTCGGCCTCGTTCCACTAAGTTGATATAAGGCTGCTTTAAACATAAGGGTGTTCCACGCTGCCCCCATGGTACGTACATTTACCAGTATATGGCGGTAGCGCAGTATATAGCTCTTCCAGCACAACAAACATTTTCTCGCCTGACTCGTAATTCTTTTGAATTATTCAAATTGTTGAATTCCGATCGACGAAAGAAAGGGGAAAGTAATGCCATGCTAAAACTGATTTATTAGAGTTTTATTCATAAATGCGCCACGTATTTAGATAAGTATTATCTAACCATCAACATTCAAATATAATATTGTAAATCTTGGGAGTATCTGCCGCTTGAATTGTGATGCAGTTGTATTACATTTATAATCAATAACATAAAATATATTTTCTATATCCTCAATGATTTATTTATTCATATTTTAGAAGAATGGTATTTGGTATTATGGACGAGTCTTGTTACGAGGTAATCTGAAGCTGAATGAACACCATACTCCTAGTCTGGAATGATTCCGCAAGAGATTAATGTTGTTTTACGTCGCAATCAAATATATCAAGGCCCACAAGTCTAAGGGGCGGTGGGGTAGCCTAGTGGTTAAAACGTTCGCTCGTCACGCCGAAGGCCCGGTTTCGATTCCCGCATGGGTACAATGTGTGAAGCCCATTCCTGGTGTCCCTCGCCGTGATATTACTGGAATATTGCTAAAATCGGCGTAAAACCCAACTCACTCACTCACCGTTACTAGTCGTCTCTGAACGGGGGAAACCAAGAATGCAATGTTGTTTCAATGTGAATATACATCCCAAGTATTTCGGCTTTCGTTCAAGGGTGCGGTGGATAGGTCTGAACATACTAGCATATACATGGGGGTGAATGCAAAACACTACAAATGGTTTGAAATAGGTCTGTTGAATTATGAATCTTTTACATACTTTTTTAAAGCCTGAAATGTTTTAATGCCAGGGTATTACTGTAGAAAGTGCGTTAATCCGCAGACTCGTTCACAAGAGCAGAGAATAGCTGACCACGTAGGGTTGATCTGATCATCCCGTTAAACGATTACTGTGAACTACGGTTGTAACGAACCCGGAGGGATCGTTAGTTTTAGTTTATCATAACCGTAGGTCGTCATGGGCAATTCGACTAAAACATAGAGGCATTAGCCGGGACCAAACACGACGGTTCGTTATACCCGTCAGTTTACTGTACATGCACCCACATGCAAGTTTTACATGCAATTCCCCGAATTTTTAAAACCTCAGTATTCCATATAGAGCGACACCTAGCGGCAATATGAACTACTCAAAAAGAGTCAAGAAATACCTGATCTGTTCGGGTAAATGTTAGTCTAACAGTTCTTAACTACCTTTGGGTTGTATAAAAGTATATACAGGAATCAGATGGTTGTCTTACAAATAGTCATTTTTGCAGACTCGGATTAGTATTCGCTGCCGCACCCATTGCTTGTCGTATAGGATGCAACTGAAATGGGCGACCAGACTCGATGACTGTTAAATTGGTTTAAGTCGCCGTGACGTCGCTTCTCAATGCTCATGACATAAACCACTGGTTTGTCTGACATTCCATACAAGAGACCACTTGCAGAAAGCGCTATGACAGTCGTACGTCTGTATTTGGTAGTTACGATCACCTTAGCGTTAAGACAGTCGTGCGTCTGTATATGGTAGTTACGATCACCTTAGCGTTAAGACAGTCGTACGTCTGCATTTGGTAGTTACGATCACCTTAGCGCTAAGACAGTCGTACGTCTGTATATGGTAGTTACGATCACCTTAGCGTTAAGACAGTCGTACGTCTGTATATGGTACTTGCGATCACCTTAGCGTTAAGACAGTCGTACGTCTGTATTTGGTAGTTACGATCACCTTAGCGTTAAGACAGTCGTACGTCTGTATTTGGTAGTTACGATCACCTTAGCGTTAAGACAGTCGTACGTCTGTATATGGTACTTGCGATCACCTTAGCGTTAAGACAGTCGGGCGTCTGAATATGGTAGTTACGATCACATTAGCGCTAAGACAGTCGTACGTCTGTAGTTGGTAGTTACGATCACCTTAGCGTTAAGACAGTCGTACGTCTGTATTTGGTAGTTACGATCACCTTAGCGTTAAGACAGTCGTACGTCTGTATATGGTACTTGCGATCACCTTAGCGTTAAGACAGTAGTGCGTCTGAATATGGTAGTTACGATCGCATTAGCGCTAAGACAGTCGTACGTCTGTATATGGGAGTTACGATCACCTTAGCGTTAAGACAGCCGCGCGTCTGTATTTTGTAGTTACGATCACCTTAGCGTTAAGACAGTCGTACGTCTGTATATGGTAGTTACGATCACCTTAGCGTTAAGACAGTCGCGCGTCTGTATTTGGTAATTACGATCACCTTAGCGTTAAGGCAGCCCCACGTCTGTATTTGGTAGTTACGATCACCTTAGCGTTAAGACAGTCGTGCGTCTGTATATGGTAATTACGATCACATTAGCGTTAAGACAGTCGTACGTCTGCATTTGGTAGTTACGATCACCTTAGCGCTCAGCCATTCGTACGTACGTGTATCGGAGTTACGGTCACCTCAGCGCTACCATCTCTTTGTACAATGGCACCCAGGCCAATATGCCCGGAATATTGCTGACTGTGAAGTAGAACGACAAATTTCAAATGGTTGTGTGAATTACTTACACATTTCTTTACCAGCTTTATTTCCACAGATACTCAGACAAAATACCGCTAATTCTACCACACTGAAATATTGAGTGGAAACCCACACGTGATGACTGCACACTGTAAACGTAAACGGTCAATATGCCACAAAAAGCACACTTGTCGGTGAAACAGTATGTACATCCACTAAAATGAAATATCTTCGCTATGAATGTTTTGTCTATTTCAATACTAATCGCGTGTGTGTATCCAATCGAAAACTGTCAACCTTTAGTACTGCTTATATATGCTCTGTTATTTCAAGTGTTCCCATGTGATGTGGGTGGCATTGAGACGTATCATAGTTTAATGGGTCAACCTGTCTTTTCTTACGTTACAAAACAATACGTCTTTCCTAAATCAACACACTTGCCCTTTCCCGTTCACACGAAAATCCACCTGTGTACGCAATACCGGAAGTCCCGCGGGTGGGAGCCGCCATCTTGGTAACAAATTGAACCAATCCCATGTGAAAACATTACCACTTGAACAACCAATGGGGCCATTCCCTTGGGAGTTAGGTTCCACCTTCTAACCAATCAAATTACGCCAAGCTGACAAGGTGGAAGTGTAATTGCCGCCTGTGTACGCATATAGTTCACCACTGTCGGTCTTGTCTGGTGGCTTGGGATAACGGTATTATTTATTTATAGTGTAAAAAGGTTACTTCTCCTAATATGACAGTTATAAAGTCCAGACGTTGTCGAATACAGAAAATGAGCTTATACTTATATATCCAGTGATGAAACAAAGACCAGAGAGGGTTTCGCGTGAGATAAAAACAGCATTTAGTTAACAATGCTAGAACCAAAAAGGAAAATTAAATAGAGCGATGTTTTGAACGCAAAGCTGAAATAAATGGGTAATTCAGTATATCATTGAATCACAAATTTATGTATTTTTGAAAGACAAGGAGGGGATGAGTCAGTTTGGTTTTACTCCGCATTTAGCAATATTCCAGCAATATCACGGCGGGGGACACCAGAAATGGGCTTCACACATTGCACCCATGTGGGGAATTGAACCCGGGTTTTCAGCGTGACGAGCGAAACCTTAACCACTAGGCTACCCCACACCCCCAACGGCAAGGATAGACATGATTATCTATATGGAAATAACAATACTCTATACCACGTCAAGAGTTAGAATAGGCAAACTATAATTAAAAAAATGCATATAATTTTCTCTTTTTCAAAATAGTTCATATTATGGTGGCCTGGATCGTAACACATTTCACTTTTGCCTGCTGCACATGACACATGCTGGTGTCAAGGACGATCACGACATCGTCGACAGGGGAACGACGTTGATTAAACCCGACTTCTAACAGCCAGGAATAGAAAATCAATCTCATTAAAGCCAGATAATGAAAGAAATGTTGGTATTCTCACCCTCCTAACTCGTCGCACTTGACACGCGAGCCCTCCGCGAGGGGAAGCGCCATAAATGACGACACCCTCGGCAGCATCTCGCGACGTGAACGACTGGTATACGTCATTAACATGGACGTGTATTACGGCACTGTTATCTTAAGCATATTAATCCGTGGCAGGGATAGACGGCATATAAATAAATAATAAAACCCTGCCCGGGAAGCGAGGCATGACATTGAACGGTGTCGGAGCTTCTTACAGTGGAATTCCTAGGGGGTTCTCAACATATAAGTCTATCAATCTTCTATGGGGACTATGGGCTACCAATAAATCACCATGAAATACACAGGAGAATGACTGCGATCACCCATCTGAGGGCAGCTGTCAGAACGTGAGTTCGGCTGCAGAAGCTGAAGCCGTTGAAGCGGGTGGCTTGCAACATCGCGCTGCCATCCCCTGCGGGAAGGGAGCTGTGAACCGGTCCATTCACTACCGTAGCTGAGAGGAAAGATGCGGCGATGCTTTCAGGGGGAACAGGTTTCCTCTTTCACGTTGTCACTGTCAGTGTGTGTAGAGTTTAGCATGGGCTGATTGGCAGTGTATGTTGTAGATAGGACAAGCCACATCACAGTTTGCAGAACATATACAGCCTGGCTGAAATCTGTTTGGACGTTTTGTACAGTTTGAGATATACCGTTATGTTTTAGTGAATGAGGTTATGTCAAAATCGTGCATGAAAAAAATCGATGTAAACGAGAGGATTTTTTATCCATGGAAATGTATAATCTGTTTTAAGAGATATTTTTAGATGGAATGGGGGCTTATATCAATCATTGAAAGTACAGCCAGTTTAAGTTCTATATACAGAATGACAACAATAACAGAAGAATTACAATTACTAAGAAAGTGTAATCCCAAATATAACATATGTTAAATAACAGAAGGGGTTTTAGATTGTTAACATCCGTTATATCGGTGAGTAGTGTGCTTCAATGCAATAACGATCCTTTTCATGGTGACAATAGTTATATGACACACACCACACACACATAAGTAAACGCCCGCTATAACGAGACAGTTTAAAATGTTAAAGATAATTTGAAATAATAACCTAGATTTAATGTACGACACTATCAGCGATTAGATTTCATTAGCACGATAAAACAAAGTATTCATCCTCAGTTTTCGGGACAGGTGACTCGGCATATAATATATGTTTGTCTCAGTTTGCATAACTAATGGGCACAAAGCACTGCAGATGAATAATGCATGCCAAGGTCATCATCAACATCAAGCCTGTGAGAAGATTCGGTCTTTGGGCACGTCTTCGTGGGAAACACTAGAGGCCTTAGCATCAATCCTTACAAAGTCTGTAGATCTAACCACCCAGTACGTAGTACGTATTGCAGCAGGGACGAAAACATGACCTTCACCTGTGTTCAAAATGGACAAAACGTACGTGAGTGAGTTTAGTTCTACGCCGCTTTTTTGCAATATTCCAGCAACATCACGACAGGGGACACCAGAACACCAGAAATAGGCTTCACACATTGTACCCATGTGGTGAATCGAACCCGGGTCTTCGGCGTGACGAGCGAACGCCTAACCACTAGGCTACCCCACTACGATGAAATTCTCTATTTTGCCTTGTAATATATGTTTCCGTGTGTTTTCAGGTGAAAATTGATTTTGCATTTCTTTGTGACAGGTGCCACCGATGCGGCATCGTACGTCCATCTTTCTCCTACATCTGGTACCATCACTATTTGATAGTTATTTATAAACACATGCTAGTGAAAAGCCGGAATATAATACGACAATTTTCGCATCACAACAGAGAATTCTTATGAATATGTGTTTTGTTATTATCTTCGTTTGTAGTTATGTTCTATTTATGTTTTTATGTGTGTTCACAACATAAACGATATGTTTTGGGGTTTCTTTTGTTTAACGTCAACGGAAAAGGAAAACAATTATGTCGTGAAACCTAATCCATTGATGGAGCTTGTTCTGGACAGACCGGATACATTGGAACAGGTAAACATGAACATCGCCCGGATGCTGTGCATACACCGTACGTGCACCCGTCCGCGTCGCCGGAGGAGATGTTAGTTCACACAGAGCGAATAAGTAAACACGCCGACACACTTTCCTCAAATCACATAAATCTTCCAGTATTTTGACACGGTATTCGCCTAGGAAGACAACAGCATCGGAGAATTGAAAGAAAACGAGTCTGGTTTGAAGATTACGTTTTATCCCGTTGGTGTTGGTAATTGGAAAATGTTGCTGCTTGCGGCGTGTTATAGAACCGTCGGCTATCCCTCATATCGTCTGTGTATGGATGTTGAAGGTTTGAATCCATCCACCATCTTGTCCGAGGATCAATCAGTGCCACGCCATGCCCGAGTCACGTAATGGCTGACAACAGCCGGGGATTACGCATGTTGTTTACGCCAAAATTAACAACTCGGAAATACCTCTCGAAACGACCCCCATCCTTATAGCGCGGCTACAGCATGTGTTTTCGGGCAAATTGAGTACCTGAGAGGTTTCAAATTGAAATAAATGAGCTCGGCATTAACCTTTGTATGCAGGTCAGGCTTTAGTAACACCGTCCTGTTGAGCTCCTTCGCGTCCTTGACCTTAAGGCGACGAGCCAGGTTACTGACAGGAAATGACGTTAACCTGTCGATGGAGAAGTGCTGCCGTGTTTGACGGAGTGACGGGAATGTTTCCGGGTCAGTGGAAAGATGGCGGTCATTAGGTTTGTTGTTACACCATGACATAATATCCGCCTCGCTCACCTTAGTATCACTGACCTTGACTATGACCTTCCGATTCCTGCGTGCACTTGCATGCGCCGGCAAGGTAATGTCAACATTGGGGCAGGGGTTATACAGCCGGTGCAAGTCACATATCTATTAAGTGTGGAATTCAAGAGGGTTGGAGGCACGTGCAGAGAAAATTGCGTTTTGCAAACAAATCCGAGACGGACACGTAAGCGTGATTTTGTACAACGTACAAGCTGGACTGACGACATTGTAAAACATGACGTTGTTATCTATCTATCTATATCTATCAATGGAAAAACTTATATAGCGCCATATCCAGAAATAAACTGCTCTGCAGCGCTTGAGACTCCGATCGAAAGTTAGTTGTTGTATACTTCACGGAAGTAATGAGTCTTTAGCTGTGATTTGAATGAGTCCAGGTCGTGGTTAGATCTCAGGTGTTGTGGGAGTTGATTCCACAAGTTTGGTCCGGCAATTTGAAAACAACGGCTGGTGATGCGACTGGTTTTTAGTGCAGGTGGCTGAAGGAGAAACTGGTGAGAGGATCGAAGAGATCTGACAGGTTGATATCTGGTTATCATGCTGGAGAGATACTGAGGGGCTTGATTGTGGAGACACTTGAAGACAAGCAGGACAACTTTGTACTTGATCCGCTGTGGCACTGGCAACCAGTGTAGATGTTGGAGAATTGGTGTGATGTGATCGTGTCTAGCTGTTCTTGTTGCGACTCGGGCTGCTGAGTTTTGTACAACTTGTAACTTCCTGATCAGACATGATGGCAAACCTTGCAGGAGTGAGTTACAGTAGTCAATGCGTGACAACACACAGGCATGGACCATGGAGATGGCGGTTCTTTCGTACCAAGGCAATGTTGCGGATATGAAAATAAGATTTCCTGCAGACAGAGTTTATGTGAGACTCAAGTGTCAGGTTTGAATCGAAAATGACACCGAGATTTCGGACCTGTTTGCTTGGGCTGATCTTATGGTTGCCGATGTGGAAATCTGGTAATACAATGTCGTTACACGAATGTTTGGGCATTATGATAAGAAACTCGGTTTTGTCTCCTTTCAGCTTTAGATAATGGGATGTCATCCATTCTTTCATGTCGTCAATGCATGTTTCCAGCACTGTGAAGGTGACATAAATGGATGCTTTCACCGACGGTTTGAATGCCATGTATAGCTGAGTGTCGTCTGCGTATAGATGGAACGAGAGTCATGTGATCGTGCGATGTCACCGAGTGGTGAAGTCTAGATGGTGAACAGAATGGGCCCCAACACTCATTGTGAGAGATTACACAATTCGCATCTCAACAGTCCTTCTCAGTAACACCGGTGATGTTGAATGTTAATGAGTAAGTGGTGATAGCTTCTTGTACTAAGCGTCCATGGGAGTCAAACGCAACTGGTCGCTGTCTCTTTGATCCCCATACACAACTGATTACCATTCAAAACATAGAGATTCAAATCTCTCGTACTTCATTTGTATCCGAGTTTGAACAGTCTGTATATATGTATTGGACTTCATAAACATTCTTCCTTGCCAAGTCAACGAAGAGTGTCGAAGATCAGTTAGAGATTAAAAGGGTCAAGGGTGGCCCTGTCATCTGAGGCACGGACTTACGTTTAGAAAATATATAGATTTCTAGAAACAAACAATTCCATTTACTCTGGACCTGAGAAAATTCTAATCTTGGGCTTCTGTTTTACAGGTAGGACTGGACTGTGAGACAAATTACCTGTACATAAGCGTCACGGTTCCCTGTTCAGAGGTGGATCCTTAGGCACGCCATAAACCAATCCTCGTGCCCAGAATCCCAGTGCACATCCGAGTTTGCTCCTGGGATTCGTCAGCAGCAAGCCCATGCTCGTTGGTTTCCCCGAAGTTAAGTTTAATTTTTGAAATGAACATACATGTATTTAACAGGGGGAAACGTTCTTAATTATCATAATATAACATGACAAATAGGAACCAAGATTCCTTTTGCTGTAATCTAGACTTGCCAAATATTATAGACTTGCTGTGGCTGTATTTGATATCTTGTATCACTGTGACGGATAAACAATGGAGGATACAAATTAAGCGGAAATATTCTATAACACTAAGTACCAATCTGCAATTGTAAAGTGATCTGCATGTTGATGGCGATTACAACCAATGGACATAATGGCCCTGTATAGTTCATCAATCTATTTGCATCGTATGTATTGTGATGCTGGGCGATGATGACAAATCATTGCTTAAAACGGAAAATCTGGCCCTGAGTGAGTGCGTGTGTGTATTGGTAGGATACCAGCTACCTCATTCGAGCCACCAGGAGAGACATGAAAACCACTACTTGGGACCTGATTGAGTGTAAAGATCTACCATGACATTCCGGAACTGGATATGCAACTCAGTGGTCGATGATATCAACAGCCCATATACACACCAGCAGCCATCCTAAAGATGGTATGTTGGGACCCACCCACGTATTGTCAATACGGTTACTGAGTCCTCTAAGCTACTGTTCCCCCTGGACAAGCATGGGTACTGAATACGACTGATGGTCTTCTTTGCTTCCAGTGGCAAGGATCGGTGATGGCACCCTCTGAATCTTTGTTAGTAGAACCACTACCGCATGCTCTGTCGCCTGCTAGAAGACCAGCTATGACTGACAACTTTTCCTCTTTCCACAAGAACGGTTTCTGGATAAAAGCATTTCGCTTCCTGTCCCAAGAACGGGTAATGGAAACCTATTTTGCGTCTTGCACTGAGAACAAGTACTGGAAACCCTTTGGCTTCATGGCCCAAGAATGAGTACGTGAAACCGTTTTGCTTCTTGTCCCAAGAATGGATACTGAAACCCTTTCCTTGCTACTAGCCCCAGTAACTGGTGCTTGTCGTCCAATTTGCCTTCAGCCTCAAGAACGGGTGCTGAAAACGTATTTCGCGTCCTGCTTCAAGAACGGGTCATAGTTTCTTGTTTGCCTCTTGTCTCAATTTTGTCTCTCCCCACAAGAACCTGGTTTGCCTCTGGAACGGGTACTACTTCCCTGTTCATACTAAAGTAGCATGGGGCCGCCTCCGTGGTGTAGTGGTTAGAGCGTCCGCCCGGACTTCAGTCTGGCGGGCTAGTACAAGCAGCCGCACATACACATACACACGCATGCACGTCGTCATATGAGCGAAATATTCTCAAGCACGACATTAAACCCAATTTCACCTCACCTAAAGTAGCATGGTCTAGTCTGCGTCCTTCACAAAACCGATCGTAGACCAACTACAGAAACCCCTATACTTTAACATCAACCTACGACAAACGCACGCTACGATAGCTTTGTGAAACGGCCCTGCTCGGAAGGAAGACAGACTGTAGAAAACGACGTTACCTTCAATGTAGGTAGCGCCAACATTAATCTCCACTTGTGTTTCGTCGGGTTAATCTATAAATTTATATACTTCTGCTTTCTTTTATATATGAACACCAAAGCTCAAAACATATATTTCTTTCCTTTAGATAACACCAACGTTTGTGATGACTGGAAAGCGTTCCAGCCACATACCTTCCCATGATGCCACAGTATGATAACAAGTCACATAACGGATCTAGACCTTCAATATATCTAATTATCAAACGGGTCTTGTCTTTGCTCAGAAGCCCTATGTTTGCGTAGGAGAAGTTGAAAACAAAAGTGTGTTTGTTTAGCGTGAAACGCCTATTGAAAATGGTCTGGTTGAAAGTATGTAATTAGCACAGAAGCCTACTGCTACCTAGCTTATCATCAAGCTTGGATTATTTCTCCTCATTGCTTCCTGTTATATTATATCCGAAGACAAGAGAGGCCACATACTTTTTGCAAACTCGACGCTTGTTCAAAGTTGGCCTGCGTCTTCAAATCTGTCATGATAAATTGAAGGCCGATAGCCATGAAATACTACACCAAAAATCCTTGTAAAATTTTATCTGTGAGATACCTTTGCCCCGATAGTGTATAAATAATGCGTACATTGAAAAGTGTTGAAATCCTTTTTTCCTAGAACCGAGTTTTTTGTCAGGGAAATAGTTTCCATAATTATATGCCACCCTTGCTTTAGATGATAGAAGGGCACTCTGGGAGGAACATATCTATCCAATAATCATAAGATACCGCCTAGACATGTAACTTCCGTTTGCATGTCTGCCGGGCGCCGGCGAGTTTAACAAGATGCTTTTCACATGAATGACCACGTTAGTATCGCGAGATGTGTAGCGAGGTATCGCGAGATTTGATTTTGTTTGATGCACAGGCAATACAATTGGCTTATTGTACATTGCAGCACGAATCTTGGAACTGTAGCTCGGGGAATGTCGGAAAAATGTATGCGAAGACAAAATGCGATAGAGGAAATGGGTAATAGAACACGTCCATAAACAGGGATCTGAAATAGAGAAAATTGTATGAAGAGTAAGGTCATCTTGAAAAGACAAAAGAGATAAAAATGGTTGTAGCATCGTGTTCAACATGGTGCAAAGGTAATGGTGGGATTTTCTGGAAGCATCAGATTCTAGGACGATGAGGTTCTTCTCATCCTTTATCAACGCAGGTCCTTCTCATTCTAAACAGCTGTCAAGAAGAATTTATACTCGCATGTTGATGGAGGCGAAACATGGAACAAAAATAAAAGGGTTATTCGATGGTGATTTATTCGATACGAATATCGTGTGTGTTGTTTTTTACCTTAGGTTTGCAATGTTTTGTGACTATTTTCAGCCTAGATACATTTTGATCACGATTGTAATCGTTTCGTTGTCAAGTGACTGCCATTTGCTCAACATACACACAACACACACGCAGTTCATTATAATAATGTTTTCAAAAACAAAATTTAAACAAGAAAATCATAGTTTGAGACCGATTTTGTTGAGAAGAACATAAAGAGATGCATTCTGGACGTACTATCTATACCGTCTGTTGGTTAAACACCCCACACAGAATCATGAGCATCGATCTTCGCATGGGGAAGAATAACATCGATTCGCCAACTGGAGCCGGGCAGTCAGTGAGATATCCAGTTACATCATGGCACTCCAGCAAAGTGTAGCAGGAAAGTCCAGTGTGGCAGTTCCTGGACCAACGAGCACCTGGTGCAGACAGACCAAGCCAACCAAAAGCCAGCGGATCCTGACACGGTCATAAGGGACACAACGCGGATGTAGCGAGGGCTGATTGTATCTTTTCCAATATTTCGACAAAAATACGATTTTCATCTTATCATCATCTAATAGCTTTCCTGGTAATTTTGCATTTATTATTTTCAAAATCGTTTTTAGAAACATTTCATGTAATTCGGTTTTACTTGTATACCTTCCCATATTTAGTCATTCTTATTATTGTTCAATAACCTTCATTGCAGTTTTGCTTTTATTACTTCAAAAATCAATATTTTTGCGACACATATATTGTTTCATTTTATTTTAAAGAGAAAATCAGCTTCCAATTAATATATATTTTTGTCTCCTAAATATGTGTAAGTAATGCGTATTTTGAATGTTTTAGAATCTCACGTACGAAATAGAATCTAAATTGGTTAAGGATGCCTAATCGACTTCGGTGGAAAAAAAACACACGCTTGTGTGGAAGAGGAGATAAATGTCAGCAGAGAGGTTTATGACATGTCAGGGTGACTAGTTAATTGGAGTCTATGATTTAATGCCTTAAATGTATTAAATTCAAGCTTGTGTATTTTGGAACAATGACGCTACCCTGGCCTATACCCCTCCCCGTGTATAAACGGCGATCTACGTCGCCCGCTTCTCGATAAGCGTGTCCATCTCATTCGCCGGCAGCTGGGTGGCGAGGTGTTCACTAATCTACTTAGAACATAATACGGCCTAAGAGACTAAACCCGTAATTAATACAACCTGTTGTAATTAAGAAGGAGTTACAGATGCCCGTTAGCGGGTAATACAGAGCCCAGTCAAATTTTAGTGCCAGGTTAGACTGTAAAATGATCTATTCGTAAGGTTAAGGTGTCCCAGCGATTACGACCAGCAGTTGTTATGCTCCCCCAGACAACAGCGACGCGTGTGTAGGGTAGTGCCGGACATATTTGTATGCCTTAGTCAACAGGAAATCGCTGATTTGTGCAAATTATTACTGATGTCGTGTCAAGAGTTTCTAAACTTTAATAAAGCACAAAGTGAGTTCATCTTTTCCTGAAAGCGACAGTTAGGGAACATATCATTTATAGACCGGCGGGATACAGACCGCTCCCTCCCTCACTCACTCACTCACTCAATATAGGCAGCTCAGCCAAGACCGACACACCTTCATTACAGAGAGACTCACTCTAATGCCCAGTTCAGTCTAGACTGACACACCTTCATTACAGAGAGACTGATTCTAATGCCCAGCTCAGCCAAGACCGACACACCTTCATTACAGAGAGACTCATTCTAAAGCCCAGTTCAGTCTAGACTGACACACGCCTTCATTACAGCTCAGAGAATCATTGACTCATTCTAATGCCCAGTTCAGTCTAGACTGACACACCTTCATTACAGAGAGAATCGTTGCATTGTCCAGTTCAGTCTAGACTGACACAGCTTCATTACAGAGAGAATCGTTGCATTGTCCAGTTCAGTCTAGACTGACACAGCTTCATTACAGAGAGAATCATTCCAATGCCCAGTTCAGCCAAGACCGACACACCTTCATTACAGAGAGAATCATTCTAATGCCCAGTTCAGTCTAGACTGACACACCTTCATTACAGAGAGACTCATTCCAATGCCCAGTTCAGTCTAGACTGACATACCTTCATTACAGAGAGAGAAGCCCAGTTCAAATGACACACCCCAGCATTCAGCCCAGCTCAGCCAAGACCGACACACAGCTTCATTACAGAGAGACTCATTCAAATGCCCAGCTCAGCCAAGACCGACACACCTTCATTACAGAAAGACTCATTCAAATGCCCAGTTCAGTCTAGACTGACACACCTTCATTACAGAGAGAATCATTGCAATGCACAGTTCAGTCTAGACCGACACAGCTTCATTACAGAAAGATTCATTCAAATGCCCAGTTCAGTCTAGACTGACACACCTTCATTACAGAGAGAATCATTGCAATGTCCAGTTCAGCCAAGACCGACACAGCTTCATTACAGAGAGACTCATTCAAATGCCCAGCTCAGCCAAGACCGACACACCTTCATTACAGAAAGACTCATTCAAATGCCCAGTTCAGTCTAGACTGACACACCTTCATTACAGAGAGAATCATTGCAATGCACAGTTCAGTCTAGACCGACACAGCTTCATTACAGAAAGACTCATTCAAATGCCCAGTTCAGTCTAGACTGACACACCTTCATTACAGAGAGAATCATTGCAATGTCCAGTTCAGTCTAGACTGACACAGCTTCATTACAGAGAGAATCATTCCAATGCCAAGTTCAGACTAGACTGACACGCCTTCATTACAGAGAGAATCATTCCAATGCCCAGTTCAGTCTAGACCGACACACCTTCATTACAGAGAGACCCATTCCAATGCCCAGTTCAGTCTAGACCGACACACCTTCATTACATAGAGACCCATTCCAATGCCCAGTTCATTCTAGACTGACACACCTTCATTACAGAGAGAATCGTTGCAATTCCCAGTTCAGTCTAGATTGACACACCTTCATTACAGAGAGAATGATTGCTATGCCCAGTTCAGTCTAGACTGACACACTTTCATTACAGAGAGAATCATTGCTGTGCCCAGTTCAGTCTAGACTGACACACTTTCATTACAGAGAGAATTAGTCCAATGCCCAGTTCAGTCTAGACTGACACACCTTCATTACAGAGAGAATCGTTGCAATGCCCAGTTCAGTCTAGACTGACACACCTTCATTACAGAGAGAATCATTGCAATGCCCAGTTCAGTCTAGACTGACACACCTTCATTACAGAGAGAATCATTGCAATGCCCAGTTCAGTCTAGACTGACACACCTTCATTACAGAGAGAATCAGTCCAATGCCCAGTTCAGTCTAGACTGACACACCTTCATTACAGAGAGAATCATTGCAATGCCCAGTTCAGTCTAGACTGACACAGCTTCATTACAGAGAGAATCATTGCAATGCCCAGTTCAGTCTAGACTGACACACCTTCATTACAGAGAGAATCAGTCCAATGCCCAGTTCAGTCTAGACTGACACACCTTCATTATAGAGAGAATCAGTCCAATGCCAAGTTCAGTCTAGACTGACATACTTTCATTACAGAGAGAATCATTGCTATGCCCAGTTCAGTCTAGACTGACACACTTTCATTACAGAGAGAATCAGTCCAATGCCCAGTTCAGTCTAGACTGACACACCTTCATTACAGAGAGAATCGTTGCATTGTCCAGTTCAGTCTAGACTGACACACCTTCATTACAGAGAGAATCATTCCAATGTCCAGTTCAGTCTAGACTGACACACCTTCATTACAGGGGGAATCATTGCAATGCCCAGTTCAGTCTAGACTGACACACCTTCATTACAGAGAGAATCATTGCAATGCCCCGTTCAGTCTAGACTGACACACCTTAATGGTTGAATGCATGACTGTATTATTGGAATCGTGAGGTTATGTAAGTATTTATAGATAGTATTCCCAGTCCGGAATGAGAGGTGTTCGTATTAACAGGATCCGGGCTATAGAATATTGTTTTGTTTATATACCAGTTACTTGAACGCAGCTCTTAGTAATAAAACAGCAATATCCGAGGCCTGTAAACCATCGAGTCCCGTGATTGATATTGTGAATACCTATCCACACCGCCGGGATACGACGACACGATGACATATCAACCAAGTTACCTGTTTTAATTTAGCGCCGGGTCCATTTGGCTGTCGTCTCTTACGAGGTTTACGAGGGTTAGTTGTGTTTGTTGAAATTGCATAGTCCTTTAAGTCACTGACACTGGTTTCTTTCTATGAAAGCGACTGACAATTGTCTACATCGTGTACATCGCTTTTAGCAGTCATCTTAATCGACGTGAAGATCAAAACTCAGACCTTCGTCGTCACAAGCGAATGCTTTACCCACATGGCCTCTCCAGTGCTGGGGGCGGTGGGGTAGCCTAGTGGTTAAAGCGTTGGCTCGTCACACCGAAGACCCGGGTTCGAATCCCCACATGGATACAATGTGTGAAGCCCATTTCTGGTGTCCCCCGTCGTGATGTTGCTGGAATATTGCTAAAAGCGGCGTAAAACCAAACTCAGTCAGTCAGTCAGTCTCCAGTGCTGAGTGTAGCTTTAAAAACCATACTAACAACGGTACATGATCTCAACCACTCTTGCAAAATGTCGATTGAAATAAGACCAAGCTAATAACAGAAATTAAATAAAGGGTGATACACAGATGCGAAACAAAAACTAAAACGGTTTATCCACTCTGCATGTCATTGCGTCATACGACCTCGTAGGCATATTAAACTCTTTATGCTTTACTAATATGGCAAGATGACAAATGCTGCAATTTATAGACGAAAGTCATCCGTTTATGAGGGGCGATTAGTGCCATACAGTCGCAGGACGAGACGTAGTGTGTGGGGAGTGCGCTTCCACTGAGGTGTGACAGTGTGCCATGGATTACCCGATATCCCAATCACGCCATGATCTTCTGTCTAGCCAGAATAAATACCACAAATGTGTGACTCATTAAATACCCCAGCAATGAACTATACAATCCATATGTTTCTTTAAAGGGAAAGTTAACTTGAAAAATGAAAACCTGATATACTTGTTTTCATGCCAAATTAATTGCTTTGAATAAATGGAGATTTGAATTTCAAGTTGATGCTGTTTTACGTCTATTGGGTAACGAATGTGAAGGTTGAAAATAGGACTGGGGAGAGTGTACGTTTACAACGACGCCCATAGAAACACAGCACCCAGTCGGAGGCAAACTATCCATTGAAATAGCACTTGACGTGTATGTTTTCGATCTGGTTCTGACTTTCAGAGACGAAGTTAAACACACATATGCCAATAGATATCCTATTTACCTTTGTTGGAAACGCATGATTGTGGTTTTGACAGTTCTGTTACAATCAGTTTGACGTCTACAACATGACCGTGTCTGTCCAGGGGTTCATCGACCCGTGAAGATCCGAGTTCGAATTGGGCTTCAGCAACCCGATTTTGTCGTAAAAGGCGACCAAAGGAATCGGGCGATCAGACTCGCTGACTTGGTTGACACGTGTCGTCGTATCCCAATTGTGATGCTCATGCTGTTGATCACTGGATTGGATTCGATTGTTTACAGACCGCCGCCATGTAGCTGGGACATTGATGGCTGCGGCGTAAAACAACAACCAACCAGAGGGTTCATCTATTATATGTAAATATGTGACAGAGACGTATCACACATCACCGTGATATTATAGGTGAACAAACACATGTCACTTAACATGACAACGTATGTGACGGCACCTCACTATATCACACACCACCTTGACAGGTTATGTGACGGCACCTCACTATATCACACACCACCTTGACAGTTTATGTGACGGCACCTCGCTATATCACACACCACCTTGACAGTTTATGTGACGGCACCTCGCTATATCACACACCACCTTGACAGGTTATGTGACGGCACCTCACTATATCACACACCACCTTGACAGGTTATGTGACGGCACCTCGCTATATCACACACCACCTTGACAGGTTATGTGACGGCACCTCGCTATATTACACACCACCTTGACAGTTTATGTGACGGCACCTCGCTATATCACACACCACCTTGACAGTTTATGTGACGGCACCTCACTATATCACACACCACCTTGACAGGTTATGTGACGGCACCTCACTATATCACACACCACCTTGACAGTTTATGTGACGGCAACTCGCTATATCACACACCACCTTGACAGGTTATGTGACGGCACCTCACTATATCACACACCACATTGACAGGTTATGTGACGGCACCTCACGATATCACACACCACCTTGACAGGTTATGTGACGGCACCTCACTATATCACACACCACCTCGACAGGTTATGTGACGGCAACTCGCTATATCACACACCACCTTGACAGGTTATGTGACGGCACCTCACTATATCACATACAACCTTGACAGGTTGTGTGACGGCACCTCACTATATCACATACAACCTTTATATTGACAGGTTGTGTGACGGCACCTGACAAGTTGTGTGACGGCACCTCACTATATCACACACCACCATGACAGGTTATGTGACGGCACCTCACTATATCACACACCACCATGACAAGTTGTGTGACGGCACCTCACTATATCACACACCACCATGACAAGTTGTGTGACGGCACCTCACTATATCACACACCACCATGACAAGTTGTGTGACGGCACTTCACTATATCACACACCACCATGACAGGTTATGTGACGGCACCTCACTATATCACACACCACCATGACAAGTTGTGTGACGGCACCTCACTATATCACACACCACCATGAGTAACTTGACTTCGCTATATCACACACCACCATGACAAGTTGTGTGACGGCACCTCACTATATCACACACCACCATGACAAGTTGTGTGACGGCACCTCACTATATCACACATCACCATGACAAGTTGTGTGACGGCACCTCACTATATCACACACCACCATGACAAGTTGTGTGAGACGGCACCTCACTATATCACACATCACCATGACAAGTTGTGTGACGGCACCTCACTATATCACACATCACCATGACAAGTTGTGTGACGGCACCTCAATATATCACACTGAGACGGCACCTCACTATATCACACATCACCATGTGTGATTTGATCTCACTATATCACACACCACCATGACAAGTTGTGTGACGGCACCTCACTATATCACACACCACCATGACAAGTTGTGTGACGGCACCTCACTATATCACACACCACCATGACAAGTTGTGTGATTGCATCTCATTATATCACCCATCACCTTGACAAGTTATGTGACTTCATCTCACTATATCACACACCACCATGGCAACTTATGTGGCGGCACCTCGCTATATCACCCACCACCATTGCAAGTTGTGATACGGCACCTCACTATATCACACATCACCATGACAAGTTGTGTGACGGCACCTCACTATATCACACACCACCATGACAAGTTGTGTGACGGCACCTCACTATATCACACACCACCATGACAAGTTGTGTGACGGCACCTCACTATATCACACACCACCATGACAAGTTGTGTGACGGCACCTCACTATATCACACACCACCATGACAAGTTGTGTGACGGCACCTCACTATATCACACACCACCATGAGTAACTTCACTTCGCTATATCACACACCACCATGACAGGTTGTGTGACGGCACCTCACTATATCACACACCACCATGACAAGTTGTGAGACGGCACCTCACTATATCACACACCACCATGACAAGTTGTGTGACGGCACCTCACTATATCACACACCACCATGACAAGTTGTGTGACGGCACCTCACTATATCACACACCACCATGACAAGTTGTGTGACGGCACCCTCACTATATCACCCACCACCATGACAAGTTGTGATGTGGACGGCACCTCACTATATCACACACCACCATGACAAGTTATGTGACGGCACCTCACTATATCACACACCACCCATGACAAGTTGTGTGAGTTGTGTGACGGCACCTCACTATATCACACACCACCATGACAAGTTGTAAGACGGCACCTCACTATATCACACACCACCATGACAAGTTGTGTGACGGCACCTCACTATATCACACACCACCATGTGACAAGTTGTCGCTATATCACACACATCACCCTCACTATATCACACACACACCATGACAAGTTGTGTGACGGCACCTCACTATATCACACACCACCATGACAAGTTGTGTGACGGCACCTCACTATATCACACACCACCTTGACAGGTTATGTGACGGCACCTCACTATATCACACACCACCATGACAAGTTGTGTGACGGCACCTCACTATATCACACACCACCATGACAAGTGACAAGTTGTAAGACGGCACCTCACTCAAGTTGTGTGACGGCACCTCACTATATCACACACCACCATGACAAGTTGTGTGACGGCACCTCACTATATCACACACCACCATGACAAGTTGTGTGACGGCACTATATCACCTCACCATGACAAGTTATATCACACACACACCATGACAAGTTGTGTGACGGCACCTCACTATATCACACACCACCATGACAAGTTGTGTGACGGCACCTCACTATATCACACACCACCATGACAAGTTGTGTGACGGCACCTCACTATATCACACACCACCATGACAAGTTGTGTGACGGCACCTCACTATATCACACACCACCATGACAAGTTGTGTGACGGCACCTCACTATATCACACATCACCATGACAAGTTGTAAGACGGCACCTCACTATATCAAACATCACCTTGACAAGTTACGTGACTTCATCTCATTATATCATACACCACCATGACAAGTTGTGATACGGCACCTCACTATATCACACACCACCATGACAAGTTGTGTGACGGCACCTCACTATATCACACACCACCATGAGTAACTTCACTTCACTATATCACACACCACCATGACAAGTTGTGTGACGGCACCTCACTATATCACACACCACCATGACAAGTTGTGAGACGGCACCTCACAATATCAAACATCACCTTGACAAGTTACGTGACTTCATCTCATTATATCATACACCACCATGACAAGTTGTGATACGGCACCTCAGTATATCACACACCACCATGGCGAGTTGTGTGACGGCACCGCACTATATCACACACCACCATGAGTAACTTCACTTCACTATATCACACACCACCATGGCAAGTTGTGTGACGGCACCTCACTATATCACACCAGGTTGTGTGACTGCTACGGGCTATCATACTTCACTATGACAAGTTGTGTGACGGCACCTCACTATATCACACATCGCCATGAAAAGCTGTGTGACTGCATCTCACTATACCACACCAGGTTGTGTGACTGCTACGGGCTATCATACTTCACTATGACAAGTTGTATGAGGAGAAACAATCCGACGTGACACAGTGAAGGCCTCTTCCGTTACTTCACATCAATCCACTGGTTTGGTAGAATTTATTTCTACTCTCTCCATAAACGCCGGTTTCTTAATAACGCAACACCGAGAGAGATGCAAAAAGTATGCAATTTATGAGCAGGAATTTAAAGCTCTACCAGGAATTGTTATATTGAACAGTTGGGGGTCTGGTTCGGGAAAGCGCTCATCCCCGAACGCTGGGTATCTGATAAAGATATAATGGCAGTCAACGAGTTCCTCTGAAGAAAATAGGAACATGATCGATTGCTCTGAAGAGAGTAATCCATCGCCCGCAAGAAAATTTACATAAATCAGAAATATTGTGATAAATTATAGTATTTCAAGAATATTTCGTGCATTTCCAAGCTGAATTTGCTGGTAGTAAATATCTTTGGAACTTTTTAAAAATTCAGCCTTACTCATGGCGATTTCAGACAAGCCAGTTCGTGTTGGTTTTTATTTTTCAAATCAATCGACTGAATTTTCTAGAGGGTTTTATTAGAAATTTAAGAAAACTTTTCGGCAGGCTGGAGGATGGGTGACGATAATGTAAGGGAAATAACCCTTACAATTTTTACGGCGGACATTGTTTGAAGAGTTATCGTTCATTGCAACTCGTTGGAGATTTTACGAATGCTTCTTATTGGTACCCACTAGGGTACACAACCGGCCCTTGTTCGCGTCGGAAGATATAATGTATAAGTCAAATTCAAAGTGTACACTTTCTATTGTCCGACAGTGTATTTTGATTAAAGCAACCGACATTGAAGGTCGATTTATTTCTTATTGTCTCATAGATAATTAATAAAGCATAGGGTCGGGGTTTGAAATAATAAGGTTTGGCGGTAATATCGCAGAGAGGTGGGACAAAACAGTAATGACTCTCTTTGTCCTATAGTGGAACTGAGGAAAACACCTTCTGAATGCTTTAACTGCATCCACATTTGTGAAATGACACGTCGTGCAAAGTAAACTAACTAATTTGAACGCCTTAATCCAGTGTAGGAAAGATGTAGAAAATCTAGCCTGTCCACAGGACTGGCAGGTCAAATGTTTTACCAGTCCTGCCAAAATCTAGCCTGTTCTCCAAATATAAATAAAACACCTTCGGCAGTAAGTATTCAAAAAGGTTATAATCATTATATATATGTCATTTGTTTGCTAAAATTGACCCGACATGAGGACGGACTAGATATTTTTTTAACCCGTCCTCCACAAAATTCATCCGTCTCGGACGTTGGGACGGGCTATCTTTCCTACACTGCTTAATCAAAGTCACAAATGTGTTGGCTATTGAACTGATTCTGATATAACGATCGCGCCTCCCCCGATGACGCAGCCTTTCGTTACATCGAAAGACAAATTCAAATGCCCTGAACAACGCTACTCTTCAGCCACGCTGTTATCCCAAATGTGGCTAATTTGACACAAGACAAATAGCGTCTAGGAAACCCAGGGTAACCAATTACATCATTGATTAGAACTGCATATCAACACCTGCGAGTTGTCTGCCCTTGTCTTCTTAATCCGACTCTAGATGCGCGAGTGTCGACGTTTTGACGGTAACTCGTTTCTTTTTTCAGGCTATCCAATAATACATTTCACTTTCTCTTCTCAGAACGTTTTCAGTAACAGTTTAAAGAGGGGATGAAAAACGGAAATGTTCTGACGGAACCGTTTGTCTTAGACAGACGTCTAGTTGGAGATGTTTTAGATGGTATTCAATTTATAACCGATTGTGTCCAAAATACGATTTATGATATCACCATGCCCTAAAGCAAAACAGATATTTTTTAGAAATACTGACATACACTAATTCTAAAACGTATTTGCAACAAGAACTATATGTCATGTTTGTGTGCATCGGTGGCTATCGTTTTTTTCTTCTTCCAGGATAGTGTTGAAAACGTCACACAAAACAGGTTGAAGCCACCTCGATTATCTGATGTATATATAATACTACATAATAACAGAATGGGTATAAAAACAACAAATCGATGGTGATGAAGGACTAGAAACATAGTTAGCGTGAGTGTATTGTCAAAAGAAACATTTACGGGAGGAATGAATTATCTTTTACAAATACACATGGGGTTTAAACGTAATGACGTTTTATATACAAAATAATAACACTGCATATGCTTAATGTAGTTAGTTGTTTAGTGTCAGCCTGGCTGTGGTCAGCACACGGCTCATCATGATTACAACTCAATCAACAAAATCAGATGTTTCTGCTTCAGAGCGACGTAGATCATCACAAGACTGACTGACTGAGTTTGGTTTTACGCCGCTTTTAGCAATATTCCAGCAACATCACGGCGGGGGACACCAGAAATGGGCTTCACAAATTGTACCCATGTGGGGATTCGAACCCGGGTCTTCGGCGTGACGAGCCAACGATCATCACAAGAGATGATGAACCTGGAACGTCTCTTATTCTTGGAAACCAGTTTGCTGAAATTTTGTCCTACCAAGTACTGTCCCAGAATGTAGAATGTAGCGCTTCCCATGTGAGTTGACTACTTTCGCGAGATGTGGTGAATCCGTCATCGACAATAATATGCATTTCATAGCCTTATCCTTGGTGTCGGTAGTTGAAAATTTTCCATATATACTCTTAAAAAAGTAGCGGAACCTGAACTCAATTTGGATAGGATGTATAAGCGTTAACAAACTTGTCAAAGACAATGAACGCACCACCATTAATCTTTGTCACCTCTAAACACAGCGAATGGGGTGTCATTCTTGATCTTTACGGTTTTCAAGAAGGTTGATATTACTGTAAACCAAAAATTTGACAATCATCATGCTTCATACAGTTGTTAGTGTTTGTTTTTAGCCAGTTTTTTTTGTTTACTGATGGTCATAAGGAAGTGAAAGTGGCAATGCACTCTCAAAACATTCATTATGATATAGTATGACCAGAAATTATTGAGAATTTTAGGAATATGTTTTAATTGGATTTACAGTTTAAACAACCTTAACCAGCTATCAAGTGCTTGGTTTCATTCAAGAGAGACAACTCCGTTAATCCTTTTCATTAGTTTGTGAAGGGTTATCCCCTTTGTATACTTGCTAGCAGACGACATTTTCAGTGATCCTCAGTATGGATGATTTAGAGAAGAGGAAGATGATTTTAGAGTATTATAACAAGGATATCAGATCAGCTAAAGTGATTTCAAGTAGAACAGGCATCCCTTTGTCCACTGTTTACCGTGTTTTGAAAAATATTGCAAATGGATATGGCTGAGCACCAGGAGGCGCAGGTAGGCCCAGAAAATTGACTGTTGGTGACAGGGAGGCGGCTTGGTAGTCTTGTTTCTAAAACAAACGAGGGAGTTTAGAATACTTAAGGCTGGGTATGATTGATAGAGTAACTGCATGCAATGGGTTGGCAGAAAAGTCGAGGAATTCCATCACCGATCATGAAACCTGAACAAAAGGAGGCGAAGGTTGAACTGATGCTTACAGCATAGAAATTTTAACTGGGACAATGTGATTTTTCTCAGATGAAAGCTCTGTGTGGCTGTTTCCTAATACACTGAAATTCTGGACCAAACAAACTGAAAAACCTTTGTATCAGCGCCCAAAGTACAGTCCGAAATTTAACGTTTGGGGTGGTATATCTGTGTTAAGGGGAACGCCCCTCTGTGTATTTGAAGGGAATATGAACAGTGAGCGGTACAACAGATATTCTCGAGGGACATTTACTTCCATCTGCTCACGTGTTCTATGGAAATTTTTTTATTTTCCAGCAGGACAACGACCCAAAACATCGTTCAAAGCATTCACAGGCCTGGTTTCGGACCCAAAATATGACATTATTAGATTCGCTGAAGCTATAGCCCTGACCTAAATCCAACAGAAAATGTTTGGGGACTTATGAAGGAAAGTGTCAATAAGAAAAATCTGACAAATATTGCTGAAATGAAAGAAGAGGTGGTCCGATATTGGGACGGCATGGGCCACGACCTTCTAACTTCTTTGATCAGTAGTATGCCCCTGCCGCATTGAAGCCTGCATTGCTGCCCATGGTGTCTTGACAAAATACTAACTGTTCACCTGTCTTTGAATCTGGAGTTATGTTCTGCTAATATTCACATTAATACGTGAGTAATGAGTGAAAATGTTTTAAAAATTACAATCTTTAACTTCAGTAATTTCTGGTTGTACTGTATCAACATTTATTGACTTGATGTATCTCCCAATTTTTTCAATTGTAAATTAAAAATGAAGTTCCCCTACTTATTTTTGAAGAGTATATTTAATCATGTTCGAGTCCCTCTCTATTACCACCTGAGTGAGTTAATGAGTGCGGTGTTGGACTGATGTCTGTTATACCATGGCAGTGTAGCTGGGGAAAAACGCACGAACATGGCTATGGCGTTGACAAATCGTGAAACCATCAGGAGAACTGGCATTCTAACAACGATCCTTGCTCTGGGAGACACTGAGCACAGCAATACGACTGTCGCAAAAAGGGAGGAGCATCATCCCCGAAAGTTCGGCAATGTCCCAACAATAGTCCAGTTCAGGTAAACGTCGTGTTCCTACCAAGGTATACACCGACGTGGGTGTATTCCTTGGTAGGAACACGACGTTTACCTGGCTGGACTAGTCCCAACAGAGGTGGAAACGCCTCATGACAGAAAGGTGGCTAATTATATCTATTATAATCTACACCGGAATGCCAAGCTAGCATGTGATGTTTTGTTACAACACACATGCAAAGGGTCTTGAGCTCTCTACTTGCTTCCTAAACTGGAACATTTCAAGCCATCAACGACTTCATCATACCATAACATTATCATGTGTTACAAAATGGAGGTCTGCTCCAGCAATGAATGTAAGAGTGAGTGAGTTTAGTTTTACTCTACACCTCCAGCAATATTCAGGTATATGGCGGCGGTCTGTAAATAATCGAGCCTGGACCGAACAATCCAGTGATAAACAGCATGAGCATCGATCTGCGCTATTGATAACCGATGACGTGTCAACCAAACCAGCGAGCCTGATCCAGCGGAGTCGCCTCTTGACAAGCATGGGTTACTGAAGATCAATATCCTAACCCGGACCTTCACGGGTCTATGACTGTAGAAAGGTAATGGCAGCTAGTGTCTACAAATACTCCTGTCAACCACTCTTGGTTAACAAAGAAAGCATCTGCCTTCTGCTGCTTGTTTGACCTTAGTCATCTGCCTTCTGCTGCTTGTTTGACCTTAGTCATCTGCCTTCTGCTGCTTGTTTGACCTTAGTCATCTGCCTTCCTGCTGCTTGTTTGACCTTAGTCATCTGCCTTCTGCTGCTTGTTTGACCTTAGTCATCTTCCTTCCGCTGCTTGTTTGACCTTAGTCATCTGCCTTCTGCTGCTTGTTTGACTTTAGTCATCTTCCTTCCCGCTTGCTTGTTTGACCTTAGTCATCTGCCTTCTGCTGCTTGTTTGACCTTAGTCATCTGCCTTCAGCTGCTTGTTTGACCTTAGTCATCTGCCTTCTGCTGCTTGTTTGACCTTAGTCATCTGCCTTCTGCTGCTTGTTTGACCTTAGTCATCTTCCTTCCGCTGCTTGTTTGACCTTAGTCATCTGCCTTCTGCTGCTTGTTTGACTTTAGTCATCTTCCTTCCGCTGCTTGTTTTTTGACCTTAGTCATCTGCCTTCTGCTGCTTGTTTGACCTTAGTCATCTGCCTTCTGCTGCTTGTTTGACCTTAGTCATCTGCCTTCTGCTGCTTGTTTGACCTTAGTCATCTGCCTTCTGCTGCTTGTTTGACCTTAGTCATCTGCCTTCTGCTGCTTGTTTGACTTTAGTCATCTTCCTTCCGCTGCTTGTTTGACCTTAGTCATCTGCCTTCTGCTGCTTGTTTGACCTTAGTCATCTGCCTTCTGCTGCTTGTTTGACCTTAGTCATCTGCCTTCTGCTGCTTGTTTGACCTCAGTCATCTGCCTTCTGCTGCTTGTTTGACCTTGTTCATCTGCCTTCTGCTGCTTGTTTGACCTTAGTCATCTGCCTTCTGCTGCTTGTTTGACCTTAGTCATCTGCCTTCTGCTGCTTGTTTGACCTTAGTCATCTGCCTTCTGCTGCTTGTTTGACCTTAGTCATCTGCCTTCTGCTGCTTGTTTGACCTTAGTCATCTGCCTTCTGCTGCTTGTTTGACCTTAGTCATCTGCCTTCTGCTGCTTGTTACGATGCTTAAGGACTAGGACAGACAATTCAGTTATCAACAGCATGAGCATCAATCTACGCAGTAGGGATATGATGACATGTGTCGTCAGTTGCCTTTGTCGTCATCATCTGTTAGTCGCCTCTTACGACAAGCATGGGTTACTGAAGATCAACTCTAACCCAGATCATCACAGGTTTTATATTACTATAGAGATGGCATGACAAGTGTAATGTGAAAGAATCAGTTGATCTATAACTTCTTTCGTGGTATACAATAACTGCAAATATACAAACTATGAACATACAAGCCAAGAAAACCAGCCGAACAATATTCCCAATAACAAGGATTGATTTTATTTCAGTTCATATTACATTCAACAAAATTGTACATTAATGATACCTCATATTCTTCCATAGAAACATAATGATACACTTCTGTATCATAAAAGAAACTCAACCATTACACAACAATCTTATCATCAGTCAGTGAAATGTATTCCTTTTCAGTAAAAGCACCTTGAGCCAAGTTGATACACAAACACACCGACTTTATCCTTTAAGTGTAACCTGCACACTTTGTCTATCGCATTTGTGAACAGGTTGTGTCTGATGGCTAGGTTTTATTTGATATCTTGCCAATCTGTGTTTGGGAATAGGTTTTATACAATAAATTGTCTGTCAATCCATGTTTGTCAACAGGTTTCATCAAACATATTTTCCCCAACAGGCTTTGTTACAGGTAATTGTTACAGGTAACTTCATCCATAAAGTTGGTCCTTATTTGTTACAGGTCTTGTCAAAATCATCAAACATGAAGACGATGGACATCTGAACCAGTTTTTTGTTTGGCATCTCTTGTAGGATAGTGACAACTGGTTGTTCTGTAACTTCTGTTATCCATATTCCTTCTAACTGACAAGGCCTATAAGAGTCCTGACGTTAATTCTGTCCAGTGCTGCCAAAATGGCAAATCATTACCTTACCAAATCCCAGTCATACAAAAAGAACATTTGCAGGAATCAGGTATTATTTACTGAAGGGAGTACACTGTATATTTATTTGATAGGGACAATTAATTTCATCAAATGATGGGTCCAACTGGTTCCTATTGTTTGGACAGAACATATGACCCAGTGTCACTGAGAGACCAGCATATATTTAAAGACCCAGCATTAAGTGGAAAAATGTCCTCACGCTCCTGGTGTTCAGAAGCAACACACAGACACACAATCTCTCATCCACTTTCATCATCAGAGGGACCTGGCACTAGGGCTTGTCATCATGATGCATCCCCCCCACCGTAGGAATCCGAAATCTCCTCCAGGAAGCGATTACACTTTCCAATGAGAACCTTGATGGAGTCCACAACCAGCGCATCTGGCGGCAACACTCCAGTACTTTCTACACAATCTGCAACACACACCAGCCAAACCTTGTAGAACCACCGTATAAACAGGGCCAAACACTGTCATTATCTGTTACGTTCACAACAGTTTATCATTATCCAGGAATATAATGGAGCAATTCTGTAGCTTATGTGAGATGAAAACATGGAAACACCAGATGCATCTACTTACAGATGAAGTGATCTCTGACTTTGCTGAGCTGGACACAGTCCTTGAGGTGATCATGTCTGAAGACCTCCCTGCTGCCAGTGTCACGGCGAGCATGTGCTACACGAGCCTTCTTCTTACCTGTGAATACAACTATATCTGATGCAAGCAAACCTTGGTTCAAGTGAATACGGAAGAATACAGAACAACATATCAAAGATGTCTCTCATGTTGGACCCTGGGTATGTAAAATTAGTGTTGGGAATTGGTTAAAATCTCACAATTGATAATTGGTTCAATACAACCGATCAATCATCGAAAATAATTGGTTAGCATCATTTATCAAATTCTCCTGGTAATGTTTGTTAATGCACAAAAATATAGAAAAAAACGTTCCCGGGTTGTTTTTTTCAAATTGCACAAAACGCATTTACAAATTTCACATCTTAAAGGATGACTAGTATGGTATGAACCTAAATTTAAATGGATAATTCTATCATGACAAGGAATGAGCTTGTAGTGCTTGTGAAATATAACAGACAAAACCAACCTTGTGAAAAATATTGTTAATGCAAACAAGTGTTCCAAAATTGTTTGTGTTTGATTATGAGAAAACATGATCGATTGCTTGGTCGTTTAGTCATTGCGACCAATCTTCGATTATTTCAATTAATCGGACCACACTATCTAAAATGTATCTAACTTTCAGCGATCTTCAGTGAGCAAGTGAGTTAACATAAGTCTGAACCCAGCGAGGATATCATGATCAAATAGGTCCCCAGCAATCTATCCTCACAGAAAGAGTCAGACTACAGTATCAGATGGTCGGACTTGGTGAATTGGCTGATTGTGTCTCCCAGCATCTGGATTCTGCTCACAATATCGGTCACTGGTTTGTCCGTTCTCACTATCTACAGGCCACTGCCATAATGTTGTAGTAACAATAAACAAACTTATTCCATGTTGAAACATTATTAAACTCTATCCGTTGGCTTATTACTGAGAAGTGACAAACACCACATCATTAAATCTCCATGCAATTGTTTTGCAGTGAAAGTACATGTAAATATGCGATTCAAACCCATCAAGTGACCACTGGGAACATCACCACCCTGTTGTGTGTTATGTCACATGTCATATTTCCATTCTCAGTGTACTAGATGCTGATACCAGGGGAGCAGTGGAAGCAAATGGATGAAACACTGGTAAAATATCAAGGGCTGAAGAGACATATTTTAACAGGAAGTGACTAGCGCCATATACCCCTGTTTGTTGTAAACAATCATGGCAGATTTATTGTTGAGGAAGAGCAACCAGAGGTCAATTATTGCAGAGTGATGCAAGGCCTGTAACCTATTATATCTGACCCCTCCTCCCTCTAACACTTCAACATTTTTTCTCGCTAAAACATCAAACAAGTCCCTTGGATACCTACCCTGAAACACATCTAACACTACACAGGATTCAAGAATGGAGACAAGCCTGTTTCTGAACATTGATGAGCATTCTACTTACTTCAGCTTATTTGACTGATTGCATTCTTTTTTTAATGCGAACCTAAAACTGTGTGTCAATATAATTCCTTGATTATTCCTTGATCTTCTGTTGTCATTCCATGATTTCAGATGTTAGTTCTGTCTGTACCGATTTCCTGGTTATCCTCCTTCTCTTCCCACAGAGGTTACTCAAGTCATATCTACCCACGTAACCTCTGTTCTAATATGGCCATATTTCCCGGTTCTCGTAAAATCCGAGAAAAAAAAGTGGCAGCAAAAAAGTGCAACTCGAATTATCTTCCTTTTTCTATCCATTAGTACATGTGCTACATCGACTTAGATCCAACATGGCGGCCGCCATGAAGTTAGTTGATCAATATGCGAAGGATAGATTCAGTATTTCATGTTTAACTGAAAATCAGAAACTAGCAATAGAAAGTGGGGCCACAAATATCCCTCCTCTCTGCCGATGACTCATATTGATGTGACACACAAGACATTTAATGCCTAGCTTGTCTGTTGTCAACTAGGGCAATGGAGACGCCATTGATCCGCCATTACATGACTGAGTTCTGTCTAGAAGAAACGTTTGTGCATCGCGCAGGGGAATAGGTACTAGTTTTCCTGAAGCATACAGAAACCACATCGCTGGGATTGCACAACTAAATCTGATTGCAACCAATCACGAATCCTGAACACTCGCACCATGAAAGGGCCGTATTAGAACAAAGGTAACAAGGGAAGATATAACTCGAGTAACCTCTGTGGGAAGAGAATGGGTTATCCTTTGTGGTTCAATTTGGAATTTCAACATTCTGTACATAACTATTTAGATGTTTACTTTCAAAATTAAATCAAGGCTTGAAACACAAATGTATGACTTGGTCTGTGTGACCTACCATGGACACTGTCGACCTCGATGACCCCCGGGGAGAAGCACTTCTGAAGTTCCACAGCTGAATCTCCCTCAACAGGCCGAGTCAGGCGGATCTCAGGCAGCAGGCGGTACGAGGCTGTGGCTGAAGATAAATGTTGTCTTAAAGCCAGATCTGTTCATCAGTATGACAGCCAATGTGGGGATTCCAGGTCAGAATAGCTTCCCTGGAGTGAGTGAGTTTAGTTTTATGCCACACTCAGCAACATTACAACTATATGACGGCGGTCCGTAAATAATCGAGTCTGGACCAGACAATCCATAAAAGCAACAGCATAAGCATCAATCTGCGCTATTGGGAACCAATGACATGTGTCAACCAAGTCAGCGAGCCTGACCACCAGATCCTGTTGGTCCCCACACGACAAGCATGGGTTACTGAAGGCCAATATTCTAACCCGGACCTTCACAGGTGAGCTTCCCTGGAATCTATGCAAGTTAATGCTTGTGTCATCACACCCTGATGTTGTAGAGGTTGCTCATAACATCAAACACTGGTTTGTGTAGACGTGACTTTATTATTTACAAGATGCAATCACATAACAGGAATATTGCCAGTGCAGTGTTAAACAAAAAACATTATTACCCATACGGGTGAGGAGATCCCGTGTAATATCTTTTTGATATTTGCACAGTGTGCAATTTAGTGATTCTCGACATTGATTGGTTGATCGTATATTTGTACATTTTCATTGGATGCCGGAACTACTTTCACACACTACGTTCATTCAGAAAATTTCATTGCTTCATTGATAAATTGACCGTGATGTAATCGCACTTATTCGAGATTTAAAAACTGAACAAAATCAACATACAGGATTTTGATTTTGATGCTAATTTAATGTTTTATTTCATACTTCATTAACAATACAGCGTCGTCTACTTAACATGTTTTGTAATAAAAAATTGTCTAAAATTGATAATCATAAAGTCGTCTTTGTAAACAAACATGGCTACCCAGTTGACGCCAATCAAAGTCAATGACCTGGTCAAGGTGGATGGAGACATTACTGGTCGTGTAACAAGAATAACACAACCGCTAAATTCCTTTCACGTGTATGTGATAAACACGGAATATGGAGAAATGGAAGTTGCAAGGTACAGACTGAAAGTGTTGCCGGAAACAATCTCGAGGGAGTCGGCTTCTCACCAAAGTCCCCACCTGCCCCAGAGTGTCATAAATGACATGCTACAAGATGATTTTTTTTAACCCCCAATCGAAAACAAAACTTTTGACCGGTTTGTTCCTGTTTATGACCATGTCATTGATAACTTCTTGGCTGCGAACGAAAACGAAAACACAATGAAAAAGGGCAAAATGGACATGAATCTTGTTTATAGATTTCTTCGCAAGAGTCTTAATGATCCAAGACAGCTTGAAGACATTGCCCCCCGTGAACTGAACACTATCCTATGTAAATTGTTCATATCGGCAAGAAAATCTGATGGTTCTGAGTACGAACCGTCTTCCCTCCGGGGGGATAAAGGGTAGCGTTGAACGCTATTTGAAGCATAATGGGTACTCACATGTGTTAGCCGAGTCAATGCATTTCATGAAACTGAGGGAGGTTTTGAAATCAAAACTCAAGTCATTAAAAAAACAAGGTAAAGGAAACCTACCATTCCGTGCTGATCCTGTATCTGACACTGAATTACAGAAACTCAGTGAATGTGGCCAACTAGGCACCAGCACGCCAGATTCCATTTTAAACACATTATGGTGGAGATCGGCGACCCCGCACAGGCGTATGCAATGGGGTGATGTAACACTAAACGTTGATTCAGAGAACCGAGAATATCTCCAGTATATTGAACGGAAGTCAAAAACCCGTCAGGGTGACCAGTCTCGCGATCTTGCTCCTAAAGCATGGGCACAACCTGGGAATCTGTGTTTTCCAGTCGCTGTTAACAAGTCGTACCGTGACTTGAGACCACTAAACTTCTCCAATGATGATCATCCATTCTATTTGGCAACAAACACCCAGTTTGCGGTACGAACCGGGAATACTTGGTTTAAACGTCAAACGGTTGGCAGAAATAAACTGGGATCACTGATGAAAACAATGGCAAGTAAAGCAGGGCTTTCTAATAACAAACGGTTGACAAACTATAGCGCCAGGAAACGCATGATTCAAACTTTGTCTGACAAAGGTGTTCCAGCTCACCAGATCATGCAAGTGTTGGGGCACAAAAACGTTCAATCCATCAACAGTTATTCCACAATGGATGAAAAACAACACCAAAACATCAACAGACTTTTATCGCCCAACTGTGATTCCACACCACATGACACAGGCCTGTCTCTCCCGTGCCTACAAAATGCACCCAAGCTTCAGTCGAATCAGTCTCAATCAGTCATGTCCCAGGTGAATTCAGTTTCCAATGATATCCAAGCTGTTCATACTCTTTTTTCTGGTCCAATTTACGGTGGAGTATTCAACTTCACTATTTCAAATGATTCTTCTTTCAACCAACCACCTGCACCGAAAAGGCGTATTTTGCCTGTTGTCGACTCGGACTCGGGCTAAAGTTAGAGTTATCGTTCCAAACAAGGACACTGACGCGAGCCAAAACTAGGTCAAAATGTTGACAAATGTTAATAATTGTGAACTGTCTTCTTAGAAAACGTTCACCATTCCTGCGTTTTATTGTTCTCTTGCAGATTTTCACTGTTGTATCAGTTAACGTTGAAACAAATTGACAGGTTTTTGCTGTTTTGTATCCAACCACAGCCACCCACTTTCTGTCACGAGTAGATCTAGGCTACACATTTGCGATCTATGACTTAATATTAAATATGCGATTATACTTGTTAAAAATAAACTTAATCTTTACAAGGGGGTGTGGGTAATAAAATTGTCATGAAACGAATTTGGAAACTGATGAATTGTGTTGTTTTTCATACCGTTTTCTACAGTACTATATTGGGGTTCGTATGCGATTCCATTAGGCATGAGCTGTTTGGTTTCCTCTGCGCATTAATACGGATCAGCTGATTATGTTGTAAACACATAACGAGGTGTGGCTTTGAGTTCATAAGTACTGGTTTCTCGGTTTAATTACAGAATGGGTAATAAAAAGAATAACCCATGAGGTACGAGTGATTACAGGAAATATGTCCCTCGGGAAATATGTTCCCTTGCTAAAGCTCGGGAAATTAATGTTCAAGTCCCTCACTAAAGCTCGGGACAGTGAACATAAAATTTCATTGCAAAATATCACAGCTATGACAACTGATATCACTACTGGTTACACACACTAGCCATCACACGCTGTATAACACCCCTCTCGGGATGGACACTATCATAACTGTATGGTATCATTTACTTACCCACAGGTGAGAACTTGGCATGGTCCTTCCCAATACCCTTTACACAATGTAACTTGAGGTCGAGCTCCTGGAAACATCAATACATACTCTTACACACTGTCTTGAGGGCACTAAGGGACCGTTCATAATTCATGGCTAGGGGGTTTGATGACGATTTTATTTTAGCTATTTTATTTTTTTATTTTTATTTTATCCTATTTCATTTTTTTATTTAGTGTTTTTAATTAATGAATTATTTTTTTATATTTTTGGGGCACCCATTTTGTTCTAGGGATGTGGGGGCATGAATTTTGTACACATGAACTAGGGGGTCAGCAATTTTGTACATAAAAACTGAAATTATATCCTTAAAAATTATGGGAAGGGGGGGTGTCATTGATTTTTGTACATGACATGCAGGTACTTTGTACATACATTTTAAAGGGTGTGTGTGTGTGTGTAGTCATTCACATTGTACATGCCTTTCCATAACAATCATCATCATCTCCCCAGCCTTAAATTATGAACAGTCCCTAACACAACAGCAAACAAAGGGAGACCACTGCTGTCGGAGACAATGTAAGGAAAAAAGGACAAATTTCCCTCCACTCACCTGGCCTGGCCGGAGTTTAGCTATCAGGATATCATCAACCACTGGCTTCAGATCTCCTGGTTTGAACTGCAAGAAAATGTACAAATCAGTATTCACACAAACTAAGTAGAAATTCAGATCAATTCCAGTTTGAAGGATACTCTAATCTTAAACACTTTTGACAATATGTGTATGTCATACAAATCTCTTTCTGTTCAGACATTTTTCTGATTTCATTAAAAGTATGTCAAGTTTAGCCTAGAGAAGTTTCTAGGTGATGTCCCAGTTAACTTACAATGTTGGTCTGGTCTCCTATAGGCACCCACTTCATGTACTCGGTTGTAACTGAAACAGTCAAGTTAGTGAGTGAGTTGGTGTTAGTGCTGCTTGGGACAGTATATCAGTAAGACAAGTGTGCGTCACAGTAATGTGGGGGTATAACCCTGTGTAATGCAGGTCCACTAGGTTTATAAACGTGGTGACACAAGCAATGATAACCTGGGGTTGGAGCCAATCACCATAACATCCTAGCAGCTCTATTTCACACTTATGTCCGCTCATTCCACAACTGGCAAGCGACAGGATGTACCAATGCACGTAGAACAAGTGTTTGCCACTGATATGGCAATGTACCCTGCCGCTAAAGAATGGAATATCTATATTTACTACTTTTTATTTTTGGGTCACATACAAGATGCCTGAAATGACTGGTGTCTGCATAATCACCCAATGTAGGCTGTTAACATACTTGAAAAAAATTTGGTGCAATGTTTTATGAGATATCGTGTTTAAATAAGTTTGAAAAGCGGTCAAAGTGTCGTGGTGACCTTGAAAATAAGGTCAAGGTCTCCAGAATAAACTGGTGTCTGAGTAATACCCCAATGTTAACTGTCCCCAAATTTGAAGACATTGGGTACAACAGTCCATGAGATATCTCGTTAACAAGAATTAAAAGCGTGCAAAGTGTCATGGTGACCTTGAAGACAAGGTCAAGGTCACCCAAGTCGACTGGTGTCTGCGTAATACTCCAATGTAAACTGTCACCAAATTTGAAGATATTGGATACTACAGTGCATGAGATATCACGTTAACAACAGTTTGAAAAGTGGTCAAGTGTCGTGGTGACCTTGAAAATAAGGTCACGGTCACCAAAATCGACTGGTGTCTGGGTAATCTCCCAATGTAGGCTGTCACCAAATTTGAAGACATTGGGTACAACAGTTCATGAGATATCGTGTTAACAAGAATCGGGACGGACGGACGCTGCTGAAAACATAGTCCCCCCATTCTGCATTGCGGCGGGGAACAATTACCAAATACGGACAGTACCAACATGTAACATGCCACAAGCTGTCAGTATCAATCTACATCATACTTGTGGATGGCGGTGGGGTAGCCCAGCGGTTGAAGTGTTCACTCGTCTCACTGAAGACCGAGTTCAATTCCCCACATGATCAATGTGTTTACCCATTTCAGGGGTCCCCTGCTGTGACATTACTAAAATACTGCTAAAAGCAACATAACTCATACATTCCTACATGCGAAATATAGCAAAATTCCCCCCTTGATCAATGACGCTTTTCATTATATTATCCAGGACCAAAACATTGATCCATGAGAATGATAGACATGCATGAATCACACTTTCTACAGCAACAAGGGAGATTCTTGACTGAGTTGACTACAACCATCGGACATACTGGATACTTTTGACACATCCAATCCTTTCTTTTTGAGAAGTGACTCCTCATAACTTGCAAATCCTAATCACTTTACACAGCTATTTGATACTTTAACTTGTTAGGAAATCAATAAACCTTCTACTGTGCAATGACACTGGCTATAAATGTGGAACCAATTTCCAGGTGGCTGCCATGCTTCATTGTGTAACTGGTGTTGTTTTACCAAACTGGTAGCTTTGATTTAACAAAATCAGTCATGACTGTGCTTCTATTAGAAAGGTAATGGACCCCTCTGACTGGGTCCTTTAATTGCAGGCAACACAAACCTACTACACTATTAGTTTATGTTTATTACTTCCACTAAGTTCCATCTCAGTGGTAAAGCCATTGCCATTGTAACTGTAAGTGCCATACGTTTAACACATACTTAAAACAGTCTCAGTACCAGGTGGGCTCTGGTATTTGGTGTTCATGATGTACCTTTGTGGTCCTTGTACATCTCGTCCGGGTCGGTGGCGTCCTTGCTCTGGGGCTTCCGGGCACACTTGACCTTCAGCTGGAACTCCACTGTGTCCTGGGCCGAGCCCTCCATCTCACCTGTAACAACAACTCCATCAGTGGCTGGTTGCATTACGCCCTTGCGGGCAGGGGGTGCTGGGTAAGTGAGTGAATTAGTAAGTGGTGAGGTGAAGTGAAATTGGTTATATCGTCGTGCTTGAGAATATTTCACTCATATGACGACGTGCATGCGTGCGTGTGTATGTGTATATGCGGCTGCTTGTACTAGCCCAGACTGAAGCTGGTTTTATAGTGCTAGCCCACTGAGATACCATGCCGCAGTGAAGCATGAATACCCCACTCAGACACATTATACTGACTCTGAGCCGACCAGTCCTTGTTGTACCCTATAATGCCGAGCGCCAGGCAGGGACCAACAAGTACCATATTTTAACGTCTTTTGGCATGACGCGAGCGGGGATCGAACCCGCGACCTTCCACTCTCAATTAGTAAGTGGGGTTTTATTTCACTCATTGTGGGATACGATCAGTCAAACCTAAAGTTGGGAAGGATGCCATACATAGAGATATTCAAGCTACATCCTGACAATAACCATGGTTAGACCACACATTTCCATGATGATATAGTCAACAACAACCCACATTGTTGGGGTACAATGACACTATAAACCAAGTCACCAAACCTGAGCACCCAATCAAATTGATTGCCTCTGTTTATTCTCATATGACAAGATTAGGTCACTGGGCACAAATTCTAACCCAAAATTAGGGTAGTTTCACTCCCCAACTAAATTTCAGCCATTTCCGACCTAACAATGATTTGGAAAGCCCAAAGTGACAATGAGAAGCATTGACCTTACCATCATTGTGAAACCCATGTGTACTCACAATAGTTAACAAAAACCAACAATCAACACAGTAGATCCTTGTGTCTAAGGGAGACAACTCTAGAGATAGGAACGCAACTACATAAACAAATACACTAAAATACTACAGTAGCAGGAACATGTGATACAGCTTTCAACAATTACGGACCAAATCCGAAAAAACACATCTAATTTAACACACCGTATATGACCAACTATAAGTCGTAAATTTGATACCAGAAAAAGGAGCTAAAAAATCGGACCCGACTTATAACTGAGTTAATTAATCTACCCCAAAAATTCCAGAGGTCAGGTGAGTGAATCTGCCAGACCAGCGAACTCAACTGGCGATGTTTACAACGGAAGCAGGAAGCATATATGTACTGACAACGGTTTCAATGGTAAATGACATTGTGGGACAAATAAAACATAAATTTTGTTGTTTGTCTTTTGTAAAATATATTTCATAATATAAACGTTAAATTAAATTTAATCAGATATTTTGATCACAACTATTTACTTACTTTGTTATCGATCAATAAAGTTGGGCCACGTGACACGACTTGAAAGAAAGTTTCACGTAAAGTAAACTTCTTTGCATTCTGTTGCAGTTTTGTGTGATGGTTTTGAAAAATACTGTTAATAGTTTAATAAATACTACAGATCATATATCAAAAAATTACATCGAAGTCAAATATCTGTGTCACTTGATCAGTCTCGGTAAATGAATCAGTACAGTAGCGTTCGCTCAATGCATGTTCCCAACTGAAAAGTTTTTGATACAAAAATATCATTTTGAAGCACAGTTACAGAAATATTTACCCATCATAATTTTCACATCAAACATATATGAATGTAGTAACATTTATATGATGTGTTTTCAATGATAGTTGGTCTTTACACATACGCTCACTTTTTAAACAAAGTCGAAAAACATTTCACACAAACACAACCTTTCTTGGTTATGTAAGGCTTCTGTTGATCGGCCTTTCATTTTATCATTAGCCAATCAGAAATATGCTCTCGAAGTAAACAAGTTTCAGGTGTCTTGAACTTTCCATTCACCAATCTGGCAAAAGAACATGCTTTTACAAAAGATAATAAACACAGTAAGTCAACACTTTATTGGATGTTTTATTATGCCATATACAAAGTGTTCCCTTAGTATGAAACAGTAAATATCAAAACAAACATTTGTTTACAACTTCAACACTTACCATCGAATTCCAATGTTTACGTTCGTCATGTTATAGTGTTACGACGTTGATCTACCCAATACTGATACATACGGGGAAAGGGGACGACTTATAGTTGAGTTACATGGTTTTAGCAAGAATTTAGAGGGTTGATAAAGGGGCCCGACTTATAGTCAGATCCGACTTATAGTATGTCATATACGGCATTTATCTTTGAAGCAAGTCTGACCTTCTTGTCGGTATTCAAACAGCCTTGGGATCCGCCTGTATGGGGATGAGTCCGAGTCTGTGTGCCAGTACCTCGTCTTGGATGATGGATGTGTTGTTATACACAAACACCTTCTCTATTGCCATTGTAGGTACCTGGAAAGACAAGATGAAATGTTCTAGAATCAAAGTCAACACACTATATTATTGATCCACAAACATTGTCGGTTCATTTGACATGAATAAAATCAATTTAAGAAGCTTGCAATATAGATGATACTCTGATAATGGTCCAGCTTTTGCAATAGTATTGCAACCTGTGATAATCAGGCTTAGAATTGGTTTTCATGAAACTATGCTTGTAAGAGGTGAGTTCAGCATAAAACAACAACCCAAAACACATAAGTACTATTACAGCCAGATACGCATAAACCATCCTACAAATAGGATTTCCTTTCATTGTTTGATCAATCATTACATTTCTAGTGACTTAGGAGTTTATTGTCAGCTACATGACTTGAACCATTTGTTCAACAATACTTTACCTCAGCAAGTAAAATTCTTCGGAAGGCATTTGCAATGGCAGCATCAATACCAACCATATCAAACTCCAAAACATCACCTTCCAATTTCACAACATCAATCCGGAATTTCTGTGAACAGATATGTAAAGCAGATGACGAGAAAACTGAGAGATAATTCAGTAAAACATAACAAGGTACAGACCTTGATCAATGCATAGAAACAACATACAAAATGCCACTCTAACATGGCAAAAGCTCTGTAAACATGTCCTTTACTTCACAGGTAGTGTCACTTGCAGTAAGACTAACAAATCATTCCAAACTTTATCAGTATGGTTAGTCAAGCGATTTTTCAAGGTACAGTCATCCCTCACCATAACACGGGTCTTTGGATCCATGGATGACACACACACCCCATCCCCCCCCCACACACACCCATGTTACAAGACACCCATGTTATACATAATGTACTTTATTGCTTTCTGGTTGTTTGGTTTATAAATTACCTTTTTAAACTTGCTGTGGCTCCATGTATCATCATACCCTGCATAGTTCCCAGGGAAGTCGGTGCTGTGTACCTACAATCATGCACACACACACCTAGTTGACACAAAGGTGAAGCATCAGTGTTAGATCATACATAACCCAGTCTTAGTAAACTTAGGCTCAGTATTATTCGTTACACTGCTGTACTGAGTCTAACAAACCCTAGGTCACGTCAACTAACCGTTGAGAGACCGATGACCGTCCCATCAATGCGAGATGGCTTAACCAATCAGACAATGGCTACTATTTAGGGTTCAGCAGGACTTACAAAATGTATTTTATCTTTCCTGGTCACTGACACTGATTTCTCAACAAACGAAAATCGCGCAAAAAAACACAGATATTTGACCTGCAGTATATACGCTTAGTGGTTTCTGAGGACATTGTTACTATTACTTATATTTCCGCAAGATGACATCCTGGAATATTGACAAAAACGCTCTTTCCAGCGACTGTTTACTCAATGTTGTAAATATTGTCATCCTCAGTGTGCATCACTTGGAAGCAATTGTGCGGAAAATAGCATTGGAATCGTTCGAGTACAAACATTTTCATGGTAAAAGTTCAAACGGTTAACTTTCGCAAATTGTAAGCTGTGTTCTGATTGGTCAATTCAAAAGGCTAGCTGACGCGGCCTTTTAGTAGTAGTTACTGAGTTTGTTAGACTCAGTATATCAGTGTAAGTGAGCCTCAGTTTACTTAGACTGTACATAACCAGTCCATAAAATCTCAACACAAGTTTCACCATTGTGATAACACAAACTGTTTTATTGATGATGTATATGGGCTACTGGTACAAGTTATACACTTCCTTGTGTTGTGCAATTATTTGCTAACTGCATCAAAAGAAATTTGTAATTTATCGAAAATGTCAAAACATATTAACCTAACTCATCCTCATAACTGACAAGATGGTAGTGTATCAAATATAGTGGTGGTCCGATTAATTGAAATAATAGAAGATTGGTCGCAGTGACTAAATGACCAAGCAATCCATCATGTTTTCTCATAATCGAACACAAACAATTCTGTAACACTTGTTTTCATTAACAGTAATTTTCACTAGGTTGGTTTTGTCTGTTACATTCATAAGCACTACAAGCTCGTTCCAAGTCATGATTGAATTTATCTTAAAGACTCTAAGAAATTTATGTTCCTAACATACTAGTCATCCTTTAAAGATGTGATATTTTCCCCCAACCCCAAAGAACTACATGTTTTTTTCCTTATTTTTTTGTACATTAACAAATTTCATAAATGACGCTAACCAATTATTTTCGATGATTGATCGGTTGAACATAGAGATTTTTTCTGGGTTACATCTTCTTTTTATTCTCGAGTACAACGTTTCAGGGCTTGTACTCGAGAATAAAAAGAAGATGTAACCCAGAAAAAATCTCTATGTTCATCAAATATCATCTTCTAAAAGGGTGCAGGCTAAAACGGAACCACAGCAAAACGGCACCAGGCGAAAACGGCACCATTTGGACATAACGGAACCTCGACTTGACCAAAACGGCTACAAATCTTATGGTGAAAACGGCACCAAATAAAATCCTAATTATTGGGAACATCTTATTTGTCATTAGATAATCTGAATACAGAATTTTGGAAGCCGTCTACTCTGCCGACAGTGATTGGAAAGTTTGTGTTAGCTGATAATCGGATTCCAGTATGTTTAGATAATGAATGAGTCAGACTGATAATCGGCTTGTAGAATGTTTCGATAGTCAAAACATCTACTGTGCCGAGAGTGAGTGGAAAAGCCTGTAAAGGACAAGGTATGATAAAGGCCCTTATTGGCCCACAACATTTCATGATATTCAAAGTTCTACAACATGATAATTTTAGCATAACAAATGCTAAATAAATTGTTGAAATTACCTCCATATGCCTTTTTTTATGTTTTAGTGCTGGGTTTTTTCCTCTTTGAAGACCTCAAAGTTTACCTATTTTACAATATCTTCGAAAAACCTACATTTTCATACTTTCAGAGTGATAAAAAAGAGTGAGCAAAAGCATGACCCATCCCAATTTTTTCACCGCACAATTTTTCATGGGAACTGATAAAACCCATTTTGGGCCCCTCTGCATTGAAATTATGGCCTCAGATCATTTAAAAAATAGCTTTTTTATGCAAAGCCATCTTGTCTCTAAACAAATAACATGTGTTCAGCCAATTCTGTTTATGGGCCAAAAACCACCCTTATCATACCTTGTCCTTTAGCGTGAAAACATCACAACCTTTGATGTTTTAAGTACATTTTCTCAACTCAAATCGCCAAAACTCAGTGTCAAAATGAAACTGTATTTAAAACGCAAGAATGTACACATTACATATCATTCATCACAATGCCTCACCACTGTGTTGTATGAGATAAGACAGTCAGGAAGAACATATACAAGTCAGGCGCCAGCATCGTTGAGGAAGCTCAACAAAAACATCAACCCTGACAAGCCTGGTGGACGACAAAACCAAGCTACCCTAGTTAGATGAAAACTTCCTGCCGGATGTGTTGATTCTAATGTTATAGTTAAACCAACTAAAACATAAAAGTCAACATCATACTTTGTTTTGTATATGGTGCCGTTTTAGCTCAGAAATCAGTAGCCGTTTTCGCCAATACGGTGCCGTTTTCGCCACACGATTTTGGTGCTGTTCTGCTGTGGTGCCGTTTTAGCTATAACCCTTCTAAAATGCCAATCAAGCATCTGATTGATCGGTTGTAATGAACCAATCATCAGTTATGAGATTTTAACCAATTCCCAACACTAATCAAATAGGAATATATTGGGGGCATTGCAATTCACAGTGCACAGAGACGTGCATTGAAATCTTGGATTGTTGGTTTGAATCTTGTTATGCTTGATTCTTTTGCCATGTTTGTCAGCATCATACACATTCGCCACTGTTTGAAGGAGTGTTTAAACCCAAGTAAAAGTAGCTATAAGTAGCTCAATCATTCACCATGATAATACAGTTCAGAGTTGCTTAAATCTGACATTATTTTATTTCAAACATCTGATCACGTTGGTATTATGTGCCAAAGAGTATTCACATGATCATGATATATTCAAAACGTGCTTGAAAGTTGAAGCGACATGCCACCAGCGGCACCAGTGTACTGTTTAATGTTAGCAGGAATACAATTCAAGAAATGATATACATTACATTGTCAACACCATGTTCGTTCAACTGAACACGTGTTCGCAATTCATCAATCCTGCTCATGCTGTTGGTTGTGCTGTTAGTGTCAAACAACAATCACAACAACTCTATCATGCTGCAAGCACGTTGTAATGTCCGGAAGCGGAAATAAACACGTTCCCGTTCAGCGCGCATGCTCCGTTGTGGGAGGAGTCACTGCCGGTTACACTGTCAAAATGGTGAGTTTTGTAAATGTGATCCATAAATTAAGCTACACTAATTACAGATCATGATGAAAACCTTACATGTTCATACTTCATAGTGTTTGGGATATACGCTTCGGGTTAAATGCACTGATTTGTTTGGAAAAACTACGTTATTCGACCATCACATCCAACACACATCTTGCAGTGGATCGTCCAGTATAACTTCATAATAAACTATATTCGTGATAATGTAATCAAGTAATATTTTATGTGGTGAATACCAATAGCTGTATATGTCTCCAAAATGGTAGCAAACAATTAAACACGTCTGGCCCACAAATAAACATGTCCCTTTCTTGTGTATAAATTATGTATCCTAAACAGTCATGGACTCAAGCAATGTGTAATTATTATTACAATGTATATGGGTAGTGATAGATAACATGATTATGCTTCTGCTCAAGTTAATATTGTTGTTTATGTTTCCTTTAGAAAAAGTGTCTTTCACTGTTAACCATTGGTAGTGTTTGTCACAATTTCTTCTGTCATCTCAGGGGTGGAAATAACCCATTGCCCGACGCCCAAGTCCAGTGTTTTTTTCTGTCGGGCAAGCAAATTTGTATATCACACCGTACTGGTGTCCAGTTGATATTCCAATGTTAATTATGTTGTTTATTTAAAAAATCAACAAGAAAATGGCCGGTATAGTGGAAAAATTATCAGGGCAAGTGATTTTACATGTGCCACTGTACCGGATTACACTAGCAATTTCAAAGTTATTTCCACCCCTGTCATCTATCGCAATGGATGTTTTCAGGTTATTGTTTGTACATTTTGTACACTCCTCCACATTTCTAATAGTGATGTATATTCACAATGAGCCTTGATGTGACACAGAAACTAAGCCTGAACAGAATTGACAGTCATAACATAACTTTATACTTATTGAAGTAAAGAAATGTACAATCTGTGCTGACATCACATGTTTGGAAATTTCTACAAAACTATTCTGTACTTAAGCATGACATGGTGTCAACCTACTGATAACATCCTACCTTGAAAGCTTAGGTATGGGTTGTGGTCATGTGGATAAGGTATCAAGTCTCGAATCAGAAACTCCAAGAATGGAATCTCAACACACAAAATATTATGTATGCTACATCTGCATTAACCCTCTGTATGGACATCATTACATATATTTTTGTTTCTCTCCACAGATCAGGTTTATTTTAATCCAGAACAGAGCAGGTAAAACTCGCTTGGCAAAGTGGTACATGCACTTTGATGATGATGAAAAACAGAAGCTCATAGAAGAAGTCCATGCTGTTGTTACAGTAAGAGATGCAAAGCACACAAATTTTGTAGAGGTGAGTGAAGCTGGAAGACATATAAATTTGCTTTCTATTTGTTTCCTTTCCCACATCAGTAACATAATTTCTGAAAAAGATATGAGACACGTGTTTGCATTGTACTCAACAAACAATCTAATAGTCTGTCTCATAGTACCTGAACATTATTTTCCCTACTGCCTAGCCCTCAATAAAGCAAGTCTAGATTCCCTCAGGTTCAGTTCTGAATTTTCCATCGGACTGGGACTCCATTCAATTTATATCGGTTTATTTGTTACTATCAGAATTATATATAGTTAGATATTTAGCATTAGTCTAACAATATATTGAAATTTGTCTGATTACCTTGATTTCCACAGCAGGGATAGCGATTTGGCACATGCTGAAGAGTATGCTTGCTATTTGTCATTTTTCTATATAAAAATGTCTATAAGAGTAGGAGTCAAACAGAACAGCAGCATCGCAACAGCTCAGACCTTTCAGGCAGAGACGAGGGTTTTCATACTCACTTTCCTTTCAACTTCGACTTCTACACAACACATCCTAGTTCAACCTTGGATAACACTTTACAACCTCCTACTTTTATCTAAACCTAGGCAAAGATGTAGTTTGATCCAGCACTTACAAAAAAAGGAACGATACTAACTCATGTTTCTTATCTGTTTTTTAGTTTAGGAATTTCAAGATCGTGTACCGTCGGTATGCTGGCCTCTACTTCTGCATCTGTGTTGATGTCAGTGACAACAATCTGGCATGTTTGGAGGCCATTCACAACTTTGTAGAAGTTCTCAATGAGTTCTTCCACAATGTGTGTGAACTCGATCTAGTCTTTAACTTTTATAAGGTGAGTACATACATGACTGAAAGTGGGATTACGGTTGGGAGTAACTGATCAGTGATTTTGTGATATCCAAGTTAAGCACCCTGGTGGAGTAAGTGCTCGGACCAGCTTCTACAGCAGTGTCATCTTTATAAGTACCCTGTACTGAGCTTGGACTTTTAAATGATTGTATATTGTGTGTGTATATATCAGGTTATCTCTGAAAACAGTATTTTTTAAGGGGAAATATTTGCCTGGTAACTATTGGGGAAATGTTTGTTTCAATGACATTTCTTAACCAGTCAATCTCTGTCAAATTTAGGTTATGTGTGGCTTCATTAAGCTGCCCATTTGTCAATTTTCTGAGCTTATTTTGGCAAATACAGTACACTATTTAGCTTTTAAATTCCAGCATTTCTATAATTTGTGGTGTATGTATGTATATACAATTCATTTCATTATTGCAGTCGTATTATACAACATTTAGAAAAATATGATTTATTCCATTCTTAACAGTTTGTTCTCTCCCATTCAATCTCTTATTTTGTCATCAACATTTTAAATGAGCACCTCCCTTGGTCAGTTGTCCACTTTGTCCCCCACCCATGAGTAGTTCCACGAATCATATTCCATATTTGTCATCTATGATATTCTAGGCTATACATGAGGTAGGGGAATTTCAGTAAATATTGTGAGTTGAATATTGCAATCAGTTCTTACTTTGTACAGGATGTAATATTATGTCAGAAGAATAACCTTTTGTTCATTCCTCAGGCACTATGTTTACTGTACAGAGTTATGTCCCTTGGGCACGCCTACAACTTTTGATCATTGGTTTGAATCTTGACTTGCCCCTAGTATGTTTCTAGTGTTGTCAGCACAATACCTTTGCTTGTGGGCATCACCAAAGTGGTAAACGTTCAAGTCAAGCATCATTTCAGGTTTTCCACCCACATTAAGCTGGGTGCTGTGATATAGCCGAAATACTGTATAAAGCTGCATAAAAGGCACTATATCACACTGCACTTCTCTAAAAATCAATAATGCATTTCTCAATAATACTAACTATCAGCCCTCAGGGAAGCTACCATATTATTTATTCCACAAAAAATTATGAATATCCTACGCAGAGCTTGTGATTGAAACCTTTTCGGCAAACACCGACAATACCGTGTTCGACAGTTTTCAATGTACAGAGCAATCGTTTACATTCCATATATGGCAACTGTTCTCTGTTTGGAAGCTGTTCGCCTTGAAGTTTCAATTATCGATTTCAGGCAAGTCGTAAGGGATAAGAAGTCTTTTATTGCATCAATAGGAAGCTAAAGTGAGTGTATATGCCCCAATATATATAATATAGGCCAAAATATTGTTGAAAATGTGTGACATTGTGCCTTTAAACTAACCACACACACCATCCATCATGTTCCAAGTGTAATTTTGGTTTTTATTGCTTCAGGTGTACAGCGTTGTGGATGAGATGTTCTTAGCAGGAGAAATACGAGAGACGAGCCAGACTAAAGTTTTGAAACAGCTGCTCATGTTGTCATCATTAGAGTGAACCAATAGACTTGTGTATGTTAGGTACTCTAGCCTGTCACAACATAGCCTATGTTATCAACTTGACTGCAGAACAGAACACGGTTGATGTATCAAGCACTGTAGAAACATGCAATCTCATTGATATCAGATCTTGGTGCTTACTACTTCAACACAAAGATTTGAGGATATCCCATTACAGGTTGTACCAGGACTACTTTCATTTGATCCTACCATTGCAAGATTGCAAAAGTGAAAGTAAGAATGTGTTTTCTTATCATATAATGTTAAGAAGGTTATCAACATTCTGAATGTTTTCAGTTCAGTTTTCAAATTTTTAATTGAGGCATTTGTCAAGATATTTTTCAAAGCATAGTCTGAGATAGAAGTTGCCTTTTGAAACTAGTGCCACAAAGCTCGGGAAAGCTGCTTTCTCATTGGCCGATGTAGACATGCTGTTCGTCACTTCATTGGTCAGGATAGGCCATCCAAGATATGTGGAAGGTCCTGAGGCCTTTAATGAGATGTCCTCAAATCATTTGTGTAGTGGTTGTGAACCCTAAGATCCGATTTTAATGAAACTGTAGAAACGTGGCATTCCCTCTAGGACGTTCCAGTCTTTTCTTTCACATAACTATGTTAGTACTGGTGTTAGGATTTGGTTGATGTATCCATGAAATGATAAGTCAGAGGTATCAACATCATGGAATATGTAATTCTTGTTTCCGTTAGTCTACAATCATTATACAGCCTAGGTTGCAAGAGAAGCATGAAGGCAATGTGGTATCATCCTGTCACCTTGGTCTGCGTGTACAAGAATATGTTTTTATGCTTGTGTATCTTGAACTGCTGTTGGCAGTGTGGGACTTGCGGATGCCTTATTTTCGTGTAATATTACACTGTCTTTGGATTAAGATTACAAAAACTTGTATTACCCAACCAATCTTTGACTTTAAAGTTAATCAACACCCATTACTGACTCAGTGACCAGTAACTGTATTGGGATATATTCTAACGATGGAAAGTCTTCTAATTCTCATCCTATGATTCATTCACAACAGTTATGCTCCATGTTCTAGTACGAGTTCCAACAATGATAGGTACTTGTTTTTGTAAAGTATACAAGACTGTATTTATCATTGAAATGTTAGGCTCTCACTTGATGCCTAATGGTTCATGATAAAGATGTCCTTCCTGCAAGTGGAAATGGTTGTCACTTGTTTATCAGTATTTGGGTTGAGAAACTTGAATGTCATTGTGGATAATTTATCCTTGTTTCAAAAGCAGCCATAAAATCATTGCTTCATTCAAAGACAAATGCAAAATTGTGGATCTGTGTTTGTTGAAGTGTGAGGTTTTTGTAAATCTCTTGAATATTTTTGGTTTCAGTGATACAACTCTACACACTGCTTGTTATGTTACTGAATACCGACTTTGTTATATTTGTATAAATGCTTGACCAAGCAATCATGTATTGGTCATTACCTGTGATGTTAATGTCCACTTGCACTCATAATACGACATATGTATTGATCACAACAGTTAATTGCGTAAAAGAACAGAGGTTGAGGTAAAAACAAATTTCAAATTTTCATAAATAAACACCAAATATTCATGTGTATATATTGTCATTTTGTGCGTTGTCATGGTTTCTGTATCATTCCAGGTACGAAGCACCAGTTTGATGGCTGGATATTATTTGATTTTGACTAAGAATGGCTGTGTAGCTTATGTACCAGGCTAGCTATTCTCGAAACATTCAGTAGCCCTACGAACTTCTTAAGCCCATTCTTAACACATTGGCTACGATCAAAGTTAAGAATTCTTAGGGCTAAGAACGTTTCAAGAATAAGGGCCCAGTACTATTATTTTAGACAACTAGTTCCTCTTCAGTTCAAAATCACTGCACAAATTCAGTATATCTTTAGAATGTATTTGTATGTATACTAGGATCAGAAAACTGCTTTACACCCATGTATTCATAGTGATTGCGACTTGTATCAATGTGCAATGTTAACTATTAAAATAATTGAATCTTAGCTATTGTGTGTCTTAATGTGGCAATCATTTGCCTGAAAACAGGATATTCCATATTCAGTGTGTAAAAGGTTCTCAGGGATTGTGTGATTATGCATCATTTAGCTTCGAACATCTCAGTGAGCAAAACAGGTCTTTTCACATCTGTTTTAAAAGCTCCACCATTAGAATAAAGTCCCGGATTGGACTCAACCCAAATTACTAAGAAAGTTTTATCACAAATATAACATGTTATAGAATGAAGACAAAGAATAATTTCAAATATGATATTTTATTGCATACACTCATACAAAGATTGCAGTCCCAGTTGATATGATAGGATACAGATGGGGGAAGGAATAGACAAGGTTGGGGGAGGGCAAAGAGGAGAGTGACTGCAATATACAGCAAGTGACATTATGCTCTGTATGCTGAACCGATACAATAATCCAACTTGCTGCTTTGACTTAAACTGCATGTTGAGTAATTGATGAAACAAGTTGGATTTGGTTGCTGGATCACGTTACAGGTACCTGTACAGGTAACTTACACTATTTCAACCAGGCCAAGTTTATTTGTTTTATAGTCTTTCATATGTGATGGTACAGGTAAAAAATATGTATATTCCATGTTTGTTACAAATGAGATAATTATCAAAGTAACATTCAGGATATTTAAATTGATATGTGTGTGTTGAGTAAAGGGGCTTGTCTGTTGTTTCTTTGAACAAAAGAATTCAGAGAGTGACTGAGTTTTATGCCGCTTTTAGCAATATTACGATGGGGGGAACACCAGAAATGGGCTTCGCACATTGGACCCCTGTGGGCCCTGTGGGGAATCGAACCCAGGTCTTCGGCGTGACAAGCGAACACTTTAACCACGAGGCTACCCCACCGCCAAATGTTTTGAACTAAGGACTGCCTTAGTTTATTGTTGTGAAACAAGGGTCTGTCTACAAAACATCACATATTGTTTTGAAGTTGGTGCATAAAAGTCAACAATTATTCCTTTCGTTCTGTCTCTAGTTGATATACATGGATGTGATCCAAATACAAGCCACCTACTTAAATAATAAACATGCGTAATCATTGTATCTACCTCTAGCTTGGATACATGAATATAATAAATGTTCAACAAAATAATTGTAATATCACAACCCAATGACAAAATCACATCTGAGTATTTTACAAAAGCATCATTCTGACGTGTATGTTGCAACGACAGGCATACCTCAAGCATGGTTCTGTCGTCAGTATCTGTGTACAAGCTAGGTATAAACTACACGTTTCCATATGCTAGTTGCAAATGATGGCAAGGACATTACTATTTGTGCCAATATGATAAAAATCATGACAAGCTTAATGACATTCAGCCTTGTTGCAAATCAATACATACATGTTGCTGATTGTCTGTGGCTAACACCAGACACCCCAAAAGCAATGATTTGGTAATCAAATCGTTTTGTTGAAAGCCCCAACATATACACTTTGATACAATACTCTGTACTATTATGGAAGGTATATATTTGCATGCTGAACTATAGTTTCAAGATATACATGTTATGTTTCTAAGTAGTATAATTTGTACACATATATATGACTGTTATTTGCAAACAAATGTTGTAATACATATTTGGTTTGTTTACTGATATGAAACAACAAATCACGACAGTTATAGATTGGTCAACAGATACATGTATATTCATGTCAGTGAAAATGCAGTGACCTGTGAGCAAATTAGTCCGAAATGTAGGCAATAGGTGCATCATACATTTCATTTTACACAATTGAGAAGCGAAATCAGTTTGTCAAAAATGGTAAAATGGTAAAACAGATTTAAAAAACACCCAGTTATAATACAAATACTTACAATAAAAACAGGTTGAGCAAAGTTTTGGCAAAATTCAGTAATACATACTGAGACCTCCTTAAAGGTAAACTGCATATTTAATTCATTGGTGAAGAGTGAGCGTGCTTCGTTCTATGCCACATTTAGTAATATAACAGCAGGGGACACCAGAGTGAGTGAGTTTAGTTTTACGCCGCTTTCAGCAATATTCCAGCAATATCACTGCAGGGGACACCAGAAATGGGCTTCACACATAGGGGACACCAGAAATAGACTTCACACATTGTGCCCATGAGGGAATCAAACCCAGGTCTTTGTCTTGAAGAGCGAACACTTTAACCACTAGGCTACCCCACTACCCCTCAAAGGCTGAGAGATGTTTATTTGCTGACTGTGTAAAGGTTGCAGGGGAAGTCAGCTTTTATGACTTAGCTAAAGTGAAGGATGATATAATATATCTATTGAGAAATACTATAGAAACAATGAAGGCCTGGTAACTTGAGTACTACAGTATGTCTTGATTTAGTCAGGAAGGAAAATGAACCTCTAGAATAATGCAAATACTGTTTAAAATGACAGTTTACAAATACCCCCACACAAAATAAATTACTCAAAACAAGTAAAAGAATATCCAATATTTGTTTTAAGTGACTATAGTTAATCTGTAACACCACCATCAATCAAGCCAAGTACAGTGACAATGGTTACATCAATGCGATCATGCAGTCTTCAAAAGAAGGCAGAGTACTTGGGCTCCTTGAAACTTGCTCCCAAAGCCTGGAGCCTCGCTAATGATTAATGTTTAACATCAAGTTCATAACAAGCACCCCTTGATTTATATGCTTAATTTGGAACACTGCTTTGGTGACTGAATTATATCCCCTTTGTATCAACAGTTGTATGTAATGTCTGTTTAATATTGCAAGGAAACACTGATTAGCTTGATCTGATAGAAAATATATTTCATTCTTTTGTTTTCTTTCAACCAATCGTACATCTCTGATACAGTTTCATTTCATATGAAATATAAGTTATCTGTTGACTTCTATCATCAAGAACATCATAACATATAAATCAATAAATATTACGTCAACTTTATACTCCTCTGTACAGATAACAATAAACCTAAAGCATCTTCCAAAAGCATATTTACATGTTCAGAGGATAAAACTGGCTGCCAAAGAAAACATTTATAGATTTTATAAAATTGTATTCCCTGATGACTTGATCCCACCAGTGAGGTTTAACACTTGCACATTGCACATGGATTAAAACTATGGACACAACAAACACAATAAACAAGAACCTGCCATATGTGGGTATGGCAGTGTAAGCACTAATCGTTGATACAGGACCCACAAGGGATGGAAGCAGGAGGTATGTCGCAAAGCAATAGGGATACAAACATAATGCCCGTTATTCACAAATCACAATTGTATTTCTTAATGTTAAAATACATTCCTCAATACCAAACATCATAAGACCATCAAAAGCAATTTGTTATCATTAGGAGATTGTTGCAATTTAAACTTCTGGCTGAAGAATCAGATTTGAGCATTTCAGAAATTATTGGTAAAATCATACTTATTACCACTAAAATGGTGTTAGAAGTTTCTTATATTGACTATAGATTACTGTAAACTTCATGTCATCCAAAGTTGACTGTTTTTGAGTTCAAGAAACGCATAACCATTTGATATCTGTTCCCTATGCCCCTCAAACAAGATCTGCACCATTATTACATAGCTTGAGCTGTGTTATCAGGAAGCGATGTAGAGGACTGTTTGTTTGGAGATCTTGAATTCTTTAATGTTTGTCCAGGGGAACTCAGTCTCTTTGTGGACTTTGATGTGCTGTGTGAAGGTTGAGAAAAACGCAGTATCTGACGTGGCGTCATCCCACTTGCAGTCCGAAGAAGAACATGGTCTGTGATTTCCATTGGTTTCGTAGGGCTCAGACCACCCATATTGTTACCACAGTCTTTCAGTGGAGATCTGCTACTGGTGCCCGACTTCCTCTGTACCTTTGGGGTGCAGACGTCATTGATGGTGTCCAGCAAAGAACAGCTGAGGTCAACTTGCTGACCTTCAAAGGAAATCTTACTCCTGATATCTGTGGAAACATCAGATTTCACTGCCGTGTCCATGGTTACAGGAGCTGGGTGTTTGAACATGTCTTCAGTTTCGGAGTCAGTGAGTGTAGAGATGGAGGAGAGGCTGTCATTTGTTACACTGGATTGGCTAATCACATCACTGATATTTGACAGCCTGTCGTCGGAAGCCAGTCTGCCTCTCTCAATGGCTGCCTGTGCTATGTCTCGATACCGCGCAGACATGTCATTGTTCTTTGCAAATATTGTTGGTATCCTGACCGGGGACATGCCTCTCTGCTTGGGAGCAGATCTTGGAACAGACAGAAACTGTTTCTCCACAACATCAGTAAACTGTTTCACATTCTCTGCAACTTTCCCAACATTTGAAACCTGCATCTGTGTAACACTTTCATGCTTTGGAAGTGACATATCAGCTCGTTTTATTTGAGGCAGCATTTGGTTTTTTTCTTGCACAAGGTCCATCTTTTGAGTGCCTTGTTGTAGGCTACCATTGTTGCCGATACCAGATAGGTCACAGGAGTGCAGTCTGTGTGATGTGTCACTGACATTGTGTCTCTTGGGTGTTTCACAACTTGACCTTTGAGAAACATCCTGTATATCATGAATGCTTTTGCTACACAGGTGGGATTCATCAAACATGGACTGATCACCCAGCGTAGTATTTCTTCTAGACATATTAAATGAATGGGACCTCGGCGGTGATTTGACTGGAAGGCGGAAATCTTTGCCACTTTGCTGTGGAGCTTTATCAGGAAAGTAACCAGCTCGTGACAAGATCTTGTGAGTTTCAGCTGATATTAGTAAGTTAGGTTTAATGTTGTGTTTGCGAGCCTCTTGGTGGGAATACATGCTCTGTGAACGTACAACTCCAGTTCTTGGAGGAAGGGCTAGCTGCTGAGCCGAGTGAGACTTCTTTACTATAGGCTGGTGTGGTTGGGAACTATCATACGGTTTCACAATACTTGAATCTATGCATTCTGACTTCTTCAGAACAGTTGTGTCCAGAAGCATACTCTCATCAGCAACAAAGGCAACATCAAGAGAGTCCTTCGGCTCCTGAGCTGGAGGCTGTGTTAACGTCTCATCAAACAAAGATCCTTTCCCACTGTCGGTGGACAGACATCTTTCTAACTTGGAGGTGTTGCTCTCAACAGACATCTCAGATGCTGAGCTCAACAGACTATCTGAGCTGTTACTAGTCTGCAGACCCTTCTTAACACTTTCCCTGGATGTCTGAGCAGACATTCTACCCTGTCCTCTATGGCTTCCCTGGGACTTATTAGACTGCAGGCTTGTTGAGGATGATGACTGTTTGGGTATGTATATGACAGTATCACCTGATATTGTTGAGAAACCTGCCTCAGACTCATCGGAGTCATAGCCGGTCTGCTGTAATGTGTCATTAAAGCCATCAGGCGGGGGAAGGACAACGTTCATCAGACTACTGTTCTGCTTCGGGGGCAGACAGTGGAGGTAAAGGAGGAACCTTCTGTATCTTCTCCCCTTCCAACCTCCGCTCAGACTCTTTCCCATCACAAACTGTTGGTACAATTATGGGTATCGGACCACTGATATCAGACTTGTCAAAACTTTTTCTCAACTTCTTCAACTGATTATGCTGTCCCTTTAATAAGCCATTATTGATGGTATTTGGCTGTCCCCGTCGAAGATTCATCCCTTCCGCAGAGAGCGATCTCTTATGTGAGCCCCCTGTGTTGTTCCCAGCAACCACTGGATCAGACGCTGATGCATGCACAGGCCTGTATAGACTGTGTGATCGCTGCAAGCCAGACCCAGCATCTGTGTGGTCCAGATCAAAATGAGACTCATTAATGAAGCCTTCGTTTAGTGTCTGCTTGATGTCCATGTTCGAAACAACAGAGATATCAGGCATGTAGGTTGTATTCTGGGCCAGCGCGCCGAGATGGGTGAGTCTGACTCGGACTGACTTCTCCTCATAGATGTTGCATCCATGGCTGCATCTTTCTTGGTGGGACTGGCCAGACGTTCACCAATATGCAAGGAGGAATCTGATGCAGATGACTGGGGGGAAAAAGAGAACAAAATCAATGCAATGAATGTTAATATATCTTTGCATTATCTGAGCATTAAAACAACTCTTAATCATACACTTTAGTGAAACTTCACAATGGTCAAAGCTTGGCTCAATGCAACAAGACTGTTACCTTTTCAGAAAATCATTATGTCATGTGAAGATCTAAGACTTCCTGTAACACCCAGAGATGTATATGAACACTATCGTGTTGACTGATGTGGACAGACACTAAAATCTTTAACAATGTACACACCTTATCAGCCTTGCTGCCACTCAGTCTTCTGAAGATGTTCTTTCCCCGTCCACTTTTCTTGGTAGATCCAGTTGAAATATTGGAGAAAGATGGGCTCCTGAAAACAGATTATTTATGGTTGAATAAAGTCAACATCAATTAATCTTCTTGTTCCTATAAAGTTTAAAAGGCCATAGTGAGTGCTTATAATCTGCAGATGATTGATGGGCATTTAGAAGTTGGAGGTGAGGTGAAATTGGGTTTAACGTCGTGCTTGAAAATATTTTGCTCATATGACGACGTGCATGCGTGTATGTGCGGCTGCTTGTACTAGCCTAGACTGAAGCTGGTTTTATAGTGCTAGCCCACTGAGATACCATGCCGCAGTGAAGCATGAATGCCCCACTCAGACACATTATACTGACTCTGAGCCGACCTGTCCTTGTTGTACCCATTAATGCCGAGCGCCAGGCAGGGAACAACAAGTACCATATTTTAACGTCTTTTGGTATGACGCGGTCGGGGGATCGAACCCGCAACCTTCCGCTCTCTGGGCAGACGCTCTAACCACTACACCACGGAGGTGGTCTTTTAGAAGTTGGAAGGCAACGTTATAATGTATGGTATGAATTTACAACATGACATTTCTGGGCTACTTTCATGTTGTAAATAATAAAGAAGTTTTAAATCCATCCCATTCATTGTTATGTTATAATCTACAGCTGTTTAAACAGTCTCCCTATGAGATCAATTGATTACAACTTGACTCATACTGCTGGTTCTGATGCTAGTGATGGACTCACCTTGCCATCTTCTTCTTGCTGCTGCTGGGACTGAACAAGTTGAGTTTCTTCCGTGGAGTCTTGATGTTGTGAGATGGCGTTGCTGTATATGCCATATGTTGCTTGTCCCCAAAGCTCAGACTGGGGGTATCCATAACTCCACCTTTCCTTGGATCTGAAATGAACAAAACCACCTTTGACATGGAAACGAGGGACACCTTGAGCAAAACTGAACTAGTCAACATCCCAAACTAGATGCCTTTTTGGTAACTATTAGATTTGGGGGAAAAAATAACAAGCCCTTGATTTTTACAAGTCTTGGATTGACAAGAGAGAGGCTGGAACCAGTCATGTCACTACACAAGCAATTTTTGCTGATACACATTGCAGTTGTCTCCCTTTATGTGATCTGGTCACTGCTTGAGCCAGTATTTTCACACTGGCTTATTGCACTTCCTTCATTACACTGGGTGTCACAGTCCTGTTCATAGTGCACAGATCAAAACTGGGCCAAGGTAAACAATGCTGACCAAGGACTGGAGTCAGATGGTTGACCATGTTTTGCAGCTTCACTCCTGAGAGGCTTATGCCCTATTCCATAGTCTCTGTTTAGTAGTGAATGGATACTTGGTAGGATGAGATGGAAATGTGATACTTAAGATTCTATCGCCTTAAAGGCAGCTTGGGTTTTGTACTGCAGGGAAAATAATGTATACACTGATCCATTGACCAGGCTAATGGTGTTCCTGTCTCAGTATGCTTCAACTAAAGGGAATACTAAATTTCCATTCATCATCAAAGATCATTGTAAAAATCAAGAGGGACTAGTTGTTTTCTAAGCAAATACAGCTATTTACATAAATAACTAGCCTGAATTAAGCTACAATCTGGTTGGATTTGCATGTGTATTATACCTCATAATTTCAATGGATTATCACCATATTCAATAAACACAACTGCTCCATGTTTGTAACTAAGGAATTTGGAAAATGCAGTTAGCACTGCAACTATTGCAGTCACCAGAACCAGTAACATGTTCAGCCACATGGAGGCAACATTGCCTGATATATGATGTAATTGAACTCCAAGTGCAGCCAACACTTGCACAAATAATAAAACTGTTTCAAAACAGGATACGGATGTGTCAAGAAGATGTGAATACCATTTAGATCCATCTTCCTGATAGCGGAGGCAGGGGTGAAGGGAGTGTGTCCCAGTGCAGAACCCTGGGGGAGGTGCTGCAGAATAGCCTTCCTGGAGAAGAGAAACAACATATATTGCATACAGGACAATATAGAAGTGAGAATGTGTAGCTTTGCAAGAAAAGAATATTAACAAAATTGTTCTTGTAGTTTGAAGGAAATGTGAAAGAAAAACATCATTATTTGTTAACATCTTCAGCAGCAATACCGAGATACTCATGTAGGTGTAGCTATGACAAAATACACCTCATGTCTCTAACACAGAAAAAGCACATCAAGTACAACTAAAAAATCTTACTTTTTAGATGCTGAAAAGGGAATGACCTCGCCGGAGGCTTTGCTTTTGCGTATGACGACAGGTGTCGTTGTTGGGTAGTGGGGCTGTTCGAGTGATCCGGAGAGGGACTGAGCACTTTCATTGGAGGCAGTCGTGATATTCTGACTTGAGTTTCCATTCTTGCCATCTGTGCTCCTCCTTAACTTTGCCAGACCATTAGCTATAGAGCTGACAATGCCTACAACACACGATGCATAACAGTTCACTTCAGTAAAACGTTTTGATGACAGGCACTGGTGTTCCAATTTATTGAAATAATCGAAGATTGACAGGTCCCTCAAACAACCAAACTCAGTTTTCCATAACCACAAACAAGTTGAAATTTTAAAGTTCTGAGAAATTTTAGTTTGAAAAAGTTTCACTACTTTCTCCTTAGTACTTGTAGAAAACAGTGAGGAGATGCAAGGCTAGCGACTCTTTTGCAAAACCTACAGGCCTGTTCCTCAAAGCGATTGTAGCGCTACGACAGTCGTAACTCCCATACTTTAACATAGACTTACGACTGTCGTAGCGCTACGATCTCCTTGAGGAACGGGGCCCTGAACTGTAGTCAGTATTAGAGTACATGTACTTGTTTATTCAGTGTGATCCAGTTGTACTGATCCAGGGCTTGACATTCACCCAAATTCCCGAACAAGACCATAGGACCAGTAACTTTTAAATATCACTGGTCCTTACAGAGTCTTACTGGTCCTGCTAGGGGACTCTTATTGACAGCCTTAAATATCTACTAGACCGTCGGGATAGCACTTATCAAAGTTGCACTGGTCCTGTCAACATTTTGCTAGACCCCGGGCCAGTGGGATAGCATGAATGTCGAGCCCTGTGATCTTTAATTTTGAAAAACAGTAACATGAGGCTCATATCTAAATGAATGATCCGTTTGTCAGTCTATTCCCAATACTAATAACAGGCACTGTATTATGGAAGAAACATGCCTCATGATATTTGTAATTGTATAGCCAGTCTGATTTATTTCCTACCAGGATGTTAACCAAAATTCTTTGACAGCTTCACATTCCACAATTTACATTAGACATCACAAACCGTCTTCAGGGAACAGTAGTTATTAGGCTTATTTATCTAATGAGAAGGTTACAGAAGATATAGTTACAAGGTTGTTTACCTGGATATGCTAAAAAAAATTCAATGTACAATAAAGTTAAATTTGATTAGCAGGCTTAGTTCTAGAACTTTTTATCAAAGATATTTATAGTCTTCTTGTGACAAATACCCGTGAAGGTCTGGGTTAGAATATTGATCTTCAGTAACACATGCTTGTCGTAAGAGGTGACTAATGGGATCGGGTGGTCAGGCTTCCTTACCTGGTTGACACATGTCATGGTTCCCAATTGAGCAGACCAATGCTCATACTGTTGATTACTGGATTGTCTGGTCCAGACTGGATTTTTTACAGACCGCCGCCATATAGCTGGAATATTGCGGAGTGTGGCGTAAAACTAAACTCACTCACTTACTCTTGTGACAAATCATTCTCTTTGTGCTTTGTTACCTTGCAACGAACCGCTCCTTTTCCGTTTCTTCTTTTTCTTCATATCCTTAGAATCCTCTAACGTATTGTCATCACTAGCATCCAACTCATCATCTGTCGCTACCCCAAAACACTCGGTCATGAGAGTGGTTCGCTGGTACAGGCTTGATGAAACCATTCCCACTTTCTCCGCTTCCTTTATAAGTAGTTCCACAATGGCTGTTTGAATCTGCAACAGCTTCTCCTCAGTTGAATTCATCTTCTCACTTTTGCTGTTGACATGCATGATGTTGGGGGCGAGAACAACAGCGAGGTTGGCAGCGTCCATCTTGTTATCATCCGAGTGGGAAGCGATGAAGCTAAGAAGCTGCATGATGAAGCGCAGGGTGCTAAGATGTTCTGCTGGGAGGAGGAGGCACAGAGCATGGATAGCTTCACTGGCTGCCTTCGTGTCATCAAGCTGGTAGCATTTGATGAAGGTGTCATGATACAGGCTTGTGAACAGGGGCTCGGGCAGCTCGCGAAAAAACTGTTTGATGAGGGTGGTCAGGTCATAAATGCTGGATACATCCATATTAACACCTTCTTCAATTTGATGCTGAAAATGTAACATTTCAAAAGTGATCATTAGTCAGCTCCACAGAAATATCACAATCAACAGCAAACTCAGACGTAAGCAGTTAGGACTGCACAGTATTACTGTATACAGCAAAACACTTTTCAAACCATACATATTGCCATATTTTTAAAGTACTGGTGTAATGGGTAAAATAATTAACATGTTTTGTGATTATCTCTATGGTTAATGACTTACATTTACAACTGATGTTAATTAGTATTGCAATATGTACCTCAATATGGATAGCTGTATTGCAATGTAATTTACTCACCAATACACAGCCCAATAAGCAGTGATTATTGGAGGAAACTTCAAATAAAATCATATAGACGTGGACTAAGCCAGTGATTCCTGATCACATCATGAATAATAAACATAAGTACCAAAAGAACAAAGCATTTCACTGCAAGATTTTGAGCAAAGCCATAATTTTACCTTGAGTTCCTTTTGCCTGCTGACTGATCCAGATTTCCGAAATATACCTTCAGTTTTGAAATGCATCTTAATATGTTCTGCGGAGTCAACCAAAAATCTGGAAGGAAGAATTGTGTTACATGAGTAATAAACAGATTGGTAACCATGCTTATTAATATGAATGTCATTTTGAGGAGAACATAGACAAATATTATTTGGCATGTTTGAAGGAACTATGTGATTGGATGTATAACATATTTCTCAATAAAATTTATAAGCATAATTAGGTGTGCCAATTATAATAATGATTATTGAACCTAGATATCAAGAGGTGATGTTAAATGGGGTTTAACGAGACACCATGCCACAGTTAAGCATGAATACCCCACTCAGACACATTATACTGACTCCGAGCCGACCACTCCTTGCTGTACCCAAGCAGGGACCAACAAGTACCATATTTTAACATCTTTTGGTATGACGCGGCTGGGGATCGAACCCGTGACTTTCCGCTCTCTGGACAGACGCTCTAACCACTACACACCACGGAGGCGGTTCTAGATATCAAGTACATTAAACCATATACCAATCACTCTCAACATGATTGATATCTGACAACAAGAAGTCAGTTTTCACACTATCAAAACATTAATATGTTACAAAACTATCTTATTACAATGTTACTGGCAAAGGAAACTTACTTGGGAACATATCCACAGTCTGCGACATATTCACAGGGCACGTGAGCAAGATAATTACCAAAGATACCAGTCGGAACATGAATTCCATCCTGCAAAACAAATGTATAACATAATGAAGCAAATACGAAACCAACTAGAAAAAACAGAACCTTGCCCTAAGTATTGAAATTAATAATGAATAAAATGACACTAAAACCCATAAGTTCACATGCAAAGACAAACAAGAGTGAAATGTCAACTGATATAATCAGCTACTGAGTAGACAGTAGTTGTTTATTAGGTGAGAATACAGGGTATATTCGCTGTTTGAAAGATTTGGATATGATCAAGAAAGGAAGAAGAATTTGGTTTTTTTTATTTTTTGGGTGATAAGTCATTAACTGATATACAAAACTGGTCTGGGTATGGTTTTTGGTATGAGAAGACTTATTTGAATTGATATTGTTTATCTCCTTTGGTAAAATACTCGCACGTCTGATACATAAAACACATGGTTCAGGCAATGGTTGTATTGTTTGTGATAACCTCACTCAGCAGCTATCGATAGCAAACATTCGATCTATTTGGTTATGCATAACGATAGACGGGGTGCATATATTCACACCTGAACACGCAGTTATCGTATTAGCAGGAATCTAAACATACAATTCACAATATTTTCCTCACCTGTGACGGGCCTCTTGAATTGTTGAGTTTCTTTGCCTTCTTATTTTTCGGAAGTTTGACACCACAGTTCAGTAGATCGTCTTTTATAAATGTCCTTAGATTATTAACCCTTTCGACGCAGCTAATATGCCTATATCCGTCCATGTTATCTCACGTTTCGTAATACGATAAACAAAATATCGCGTTATTAATTGCAGCCACCTGTTCATGCCTTCATACTTGCCGTCTTCAAACATCCCACACAAAGTTTTGATTGGCCTGCGTTTGTAAAATATTATACTATCTTCGTAACAACTAATTACAAATGAATTTATTCTGGATCGAGTTCTTTATATGTCTACCTACTAATAGTTTGTACCCTTGCTATTAAATATCAGTATATGTGTATAGTTATAAGGTTATATATATAAATGTTTTTGATGATATTTTTACGTCATATATTTATATTAGTTTTAGAATTTAAAAGGTAGTTTTTAGGAAACTAGTTCAAAGGGAGATAATTGGCATTTCCGGGTTTCATAAAAAGGAAGTAAACACGGATTGCTATTTCCTCCAACAGAATGTCAATAATCAATTAGATATTTTCAATTCCAATCCACACAATATTAATAAATCTGTTCTTGTAGAGAAAACAAACTATCACATTTTCTCAGAAATACGGTGATCAAGTTATAAAATTCTCATCCTGAAGGTCAAAGGTTAGGCAATGGCCGATGCGCAGATGCTCAAGATGTGACAAGAGCAAGGCCATAGTGGATTGATAATTATGAATTCCTTCCTTTTATTAACGACGTTCTGCTGGACGTAGACCATCATGGCACCATTGCACTGACATGGTTTAAAATGCGAAAGCCTGTACTGCGTGTAAATAAATAGGTGAGTCCCCAAAGAATTGGATAGTAGCCTTGCATTTGCTGTCAAAACAGGCTACAGAACGTGGCTGTAACCGAAGAGAACGCTACATGTACTTAAGCACGACCTGTCGCAAAACGAATTTTGTTCACACAAATACAATATATGGTTATATTAACTTTTGTTTATTGATTACATATGTGTTTTTACACCAACAGTATCACTGGATCTTGATAATTGGCCTCGTACCATTTTGATTGGAAAGTAGTTGACAACCACATAAAAATGTCAATAATTGATAATTTCATCACTCTTGGTCAGATCCTGATTGTATTGCTGGCATATATTGCATTGTTATCCATTCTAAATGATAATTCTTCAGCATGTAGAACATACAGTTGGTTTTTATGTTGGCTATATATGTCTAATTCATCAATGGTTGATCTAAATCTATAGTGTAGCAGCTGATATGGAAAATTGAAGGTCATTGTGCCATTCTACAGGTAATTTGAAGGTGGCATCATCCCCAGAAATCATCAATTTTACTGGACTATCTTAGACTTGAGCATCACATACAATTTCCATTTTGAGTTTTCATTTTCTTTTTGGAAACTGTCACATATTCATAGTAATTTCATGGACTCTCAGTAGGTTTTGTTATGGCAATGTTTGCTTACCCAGAGATTTAGTACCAATGTGAAAATAGAATTGAAATTAAGGAAGCAAACAGAAAGTTGTTATATTCTCCAGGATAACTGTAGGCAGAGTTGTAACCAAGCTGATTTGTAACCATCTCTTTCAGTGTAAGATTCCAATTAAGTGTCTCAATTTGAACAATGCCTCGTATAAGAACAGACCTTATACTAAGACACAATGGGATTATTTTCATTTAATGTAATTTTTTAATGCATTTTCACAAGGGAAGTTATGTTAATACAAACATAAAAGAGTCCATGACGTTATCATGCTAAGGGGCTTTCCAAAGTACAAATACTGAAAGTGAAACAAGAAGGCCCAAGGATGCCAAATTCAAGTTCCCACACAAAAGTGCAAAATTTAAGGTATATTCTTCTCCAGTTATCATAATCAGGGACTTAAAAATACATTATTTTATGGTATATCTTTTTAGAATACAGTAAAGCTATATATTTGGACTTGTTTGTTCTGTTTGTGGTCTTCAAATTATGAATATAATTGTACAGATAATAATCAGCATGTAAATCAATAAAAACATAATTCCCTCCTCCATATTTTGTGACATAATAGGTACTACCAATATTCAGTAAATACCTTGAGGCAGTGCCAATTGATCTGATTAGTCCTACCTCACCTAATGAGTAAATATTTGCCCAAGGTATTGTCCAGGCAGGTTGTTTGAATATGCAATTTACCTGTCTACACAATCCCACTGGCAGACAAACATGATGTAACTTTTGTAATGCCTTGGGCTACTTAAGGGAACATATTATTAAACTAGACTGACACTTAATCTATGAAAATATATAATTTTGAAGGAAACAAGCTGTGATGTTTTGAACTGGTTCTAATTTTTTCTTTCTTTGTTAGGCTTTTGAACTGCCCTTTTGTTTTAACAATGCAGTTTTGTTTGTGGAAGGATGACAATATATGGATGAACAACTTCTTTATTACAGTGAGAGCGATGTTTTGGTGTAGATTCTAAGACCATTATCAAGCAAGTGATGATAACTTAATGCTCCAACTTCTAAATGACTCAGCCAAAAGCAGCATAAAACTAAACTCACTCACTCTGAATGCCTCTCAAACAAGTTAGTTTTTGTTTGTTTTTGTTTCCAGACTCAGTTGATATAGCGCAAGGAGGAACTGCCTGTTGATCCTCTGTACCTCACTGATGGTGAGTAGAAATTTCTGCATTTTACTTACTTGATTTGTGTCAGGTACATATTGTGTGAACACATTGTGGTCGTGTTGATGAGTCATCTATGCACGCATGACCTCTCAATTTGTTGGATACACAAGTATATTGATCAGGCTTGAATTAATCTAATTAAACCACTTATCATTTTTTTCACGTTACTTTGATCAGAATGTAGTGGTTCTGGAGGTCAACTGTGGTATTTGAATTCAGGCAAATTGAGAACGTTATCTTTTAACAACTGGGGTATGAAACAGACCTTTGACTTCCTTGCTGATTTCAAACACTGGAGGAGAGCGGAAGGTCGCGGGTTCGATCCCCGACCGCGTCATACCAAAAGACGTTAAAATATGGTACTTGTTGGTCCCTGCCTTGCGCTTGGCATTAATGGGTACAACAAGGACTGGTCGGCTCGGAGTCAGTATAATGTGTCTGAGTGAGGTATTCATGCTTCACTGCGGCATGGTATCTCAGTGGGCTAGCACTATAAAACCAGCTTAAGTCTGGGCTAGTACAAGCAGCCCCACATACACATTCACACACATGCACATCGTCATATGAGCGAAATATTCTCAAGCACGACGTAAAACCCAATTTCACCTCACCTCAAACACTGGATCATTCATATAACAGAATAGTTCAAGGGATAATTTCTGGCCCCTACAACTATTCAACTAACCATGAACTAGAAGACAAGTGTACAAATGTCACCATGATGTATGGACTATGGCAGTCATTCGCTCACCATATCATTCGAATGATACAGAAAGAGACCGACCATTTTATGCGTATCTGATTTGTATTATGACCTGTTTCTATCTTTAGATGTTTAATCATTCATAATAAACATACTTTTAATTAGTGATATCATACCACAGTAGACAAGCAAACCTTAAATAAAATTACATAAGTTCTATTTTAGCACATCTTATCAAAGCATCAACATGATGCATGAATTATCCCCTTATTATCCTGATAATACCCAAAGCTAGTCAATATTCCTATGCTCATGTCATTTGGTGAAATTTGTTTACACCCAAATATGGAAGAAATGCAAGAAAGGATAATTCTTATGTCTCTTAAATCCTGCTGAAATAGTTTCTGTGCATCAATTGTAATTCACACTGATGAAAATGATGTTGGTTTTCTAACTGAAACACTTTGGAAATGTATAAACAATTAATTCAGAATCAGAAAAGATGTGTTTTCAGAACATCAGATGAGACTAAGCCATAGAAAACATAGATGTGTTTCATTATCTCTTACCAAAGAATAGCCGAGAACACTAAGAACTACTGGTACTTAATTTCAGTTTTGTCGACATTTTGCCAAATGTTACAGCAAAATCTACATACGATTTCAAAATGTTTCAGTATAAACACAGGAAATTAGAAATCATTTGTTCGATATTTGTGTTTGACACTAAAAAAACTTTATTGTTGTCTTTTCTTATGTTGATATTGTTCTAATGAAGTCTCTAATGAATACCAACTATCAACCAGTGTAAGGGAAGTGGGGTCTGTTTTGTGAACACTTGGTTTGCTAATGTTGAGATCCTTTGTGTTTTCTCTAAGTTGTGGTTTGCATTATAGATGAAGGTTCGTGGCAGAATAGTTTGCTTGTGACTTGATGAGATTCGCTTGATCGCCAGCGCAGTTGGTTCTGTCATGTGGTTACTGACAGAGAAAGGCGCACAACTGTTGCTGTTTATTTATGAATGATCTGTCAAATGTCTCCACACAAGGAAGTATCATAATCAGGCTGTTAATTTGAACAGGAAGAATTAATCACATTTTCGTCTGTTAGACTTTGTAAATTATGAAACCATGCAAATGTGATAATGCTTGAATATGTTTGAGAATTCAAACAAAGGATTGTAGAACTATTTACAGAATAACAAATGATTGTATCGTGTATGTTTCTGTCATATTAATAATTTATGGAATTTGTTATGTCATTTCTGTGAGAAATATGTCTTTTTGAAAAGCATAGAAGCGAAGTTAAGTTCCATTCAAATTTTACCTGCTCACATACATTCATAGAACAAACACATGCCAAGTAATATTTTCAATGGTAGATTTAGAATTTTGTGTTGATTGAGTGATTGCACTTATTTCACAGAAAGGGGCTTTGTAATAGGTATGGTACAGGCATTCAACCAGACAGATAAACAAATGGCAAATACATTGTGGAAGTACTTTGAGTAAATACTCTTATGACTTTGTGTTGGGAAAACAGTTTTCCTTGTGAATGGACAGGTCATAAAGTGATAGCACAATTAACTTTGTTTCGAGCTGGTCCTGGAAAGGGCCATTTGTATGAATGTTTTATGTTTAACTGTGGTGAACTTTTTCCATGTTTGGGTTGTAATGGTGGTATTGTCTGATGTATTGACAAGGGGAAGGTACATGCTGAGTTGATGACGTCGGTGGTTCTGAACTTGACAAATCTGCTGGTTTTCTTTTGTATTGGGGGCAGTGGGGTTAGTGTTAAAGTGTACACTCGTCACAAATAAGACTGGGGTTCAATTTTCCACAGGGATACGTTACGTAACGATGTGTGAAGCCGATTTCTGATGCCCCCTGCTGTGATATTGCAGGAATATTGCTAAGAGTGGCATAAAAACTATACTCACTCACTCACTGTTTAATATCAGTCATATTGAATAATTGAGTGATAATACTGTTCATATTACCTGCATGTTATGTGATCAGGGACAGTCACATTATGTCTGTGTGTAGCTATGAGGAAGTTTCTGTGGGTAAACAGACTGTGAAGTCAGTCACAATGTGTCTGTGTGTGCTGGCCAGCTGTATGCATAGAGACTGTGAAGGCAGTCACCAGACACACGACAGTGAGAACCTTCTCATATGATTGCTGGGATTAGCAGCAGTATCTTTAACATAATTGATTTTATACACCTTTGGCCCAGACAATGGCTATATTTAGGTACACCCAACTAAAAATACACTCCACAGCTCAATTTAGCCGTGTGTACATTAGTTCTCCACCATTAAGCAGAATCAAATTTCTTTGTAATTTCATGAATATGGCCGTCATGGACTATATTGGGCAAGATTTACTACAACTGTCCATGTCGTTACACACCTTTCTAAGAATGGCTGTACCTCACTCATTTAGACATGTTCTACAAACACGAGAGCCCGGTCGCGGGATGTCAATAATGGGTGATGGATGGCTTCCAAGTCCTCACCCACTGAACAAGATGCTGAGGTGGCCAAAGAAACACTGTTAGGTTAGGTGTTGTAGAAATTAGCAGTGTTGATTATTGGTGTTGTTTGACCAGGACATGGTGAAATGTCCATGTGATACCTGGCTTCACACCAGTGCCACAAGTGGGGCAGGCAGTGTTTACAGAGGGAGTCAGTAGACAGTGAACATTGTGTAGTGGTGTGAGTAAAGCCAATCTTCACTACCAGGAACCTGTAGAGCAATGACACATCAGTGGCAGTCACATATCAGGACAAACAGCAACATGCCTCAACATTGGGCTATAAAGTTCTTAGGTCACATGCCTCAACACCAGGGCCCCGTTTCACAAAACTATTGTAAGTCTCAGATCTCGTAACTTTTCTCGTAGCAATCGTACCTCCTGTACTGTAGCATAAACTTATGACTGTCGTAGCCCTACGATAGCTTTGTGAAACGCGGCCCAGGTCACTAACCTCAACACCAGGTCACATACTGCAGCACCAGGTCACTAACCTCAACACCAGGTCACTAACCCCAACACCAGGTCACATACTGCAGCATCAGGTCACTAACCTCAACACCAGGTCACTAACCTCTACACCAGGTCACTAACCTCTACACCTGGTCACATACTTTAGCATCAGGTCACTAACCTCAACACCAGGTCACTAACCTCTACACCAGGTCACTTACCTCAACACCAGGTCACATACTGCAGCATTGGGTCACTAACCTCAACACCATGTCACCTACTGCAGCATTAGGTCACTAACCTCAACACCAGGTCACTAACCTCTACACCAGGTCACATACTGCAGCATAAGGTCACTAACCTCTACACCAGGTCACTTACCTCAACACCAGGTCACTAACCTCAACACCAGGTCACATACTGCAGCATCAGGTCACTAACCTCAACACCAGGTCACCTACTGCAGCATCAGGTCACTAACCTCAACACCAGGTCACATACTGCAGCATCAGGTCACTAACCTCAACACCAGGTCACATACTGCAACACCAGGTCACTAACCTCAACACCAGGTCACCTACTGCAGCATCAGGTCACTAACCTCAACACCAGGTCACTAACCTCAACACCAGGTCACATAAGGTCACTAACCTCAACACCAGGTCACATACCAGGTCACTAACCTACCAGGTACTGCAGCATCAGGTCACTAACCTCAACACCAGGTCACTTACCTCAACACCAGGTCACATACTGCAGCATCAAGTCACTAACCTCTATACCAGGTCACTAACCTCTACATGAGGCCACTAACCTCAACACCAGGTCACTTACCTTAACACCAGGTCACATGCCAATCTGCAACATGATACTCCACACCAGGTCATCTAAAAGATTTCTGTATTATATCACACTTTGTCTCATCACCTTAAAGACACCCATCACCTTAAAGACACCCATGTAATGCACCAACATTGGGTCACATACTTCAGCTTCAGGTCGGGATGGTGGGTTAGGCCAGTGGTTATAAAGTGTGTGCTCGTCATTCTGAAGAGCCCTGTTTCATTTCCTACAAGTGTACAAAATGTGTCCCCTGCTGTGATGTTACTGGAGTATTGATAAAACAGCATTAAACTCAACTCACTCAGCATCAGGTCACCTGCTTTAGCATCAGGCCATGTCACATACCTCAGCATCAGGTCACATACATCAATATCAGGTCACATGCCTCAGGATCAGGTCAAATATCTTAGCATCAGGTCACATGTCTCAGTAACAGGTCACATACATCAATATCAGGTCACATGTCTCAGTATCAGATCACATACATCAATATCAGGTCACATGTCTCAGTATCAGATCACATACATCAATATCAGGTCACATGTCACCCGAAGGTCCGGTTCGATTCCCCACATGGGCACAATGTGTTAAGCCCATTTCTGGTGTCCCCCGCCATGATATTGTTGGATAAAGCGACGTAAAACTAAACTCAGTCAGTCAGTGTCTCAGTATCAGGTCACATACATCAATATCAGGTCACATGTCTCAGTATCAGATCACATACATCAATATCAGGTCACATGTCTCAGTATCAGATCACATACATCAATATCAGGTCACATGTCTCAGCATCAGGTCACATCCCAGTATCAGATCACATACATCAGTATCAGGTCACATGTCTCAGCATCAGGTCACATACATCAATATCAGGTCACATGTCTCCGTATCAGATCACATACCTCAATATCAGGTCAGATACCTCAGTATCAGGTCAAATATCTTAGCCTCAGGTCACATGTCTCAGTATCAGGTCACATACATCAATATAAGGTCACATGTCTCAGTATCAGATCACATACATCAATATCAGGTCACATGTCTCCGTATCAGATCACATACCTCAATATCAGGTCAGATACCTCAGTATCAGGTCACACGTTTCAGTATCAGGTCACACGTCTCAGTATCAGGTCATATACATCAATATCAGGTCAGATACCTCAGTATCAGGTCACATGCCTCAATATCTGGTCAAATGTCTCAGCATCAGGTCACATGTCTCAACATCAGGTCACATGTCTCAGCAGGAGGTCACATACATCAATATCATGTCACATGCCTCAGCATCAGGTCACATACCTCAGTATCTGGTCACATACCTCAGTATCTGGTCACGTACATCAATATTTGGTCACAAACCTCCGTATCAGGTCACATGTCTCAGTATCGGGTCACATGTCTCAGTATTGGGTTTCATACCTCAATATCAGGTCACATGTCTCAGTATCAGGTCATATACATCAATACCAGGTCACATTTATCAGTATCGGGTCACATGCATCAGTATCAGGTCACATTTATCAGTATCAGGTCACATACATCAATATCAGGTCACATGCCTCAGCATCAGGTCACATGCATCAGTATCAGGTCACATAGCTCAATATCAGGTCACATGTCTCAGCATCAGGTCACATACATCAATATCTGGTCAAATGTCTCAGCATCAGGTCACATACCTCAGTATCAGGTCACACACCTCAATATCATCAGTATCTGGTCAAATGTTTCAGTATCAGGTCACATGTCTCAGCATCTGGTCACATACCTCAGTATCGGGAGACCGCCTCCGTATCAGGGTCTCAGCATCTGGTCACATACCTCAGTATCAGGAGACCGCCTCCGTGGTGTAGTGATTAGAGCGTCATACCAAAAGACGTTAAAATATGGTACTTGTTGGTCCCTGCCTGGTGCTCGGCATTAATGGGTACAACAAGGACTGGTCGGCTCGGAGTCAGTATAATGTGTCTGAGTGGGGTATTCATGCTACACTGGGGCATGGTATCTCAGTGGGCTAACACTATAAAACCAGCTTAAGTCTGGGCTAGTACAAGCAGCCGCACATATACACATACACACGCATGCACGTCGTCATATGAGCGAAATATTCTCAAGCACGACGTTAAACCCAATTTCACCACCACCACCTCAGTATCAGGTCAAATGTCTCAGTATCAGGTCTCATACCTCAGTATCAGGTTACATACAACAGCATCAGGTCACATGCCTCAGTATGAGGTCACATACCTTACCATTGGGCACATGGATACATTTGTCATAAATGCGATGGTTATTAAACAGCCCCATATGCTGTAGTTTGATTTCGATATGCCAACATGATGTGAGATTAATATAACAAGTCTGTGGAAGGCCTCTAACACTGACTCTTATTGTCATTCATACGAAACTGACAATATAGCAACATCCAACTGAAAGAGAACATTTTGGAATACATCTGTATTATATCATGCTTTGTTTCATCACCTTAAAGACATACATATTTTTTAATGCTTTGTCTCATTGGCTAATACATGTTAAAGGGCTGTAAACTGAACTTAGCAACTTGGCAGATTTTAATGCTTTTGTGCACAATCACAAATGTTTGACCAAATCAGATTTGCAAAATACAACAAGTGTAAAACGGACCGATACAAGTGACAGGGTAAATCCTCACCCAAGTAATAATGACCCCAATCTGGATTTTAAAACATGAGGTCCCAGTCTGTCTACCCACTTCCACCTCAGATTTGTTAATCTCATTTTGTGGCTTTTTCACCTGCTTATCCATTTGATTACCCACCACTTAAGCCAAGAATTAGTAACAAGATTCCTTCAGTTGTCTACTCTGGGGATTAAGCCCTGACAGGTGTGGAGCAGGACTGAGGGTAGCAGGTGTTTTATTGTAGCCAAACAGATGTTAGCCATGAAAACCTAGTGTCCGACAGTAGCAAGTACTTAAATCATCACAATGTCAAGGTCCAAGGTTATTACACGTTCAACAATGTATGCAATATTGTTATTTTGTGGGATTAACAGAACAGCCACACCTTTAGACTTGCTCTTGATAGATGTGTGTCTAATCTCTTCCTGAAGTGTCCATGTAGCAGCCAAGCATCACTAGATGGAGTATATAGTAGGTAGACATTACAACCAAGTCTACATAATACCCAGTGAAAGTGTTTGTCACATACTGCTGCTCTGCTAACTTTCAGCCACACCCCAAAATATACTCCCCATCAAAAGTTTAGACTCACTAGTGTCCATGTAGCAGCCAAGCATCACTAGATGGAGTATATAGTAGGTAGACATTACAACCAAGTCTACATACTACCCAGTGAAAGTGATTGTCACATACTGCTGCTCTGCTAACTTTCAGCCACACCCCAAAATATACTCCCCATCAAACGTTTAGACTCACTAGTGTACATGTAGCCACTTACTTAAGTCAACTCTTCTAAACTAGATGTTGCAAAATATTCCATACTGTTTAAAGGTACTGTTTACACATGAACTGATGTATTGTAAAAAACAAATTAGCCTAATGGTTAAAGCGTTGGCTCGTAACATTTGGTACAAAAGATTTTATTGTCATGGGTTAAAAAAAATGATGAAACTGAATGAAAATTGGCGAATTTTTAACAAAATTTTACACCACAACACAGCTGTTCACATGCACGTTATTTGCACATGCTTTTTAGCAATTTATAGCATGATCCTCATGCAATTCATCTGCATAAAGTTTGCAGTTGGTTCCTGAAAGTTAGTGGTCAAATTCATCTTCGAGGTAACCACACATATATGCATAACATATAATGAGTGCTTTAAGTGAGTCTAAACTTTTGATGGGTAGTATAGGTTTGTTTTGGAAACTGATTAAGGGGTGGTTATATAAAAACTTTCTCCGTTTGGTGTGAAATTTTATGTTTTGCTATTTATCAGAAATTAACTATATGTATTTGGGAGTTTTGAGATTCACAAGAAAATCATAATCAATTTTTTTAACGTTGTTACCCTTCAAAGACACCTATGTTATGTCATTGTGTATGGTCACCTCAAAGAAACGTAAATTAAGATTTATTTTTCTCTTTACCATAAAGATACCTCTCTTTTATCATGCTTTACCTCATCATTTAAAGACTGACCAAAAGAGATGCAGAATTAAGTACTGAGAACATACCATAAATATGCAGAGTAGGATCTGAATCTTCAGTACCTGTGACTCAAGGACTGACTGAGTGATAATCAGCAATAAGTTTTGTAAGCAGTCTTCACTGGGTTACCTGAAGCTGACTTTGTTCATCAGAGGTAGTCTCCATGGTCAGGATGAAGGGGGAAGGTTGGCGTTACCCATGAAACTGTTACAAGATGGTGCTTGTCAGAGCTCCAGATAAGTTTCAACATCAGGAGTACATACTCCTTGTTTTTTTCAATACAGGAGTACTGCAAAACCTCAAGAGTACTGAATGGAATTTAATGGAGTTTCAGTAATCTTGTGTTTCGTTTCATATATGCACCACAACATTGCTACTCTTGTGTAAACAGGTCAATAAACAATAAAACAATAATTTTTCAGATAAATAAGTCTGTAAATGATTTGAAGACTGTACACCATTGCTGTGGCGCGTATCTGCTACGTTTTCTAAATTATTTCCTACCGTATCATGCATATTTTTTATCCGTACATACACCAATATGGGCCTTATCTGTAGCCCTGGTGCTTTTAGTTACCCAGCCTGACACTAGTCATAAAGGGGACACAACAAGGACTGGTCGTCTTGCAGTCTGTATACTGTGTCGGGCAGTGGGGTAGCCTAGTGGTTAAAGTGTTCGCTTGTCATGCCAAAGACCCGGGTTCGATTCCCAATATGGGTACAAAGTGTGAAACCCATTTCTGGTGTCCCCATCCGTGATATTGCTGGAATTTTGCTAGACGCCGCGTAAAACTAACTCACTCACTGAGTGGGTATCCATGTCAAATGCAGCATGGTGTCCTAGCGGGCTAGCATTATAAAACTAGCCTCACACATGTAAATGCAGGTGACGGTACTGCAGTAATCTTTAACGCCATATTAAACCCTATTTCACCTCAACTCACCTTGTTCATCAGGCTTATATCACTATTTCATGATAATACTCGTATCATAATCCCCATTTTCCTTTGTCGGAGTACAACTATGAGATAGTGACAGTCGTATTGTGATAGCAATGAGTTATGTAATGTACACATTGTCAATGTGTATAGGTTCTCTGTGTTATATGATCTATATTGACCAGTTGAAGAGTAACAGAAATACCATGTAGCACTAATGAACCATTCACGTTAATGAGAACACAGAGTGAGAATGAATTATGAAATGATGGTGTGCCACAGTTCATGGGATACATCATGGCTTGTATCGTGTGTATATTTGTCACTGTTAATGTGTGCAGTTGAGCCTTTGTGCATTATACATTCTACTTTCAAACTTCTTGGTAAAGGTGATTTTTTTTTTTTTAAGAAATCTATTGTCTATTGCTAAAAGCAGTGTAAAACCCAACTCACTTACTCACTCTTATTAATTAATTAAACAATTTCTTTTGTTTCTTATTAATTGCACATTTTGCTTTGTTTCTTAAATTCATACTTGCATATTTGACTTTGTATCTGACTAATTGCACTTTCTACCTTGTGATTAATCACATTGCACATTTTTCCTTTTCTACAGAATTTATTGTACATTTTGTGTGTTTTTCTGTTCATTGATATTGTCTTTCATATAAATGTTTATTCCACTTTGTACTTTCAACCTTTGAAATTAATTAATCCCTATGTGTTGCCATTCCAAAGAACATTGCACATGAAGATGTGCTTTGCTAAAAGTGTTTATTATTTGACAAGCTTCAGACAAAGCCGCATGGCAATGAAACCCTGTCTGTGACTCTGTACCATGTATAGTACCCATGTTGTAGGCCTTCTAGAAGGCCAGCCCAAAACTTTCAAAGTTAACTTTTTGCTTACCCGATTTTTAAATGTAGTATATTTGTTCATTTGAATTTTGGCTAAACTTGTCCTACAATCGCCAGCTGCTGAAGGGATGGTGTAAATCCAACTAGGGTCCATGCAGGTAGCAAAAGTAATGTAAGTCCCCATGGTTCCTAGTATGGTGATCTACCTTCAGTTGTTGGCGATCTATAGCCCGTTTTTATATTGTGTTGTCCCTCATAGTTAAAATGTTTTAGATTCAATTACTAGTTTTACATATATATCTGTGATACTCTAGTTGTTTTACAGTCCTTTGTCGGCAGGTTTTATAATCTCTCTATATATTCTATTTCAATGGCAAGTGTTCTCGTCACGATATGGCTGAAATATTGCCGATGTGACGTTAAATAATAACTCACTCACTCACTCTAGAAGGCCAGGAAGAACCTGGAGGGTTGGAAATACAGTTTGATGGATGTCGGTAGTTTATGAGTCACAAAGTGTGATGTGTGAACATAACTCAGTTAATTACATATGCAGTGTCAGGTGGCATAAGGGGGAAATTCTAATTGATTGTCACAAATCACTTTCTAACTAATGTGATAACCACATACATTGAACAGGAGCTTCACCAGAGTGCAAGAAGAATTCATGGACCCCTTTGAAGAAAGGGGTATAATAAACCCGTGTTTGATAAAAGCATGGCTGCACACCTGTTTCATCAAATGTTAGATTTTAAACTTAAAAATGAATGTTTTAGTGTCAATATGACTCCGAATAGGCAAGGTTGTGTAACCTTTTTTAGATCAATTTTATTGTTTAAATTGATAAAGACACATATCAGTGTTGTGAGAAACAGTTTTATTGTTATGTATAGTACGGCTTCATTGTGTTAGGTGCTGACATCTGAGTGACATAGCTTCACAGACACCTTGTCTGCTCAGGTATAACCCTTGCCATAACATTGTCTTTTTGATTTTTAACTCAGAGCAACATAACAACATACATATGAATCAAGCTTTAGGTTTGGAGTTTTGTTTTTTTCTATTTTCTTTGGATTATTGGAGTGGATAATATTTTGTATTGTTACAACTAGGTGTGTTTTGGTATTTAAGGAAACTCAAAACAATAACGTTCATTGTCACGTTTATTCAAATAAAAAATTCCTTTTTTGTATGTAGTTTGACTCATGACGTTTATATGTTGCCTGTTTTCAGTCACGGTTATTTCCTTATGGAGAATGAAATGTTTGCAAATATTGTTGCTGTCTAGTATTAATGCTTTTTCAGTTCAATTTGAGAATTATTGTCTCTCAAATGGAAATTACCATGATTCATATTTGTGAGTGGAAATAGTACTATTTTGAAAAATGTTCAATGCTTCATCTACCATTGTAATGACTATTATAATTAGTGTTATACTGGGACTGCTCTGTATGAGAGTGACAATTAGTGTTATATTGAGGCAGCTTTGTATAAGGGTATTATTTGTGTTGTGCTGAGATTGCTGAGTGATTGTCAGTGTTATAGAGAGGTTGATATGTAATTGTGTTATGATTAGTGTTATATGGGGAATGGTATGTAGTTATGTGATGATCAGTGTTATAATGAGGTTGTTGCATGTGAGAGTGATGATCAGTGTTATAATGAGGCAGCTGTGTGTGAGAGTTATGATCTGTGTTTTACTGAGACTTTACTTCTTAAATGTGATGATCAACGTTATACCGAGGCTGCTGTGTGTGAGAGTGATGATCAGTGTTATATTGAGGTTGCTGTGTATGATCATGGTGATCTGTCTTAAATGTGGTGATCTGTCTTATACTGAGGCTGCTGTGTGTGAGAGTGATGATCAGTGTTATATTGAGGCTGCTGTGTATGATCATGGTGATCTGTCTTATACTGAGGCTGCTGTGTGAGAGTGATGATTAGTGTTATAGTGAGATAGGTGTGTATGGAGATATTCTTAGGGTCCTCCCCAAGGGGATCTTGTCCACAAGACACAGGTGTGATTCAGAAATGAAAACTCGTCACTCATATGATTGATAAGGATCTATTTTCTGTTGTGGTTCATGTTTAAATAGTCCCACCAGCAAAAAGATAAACTTGGGTCAGTGTGTGTGTACCAGGACTACAGACGGGATGTGATTCCCTGTGTCAGTACTATGTCTATTTTGTGTCTATTATCTGTAAACCCCACCTTTTCGGCAGAGTTTGTCATGTGTTAGACTTTCACAGACTTCAGGATACTGTCAACAGTTGCCATCTTCAGTGAAGGTAGTGTGAATGTGTTTGGATTTACCCCACTGCAGACAAGGCTTGGAGCAGGTGTGTACTTTTGTCAGTTTTAAGAAACCTGTTTTATTCCAGGTATCAAAAAGGTATAACTGACAAGTAATTATTCTTTTAAGTTTAGCAGTAGAAAAAATATATTTAATACTTGATGATGGTTGGAAAATACATGTTGTTTAACTTTACTACCTCCAGCTTTCTGCTTGTCTTTTTATATTTTGGACCCGGTTATAAAATTGTTGTGATTTTGTTTCTTCAAATATGTGACAGAGTTGTCATGTTGTTTTTCCTGCTATTGTTGATGCTTCTAAGGTACACTGTCAAACTCGTCTATAAGACACACACCCTCCCAAAAAATAGGATCAGTTCCCAGAACTTGAATCTTTGAGGTTTTAATGTATGATAAGTATGCTCTGCTATTGTACATTGAATCTAAAAGTTAAAGAAGTGGTAGATCAGTGTGTCACATTTGTTTGGACCTTTGGTGGTACATTCAGTGCTTTACATGCCACTCAGTAGTACCAATGGACAAAATGTCATGAAAATAGATGGATATTTAATCAATTGCCTTATCAGTCTTACTTTCAAAAACACACCCGACTTGAAGGGATGTGGATTTCCATAAGCAAATATGTTTATTTATAATGGACAGAATGCACTTTCCAGGGCTCCCAACAACCACCCAGGCCATTGACTGGGTTAGGTATTTAGTGTATGTATTTAGGCTTTATGGTTGGGTTAATGATGCAGAGAGGTAAAGTGTAGAGGCTATTATCAAACCATCACTGTACTTGTACAGTAGTAGTGCTGATACTGCGATACTATTGTGTTGTAACTGTCATGTGTAATGTCTTAACAGTACTTTTGTAGTTCATTCAGTTTGTGCAACTTTGATATATTTTACTATTATTTTAGGTAAAAAGAGCTTGTTCCTACTCGTAAAATGGAGGATTTGTGGCTCTGTAAAACCTTGATTGCTATAATACTTTCAATACAGAACTAGAAAGCAATAAAACAGCTGTTTTAGGATTGTAGAAATACAACTTGACATCCCTATAACATGACCCTTATTAACAGCAAGTTTCATTCTCTAAGAGGTGACCGCCTCCGTGGTGTAGTGGTTAGAGCGGAAGGTCGCGGGTTCGATCCCCGACCACGTCATACCAAAAGACGTTACACTATGGTACTTGTTGGTCCCTGCCTGGGGCTCGGCATTAATGGGTACAACAAGGACTGGTCGGCTCAGAGTCAGTATAATGTGTCTGAGTGGGGTATTCATGCTTCACTGCGGCATGGTATCTCAGTGGGCTAGCACTATAAAACCAGCTTAAGTCTGGGCTAGTACAAGCAGCCGCACATACACATACACTAGTGGTGCTCCAATTAATTGAAATAATCGAAGATTGGTCGCAGTGACCAAACGACCAAGCAATCAATGACATTTTCTCATAATCGAACACAAACGATTTTGGAACTACTGTTTTAGTCTTTGAAACATTTGACGATGGAACATATCTTCGAAGTTGTCAGGGCCTGAAAACTTGCTCAATTCTTTGAAAACTCACTTCATTAACTGAAAAGGCATGACGAAATATTTCTTGAAGACTCCAGGAAGTTTATGATCATGATATATTAGTCATCACTCTAAAGTAGCAAGTTGCATCATGTTATACATATCTGCAATAACAACCTGGATAGGAAAATCTGAAAAATGACACTAACCAAATTTTTTTCAATGATTGTTCGTTGGTAATGAAACAATCATCAATTGTGAGATTTCAACCAATTCCCAACACTAACATACACACGCATGCATGTCGGCATATGAGCAAAATATTCTCATGCACAACGTTAAACCCAATTTCACCTCACCTCTAAGAGGTGACTAATGGCACAGGGTGTATAGACTTGCTGAGTTAGACTTGATTCCTGTGATCATATCTCAACAGTGTAGATTGATACTCATGTCAATCACTGGATTGTCTGGTCCAGATGCAATTATGTACTAACTGCCATCATGTAGCTGGAATTTGGCTGAGTGTGGCATTAAACAACTAACCTACCAACAAGCAACCAAAGAAATTGTTCTTTTATATGCTCATTGGAAAGACAAATTATTCCTTAAGAAGAAACATTGAAGGTTGATAGGCTGTATTTTAACTCATGGGGCCATGTCTTGACAATTTCAATACAGGTATCTGTTTTGAGGTACATACTGTGGGATATTGGCAGCTATGTGCTTTGATGTTATTATCACTGCTCATATTTGAAGGTCATAATGTCTGCATACTTGGGTATCATATTTTATGCAAAAGTCAGTATGGCCAGGCACCGCTTGTGAGTGAGAAATCTCTTCCTGAAACACAGAAAAGTGGATGATGATGGTGACTGATGCGAGAATTCTAAACATGATAACAATATAAGTGTGTGTGTTTATGAATACTGGTCAAGGCTGGTATGGCAAACACATGATGGGACAGCGACAACTGCTCTGACGAGCTGACAATACTTACATGTATGTCGGTATAGACTGCTTGAAATGTGACAATATGTTATTCAGAGAGACATGTAATGCTGCAAAAAATATTGAAGTTCAAGCTGACCTTCTGCTCTTGAAAGGCCCTTAAAGACATCTTGCAGATGAACGTGATTGTCCCACTTGAAACTTGACATCAAGTGCATCATCAGGTCCTCGGGGGCTGTTACAACACTCTGTACAAGTTATGTCCCTTAGGCATGAGATAAACCTCGGATTATGGGTTTGAATCTCAGCTCATTCTGATTGTTTCTAGCTTTGTCAGTGTCTTTGCTAGTGGGTTTACACCTTTATAGTAAGGGGCCGTGGGGTAGCCCAGTGGTTAAAGTGTTTGCTTGTCACACCATAGGCCTGGGTTCGATTCCCCACATGGGTACAATGTGTGAAGTCCGCAGCTGTGATATTGCCGGAATATTGCTAAAAGCAGCGTAAAACCAAACTCACTCACTTACCCTTTGTGGTAAACATCCAAGATCTGCATCATTTCACTTCCATGTCTTTCAATATCAGGCCGATGTATCATGATATAACTGATGTATACTTATTCAACTTAAAGCCAAACTCACTTCTGTACCCCAAAATACTAAAGCTGTCAGTGTATTGCTGTATACTTTGATCTGGATGATTGGGATGCCAACTTAGAACAGGTCCAATGCAGCCTGTGGGCCGGTGGGGTAGCCTAGTGGTTAAAGCATTCACTTGTCATGCCAAAGACCTGGGTTCAATTCCCCACATGGGTACAATGTGTGAAGTCCGCAGCTGTGATATTGCCGGAATATTGCTAAAAGCAGCGTAAAACCAAACTCACTCACTTACCCTTTGTGGTAAACATCCAAGATCTGCATCATTTCACTTCCATGTCTTTCAGTTTCAGGCCGATGTATCATGATATAACTGATGTATACTTATTCAACTTAAAGCCAAACTCACTTCTGTACCCCAAAATACTAAAGCTGTCAGTGTATTGCTGTATACTTTGATCTGGATGATTGGGATGCCAACTTAGAACAGGTCCAATGCAGCCTGTGGGCCGGTGGGGTAGCCTAGTGGTTAAAGCATTCACTTGTCATGCCAAAGACCTGGGTTCAATTCCCCACATGGGCACAAAGTTTGAAGCCCATTTCTGGGGTCCCCGCCATAACATTGCTGGAAGTTGCTAAAAGCGGTGTAAAACTAAACTCGCTCACTAACTCACTCCAAAGCAACTTGTGCGAGCTGTAAGAGGTAGTCATGTGGATACAGTGGAAAGTGTAAAGATGGCATGAATTGGTGCTCGTAACATCCACCACTGGATTGTTTTCTTCTAATTGAGTATTTATGCCTCCGTCATATTGCTGGAATATTGCTTTGTGGGCAACTCTTGAACAAGTAAACAGATGATGCAATAAATTGAATAATGTTTAAAATCTAATAGTATATAATTTTTCCCAAGCCTCGTTGAGGAAATGTTTTGACCTCATGTTGAATGGGGCAGATTTTATTAGACCAGGATAAGCGTACATCCTGAAAGATGTTTTTTTTCAGCTCAGTAGGAGGGTAATGATTGGCCAGCCAGTCACGGAACTATCAATTTCATATCTGTGAGTAACAATCAAATTGAAAGTCCATTGACACTTGCTTGTGATACTTGTGTGACTCTGCAACACATGGTTTTACATAGAGGGAAATATGCAGCTTATCAAGTCATGTGTACAGCTAACACAAAGCTGGTGTGGCGTTACACACACACACAGATGTCCTATAGGTTGATAGCTATCTTTCCTGTTGACATAACACCTGAAACCAAACGCTGTGGTTCCCTGTATGAGCAGTTCCCTGTGTTTGTAACACCTCCTCGTCGATCTTGTTTTGGGAGGGTTTCACTTCAGAGAGAGTTGTCTTTCCATGAGAGGTGGATGTGTTTATGGGATGGGATTACTTTGTTTCACATGATCATTGACTATTGTCTGATCAAATAGTTGTCGAGGTAAGTTGCTTCATGCTTATTTGTTATCTCACTTCCAATTAAGGCTGTAACGATTCATTCACATATTCGGTGAATTGAACCGCAGCCCTTCATGAATTCAATTTGTTATTCGTGGTCACCGGAACTGAATATTAACGAATATTTACAATTTTTTTTAAGGGAGCATGTTTTACTCGAACCCTTGTGTACTTTTGGAAAGTGAGATATGCAGTAATGGAATATGTACTAGCCTTGCAGTAGCCCAAGTCGTTAGTTTGCCAAGGCCGCACATGGTACTGTCAACTATAACTATTACATACCAAATTTGAGTGTCATGGGATCACTGGTTATTGCTGTGACAAATCAAAACTGTCAACATAGGCATTCCATATTGTACATCAATCACTTAACTACAATATTGTATTCGTGACTAATTATTCGTATTTGTTACCCAATATTCATGATACGTATCATATTTGCCACATAGTGTATTCGTTGCAGCCCTACTTCCAATTATGGCTTCACTGAGGCGATGGAGTGCATTCTGTGTTTTCATGGAGGTTGTGATTTAACCCCCAGGGGATTTCAGGACATCTTTGTATCATGTACCCAAGGGTAGACTGAGGCAGTGGCGGGCCTAGTGGTTACAGTGTTCCTTCATCGCAGCAAAGAAACAGGTTTAGTTCCCCGCATTGGTGCAAAATGTGAAATCCAGTTCTGGTTCCCAGAACCATGATATTGTTTGAATAAAGGGGGATAGAACTGTACCCACTGACCCTCTAGAGAAGAGGGGACGGTTGGGTACCCTAGTGGTTAAAGCGTTGGCTCGTCACGCTGAAGACCCGGGTTCGAATCCCCACATGGGTACAATGTGTGAAGCCCATTTCTGGTGTCCCCCGGCCGTGATGTTGCTGGAATATTGCTAAAAGCGGCGTAAAACCAAACTCAGTCAGTCAGTCTAGAGAAGATGTTATTCACATTATCAACCAGTGGTTTGTCTGGTCAAGGTCTCAACAACTTTATGAAAATTATTTGTCATTAGTGAAGATTAGACATTAGTGATAACATATCCCATCATTCACTCACTCGTCTCTTTGCTCATTCATACAGACAGCTGCATTTGATAATAGATTGAAATTGAGGGGTTTTCATAATCTTAATAGTAGAACTAAAAGATTTAGGGTCCCTTAATTAAAATACTATAGCAGAAAACCAAAATGACTTAAGGACCCATCTATATTTTAGTTTGCTTTAGGCTTAATAATTTAAAATGATAGATACAGAATGAATGAAATCTTTCATATGTGCTAAGACTCTCCCCTAGTTCAGGGGCGGTGGGGTAGTCTAGTGGTTAAAGCATTCGCTCATCACACTGAAGACCTAGGTTTGATTCCCCACATGGGTTCAGTGCGTGAAGCATATTTCTGGTGTCTCCTGCCGTGATATTGCTAAAAGCGGCGTAACACTAAACTCTCTCACTCACTCACTCACTCTCCCATAGTTCAGATAAGTGTTTGATCCCTGTTGTAGCAGTCTTGTAACAGGATTCAAACCACAGACCAACTGATCGGGATGCCTTGTCCACATGTTCAAAGAGATTCACCCAGCAAACAATCCTGGGTACGGATGTCGTCCAATAAATGGCTCCACACCCACTGGCTGGTGTGATGCAAGGTGTTTCACCATGTCCTCTAATACAAGCTACATTGTGCAGCACAATGCACTAAAGTATATTGTTTATTGCCTGGTGATTTTTTTACATTAACCGTTCAAAGCTCTGTGAAGTTATAGAATGGCTCATGTGTTCAAGTTGTGTAGGAGCCTCTGTGTTGACCTCCTAGAAAGTATTTTATGTCGACCACCACGAATAGTTGTTTTGGTAATACAAAGCACTAACACATGACAAGCTAACCCAAATATTTATTGTCAAACATCCCATACCAGTACATATGTACATATTTGCATTTCCTGGTGAAATTGTGTCTATGTCTGGTATTGCAGCGATGTCTCCCTCCTTGAAGTAGGGACAGCTCGTCATGCTATAACAGATGTTATGCATCTCTGGGTCAGAATGCAACATCTTGGATGCTTTGCATGAATTGTTGAGTAAGTAGATTAATTGCTCATCCAGAGTATACAACAGCTTGAAGTGCTTTTGCACTCCTAAAATGGCGATGCAACTTTTATGATAGAAGAGTGCATGTGGTTTTATGCCGCGTTTAGCAATATTCCAGCTATATCACGGCAGGGGACACCAGAAATGGGCTTCACACATTATACCTATGTGGGGAATGGAACCCGGGTCTTCGGCATGACGAGCGAACGCTTTAACCACTAGGCTACCCCACTGCCCTGATAAATTAATTGCTCATCCAGGGTATACCACAGCTTGAAGTGTTTGTGCACTCTTAAAATGGGGATGCAATCGAGTCTGGACCAAACAATTCAGTAATCAACAGCATGAGCATCGACCTGCGCAATTGGGAACCAATGACATGTGTTAACCAAGTCAGCGAGCCTGACCACCCAATCCCGTTAGTTGCCCCTTACAACAAGGGTTACTGAAGGCCAATATTCTAACCCGGACCTTCACGGGTCCTATGGTAGAAGAATAAGTGAGGGAGTGAGTGTAGTTTTACGCAGCTTTTAACAATATTCCAGCAATATCACAGAGGGGGACACCATTTATGGGCTTCACACATTATACCCATGTGGGAAATCGAGCCTGGGTCTTCAGCTTGATGTACAGACGCTTTAACCGCTAGGCTACCCCGACCCTATAGAAGAGGCTCAATGACATACCAGTGAATGTTTTATTATTAATGACACCACTGAAGGATGCCGGTATGTTAGCTGTCTTTGCCTGTTTCCAAGTTGATTCAGTCAAGAATTTCTTGTTTTGCTTTCAAATTAAATTTTGTGTCAGCGGCCATTTTGGTTTGATAACAAAGTGAAGTCAGCCAGCGATTAGCGAGATTGTAAGTGCAGAAAGTTAGCAACCAATTGTTTGGCGAATCACTGGACATCGCTTGCTGGCTGTTTACAATGCACCCCTTATCTCGCATTTTAATTGACAATAATATACAATGTGCATGTCCTTGAAATTATGGGACATTTTATGTCAAGGTATGATATACAATGTACATGTCCTTGAAATTATGAGACCTTTTATGTCAAGGTATGATATACAATGTGCATGTCCTTGAAATAATGAGACCTTTTATGTCAAGGTATAATATACAATGTGCATGTCCTTGAAATTATGTGACATTTTATGTCAAGGTACGATATACAATGTGCATGTCCTTGAAATTATGTGAAATTTAAGCAGCTGAGCTGGATATTGGCGCTGTACAAATATAAGTATTATGCTGCTGCTGCTGATGATATACAATGTGCATTTCCTTGAATTTATGTGACATATCATGTCATGTTGTGTTATATCATGTTTCACCAAAGATGTAAGCATCTTAAACTTGCATCACTTTAGGCTTTTCTCACAGAAAGCTGACATGCTGTTTACTGAAATACTTGTACTAAAAATGCAGTGTTAAACCAAACTCTCTCTCTCTCTCTCACTAACTCACTCACTCACTCAGAACAGAGCCATGCTTCATGAAAGGGAAGTCTGGCGTGTCATGGAGATGAGTGATATGTAATGTTATCCACTGAGGGGCAAACATGTCTAACATAGTTGCCAGACTTCCTGATCAGTGTTATGGGCAGGAAGATGGAATATCATTTATTATCTTCCTGGTGGCATGCTTTGAATCTTCAACACACCCTGTTACAAGGCAGATGCTGAAGCTGTGTACTGGCAAAAGATTACATTGCAATGCAGGTATCTTTACTAAGATACATATTGTGATATATTGGGAGCTTTAAGTGTTTGAGAGTGATTGACAATGTCCATGCAGATATAAATTGTCATGGTCAGCATTGTTGTCAGAGAAAACCGACTTCCCATTTCTTGTTAATCAGTTTCGAAGGGAGATATCACTTGTGAATGAATTTTGTGTAGATTTTAGGTTAAATGATACAAGCAATAAGACTATTTTGATGATTTTTTACCAGATACCGGTACTCATAAGAGACATACCAACACCTATTGTTGTAAAAGCAAATTTTCATTTGATTTTACATCATTTCCTGTATGCCTTCTGTACAGTGTCATCAACTGTGATATTATGATATCACCTTGTGATATGAACCTCGAGATATTATGTCAGACATGACATCACTGGGAGGTTATAAATCATAATGTGCTTGTATCAATTCACAGAATGTCTAAATGCAGCAATATTTCAACAAATACACACTAAATATTGAGATCTTTATGAGACATTGATGCTTCTGACATTGATGTGTTTTGATCTCACTGGTTGACTTGTACTGCTGTATGCAAATTATTGTTGACTTCTAGCAATCTATTAGCCAATCAAATGTGTAAAGTAATCACTTGATACATTGTCACAAAATTACTGAGCCCATACTAGGTATGTATGTGCCTTCCTATCAATCTGTGGATTATTTGGTATGTACAGACTGTGTTAAATGAGATAGCTAACTCCAAGAATGAATTGAAAGAGTGATCAGGTGGTTTCAAAGTGTGAGAGCTCGGACTTTGTGTTATCCTGCCCTGATAGGGTTAATCAATGCTTAGGCTAGATTGTCAAACATTGCTAACATCTGAAGGGATGGTGTAAACCCAGCTAGGGCCCATGCAGGAAGCAAATGTACTGTAAGTCCCCATGGTCCCTAGTATGGTGATCTACCTTCAGTTGTTGGCAATCTATAGCCTGTTTTTATATTGTATTGTCATTTATAGTTAAATATTTTAGATTTAATTACTAGTTTTAAATTATATCTGTGATAATCTAGTTGTTTTAGTGTCCTTCGTTATTAAAATTTACTTTCAATTGATATAAATCCATAATTTGATTTAGTCACGATATGACTGAAATATTGCTGATGTGACTTAAGATCGTAACTCACTCACTCACTCACTAATCAATGCTCATACTATCAACCTCAAGCTCATGCAGCTATGTGTATGTTTTCATGACAAATCCACACTGATACTGACTGCGACAGAATACTTTCAATAATTTTGCAATTCAACAAAATTGGTTGCACCTGTATGGTGCGGGTACCAAGGTATTTTAGTGTTGCTGGATGTCATGACACAGCCTTGAGAGTCAATCAATTCCTTGCACCAGCAGCTGGGAAGCATTATTGTCAGGTTGTTACAGCCCAAGAAACAATTATCACCATTGATTACTAGTAATCATTACCACTGTGTTATTTTCAGAACCTTTGGTGTTGACTCTCTGTTCAAAGTGACAATATCAAAGGGTGGCACTGAAAGATATGGCTATGTTATGGCTGGTAGTATATAGACGTTTGATATGTCCATGTGATGTTGGCCCCATCAACTGCCAGTATAAATGAACATTTTCATGTCCAGGTGAGGCACGCCTTGTCCAAGTAGGTCAGTAGGCCACTTACATCACTTAATTGCCATATGGGTCACAGTTAACCCCAGAAGGTTTCATGTAAACTTACCTATCATTAAGGAACACTTTGGATGTTTTGCTTACAGAAAGCGACTAAGGACGTTGCACCAAAAAATACCTGAACAACCTGAAAGAAGTAAAGAAGCACCAGTATGTTATCCCCCGCAACGCGTTTTGCTGGGGGTATTAAAATGGACTCCGTCCGTACGTCCGTGCATCCGTACGCATCTTTTCCGGAGCATAACTCTAAAATCGTTCAATATTTCTTCACCAAACTTGGCACATAGATAGATCTGGTGGTCTACTGGTGCCTTTTGGTAGTTTTGGATTTCTGAATAAAATATTTTTTGCGTTTCCATGGCAACAAGTTTGACTTAGACTGAAATTGGTGCTAGTACTCTTTTCCAGAGCAGAACTCTAAAACTGTGAAATGTTTCTTCACCAAACTTGGCATTTAGATAGATCTGGGGGGTGAACTGGTGCCCTTTGGTATGTTTGAATTTCTGAATAAAATATTTTTGGCGTTTCCATGGCAACAAGTTTCACTTTGACTGAAATTGGTGGTAGTGATTTTTTCCTGAGCAGAACTTAAAAACTGTTCACTGTTTCATCACCAATTTTCATACATATGTAGGTCTAGTGGTGAACTGGTGCCTTTTGCTAGTTTTGGATTTCTGAATAAAATGGGTATTTTTTTTGCGTTTCCATGGCAACAATTTTGGCTTCAACTGAATTTGGTGGTAGTGATCCTTTCTGGAGCAGAAATTTGAAACCTTTAACTCAGTACTCTCCTTCCACTTAGCTATATACACACCAAAACATTTGACATAATCATAACTCGTAGACATATTCATGAAGAGTATTTTGCCATTGCGGAGGATATTGATGACTTTGTCTTCATGTTTCATCTGAATATATGCCATTAAAAAAAAGTAGGGGATATTCCATTTTGTGAGCGTACCACTAGCCAATGCCAATGTATATGAGAAAAAGTAATATATATCCATACAGATGAAACATTTTCAAAGGAATGGAATAAATTGTCACATTTTCCCTTAATTTCTCTTCATCATCTGTTTCCTCCTTGGCTTCATCATTTGCATTTTATCAATCTTGTAACCAATATCCCCTACTTTTTTTTAATGGTATATTTAATCTGATTGAATATACTCAAATGATCAATAGGGAGTTCCTTAACCTCTTTTGAGTTGTACGTTTCATTGTCTTCTGTTTCTTTTGGATTGTAACATTTAAAGATCAAACTGAAATAAGGCAACAAGAGGTTGCTTTTTAGAAAAATAGTTTCCAGTGACTGCAAGCAATAAATAAAGAATACAATCCCTCCATTGACAGAAGTAGGTATATGTTCATGTAATATCCTTGTAGGACTGAACCTGCCTTTTGTACCTGTCACAGCTGTCAGGTCTATGCACTGATGTGCACCTAAAATGATAATACAGGAAGCCTTGTAGTACACTGTTTGATCCCAGGAAGCCTTGTAGTACACTGTTTGATCCTAGTAAGCCTTGTAGTACACTGTTTGATCCCAGGAAGCCTTGTAGTACACTGTTTGATCCCCCAAAAAAGCCTTGTACACTGTTTGATCCCAGGAAGCCTTGTAGTACATGTTTGATCCTAGTAAGCCTTGTAGTACACTGTTTGATCCTAGTAAGCCATGTTGTACACTGTTTGATCCCATGAAGCCTTGTAGTACACTGTTTGATCCTAGTAAGCCATGTTGTACACTGTTTGATCCCAGGAAGCCTTGTAGTACACTGTTTGATCCCCAAAAGCCTTGTAGTACACTGTTTGATCCCAGGAAGCCTTGCAGTACACTGTTTGATCTTAGGAACCAATGTTGTACCAAAGAGCCTTGTAGTACACTGTTTGATCCCAGGAAGCCTCGTAGTACACTGTTTGATCTTAGGAACCAATGTTGTACACTGTTTGATCTTAGGAACCAATATTGTACACTAGTTGATTACAGAAAGCAGTGTAGTACATTGTTTCATCACAGGAAGCAATTTAGCACACTGTTTGATCCCAGGAGGCCATTTAGTACATTGTTTAATCACAGGAAGCAGTATTATATAGTGTTTGACAGCAGGTAACTCTGTGTATTACAGTGTTTGACTGTAGGAAGCCAATGGTACACTGTTTGTAGTAAGCAATGTAGTACAATGTTTGACTGCAGGAAGCCATGTAATAGTGTTTGACTGATGTAGAAGCTAACACAGTGGTGAAGAAGAACAATAGAACTGTGTTATAAAAGCCGGATTAGTAAGCTGACTGATGTAGAAACCAACTAAACACAGTGGTGAAGAAGAACAATAGGACTGTGTTATAAAAGCCGGAATAGTATGCTGACTGATGTAGAAACCAACTAAACACAGTGGTGAAGAACAACAAAAGAACTGTTATAAAAGCCGGAATAGTAAGCTGACTGATGTAGAAACCTAATGTTTGTTTGGCTGTAGGAATGTTTGAGTAATGTAGGAAGCCCAGCAGTGTTTGACTGATGTAATGGTATCCAGTAACATACAACGGAAGAGATAAGGCGGGTCAGATGAGCGCCCCTATCAGTTGAGGCATATACACCTATCAGTTTGTCATCTGTCTCGGTGTAAGTGGGCACTTCATAGTGGAGGCTTGAAAGGTTGGGATGTTCAAGTGGGTATTGTTCACCAGGGCCATCTTGTGACTATGCAGCTCGTAATACCAATAGGTACAATCATTTAACACTTTTATGCATGTTCATCATACAGTTAATGTTAAACGTACCTATTATCCTTGTTACAGGTGAGTCCCACCATCAATTAAACTTGTACATTTTGTCCAACCGTGCTGTTGTATTGGAAAAGTAGCAGCGCTATATGTTATGTCATATTCAATAATTCATGAGATTTAATGTAAATGATAAATAGCAAACTGTAGCGTGTATGTCACATGTCCTTGTATTGAGGAAGATATTTGTTTTGTCCTTATATCGAGGGCTGCCTATCAGTGTGGGAGATGCCAAGCTGTGACCAACAGACTTACAGTGTATATAGTATTGGAACAAACTGCTTCAAGTATTTCCGTCATAGTAATACAAGCTCTGTTTGGCGCAAGTGGGCTGACCCTGGTTGACAGTCACCTGCTGCTCCGAAAACTCAGTAGGATTGAATACTAGGATGGGATTTCTATCAGAAACATCCAAGCCCATGCACAGTAAGTCACAAATAAATACTGTTTTCAAATGACAACACTGTCTATCAATAAGTTGATTTACTGATTCAAGGTTGTTATGTTTTTGTCCATCTTTTCATGTTTATTGAAACCAGTTGTTAGGAAGATAATATGTCATTGTTGAGTCTTCAGGTTTATGTATTGTTATACATCTAACGGAATTGATACAGCAAGTTTAAGGAAAGAATTAGCAATTTCTATACATTAGACTGATGTGAATTGTTGGCTGCATTGACAGTGCATATGTACTTTTGACCTAGTACACATGCCCTGGATATTTATTTGTTCAAGTTTCTGGTTGTTGGTTGATTGGGATAGATTTTTGATCAATGTCTGTTTGCTATTTGATTGTGGCAGAAGGTCATTCGTGTAAATACGTCATCAAGTTCAGAAAGGTAAATGCAGAAATATAACATTTTAAAAATATCAACAATTTCTTTTGATCATTTTATTTTGGGGACATTTAGTCAGTAAAATGTATATCAATCATGTCGCAGCGATTGTAATAGGATATGTATCAAGTCGCAACACCACTGATGCAGTACCATTTCAAAACACCTCTACAGCATATGCCATATTTGTAGAAGCTGTGAGTTGGCGATTTTATTGTCAGTTGACATAAGAGACATCATGGTAACACAGTCAAATAAAACATTTGATTGTGTGTCATGGATGACAGTGTGACACAATCCCCCAGCATGAGGTTGTGAGTCTCAGATCATCCCTGGTGATTAGGAGGTGCATCATGGATGATAACAGTGAGCTATTAGGGCAAGCAGGGCACCTTGCAGGAGACCAACAGTGGGCCTGGCAGATATCAAGAGCATTCGTGGAGTCTTACAGATTGATATAATCCAATTACTGGGATAATCCGCTAACTATGTCCTGTTGACAAGTGTACCTTGTACAGATTAAATTTTGAAGTTAGAAGAAATCCTTTTGAGAATCAAGACCATTAAAGTGATAGAATTGATGGGGGGTCCATTGGGTGTGCATGCTGGATATTATTGTATTGAATCGAGGGATCTCTATTTTAAATATATTTGACCTTAGGAAAACATCATTTGTTTTGGAATTTATCAAGCATTATCCTGTTTTTTCCAGAAGACTTTCACGTTTAAGATATCACTGCATCTGGTGAAATAAGTGTAATTGGAATTATGATTAGGGGAGCTAAATAGTTTCTGCAGAATGAACACTCCATTGAATATAAACCTGTGTGTGTATTTTGTGTTAGAGTTGACTTTGCTGGTTATAAGAGGTGACCAAATAGACAGACTTGGTGACTTAATTGGTTGTGGGGTGGTGGGGTAGCCCACATGGGTACAATGTGTGAAACCCATTTCTGATGTCCCCTGCCGTCATATTGCTGGAATATTGCTAAAAGCGGTGTAAAACTAAATTCACTCACTCACTGATTGATTGGATGTCATCATATCCAGTGAGCAAGTTTTGTTGATGTTATCAATCACTGGATTGTCTGGTCCAGAATTGATTATTGTAAAGACCCTGACATACACTGGACGTACACTTGGCCTCAAACAATCACCACATACACCACTTATGATATGAAGGTAAACCCAGTCCACAGTTGTGCATTTACTGATTGTTTTGTTTTGTGACCACATACTTTTATTGCTGGGACTGATTCGCTGATAATAACAACAAAAATTTCACTATTAAAGATAAGGTAGGCAGTTAAACTACAGGGCCCCGTTCCTCAAAGTATGGGAGTTACGACATTCGTAGTGCTACGATCACTTTGAGGAACGGGGCCCTGATCCAGTTTAAGGCTGTCAGTATGAAGAAGCAAACAGTCACAGAGATCAAGTACAGAAAGGGTCAAGTCCTGAAGGACACCTTACTGTGGTTATAACAATGTGATACGACTGAGAGTTATAACAATGTGATACGCATGAGAGTTTTAACAATATGAAACGACTGAGAATTATATCAACGTGATATGCCTGAGAGTTGTAATGATGTGATACGACTGAGAGTTATAACAATGTGATACGCCTGAGAGTTATAACAATGTGATAAGACTGAGAGTTATAACAATGTGATGAGAGTTATAACAATGTGATAAGACTGAGAGTTATAACAATGAGTGATACAACTGAGAGTTATAACAATGTGATGTGATATAACAATATACAGAGAGGGACTGAGTTATAACAGTATGATACGACTGAGAGTTATAACAATGTGATACGAATTGATATAACAATATATGATACGACTGAGAGTTATAACAATGATGTTATAAACAGAGTTATAACAATATGATACGACTTCTAGAGAGTTATAACAAGAGTTATAACAATATGATACGACTGAGAGAGTTGTAACAATGTGATACAGTTGAGAGTTATAACAATATGATACAACTGAGAGTTATAACAATATGATATGACTGAGAGTTGTAAAAATGTGATACGGCTGAGAATTATAACAATATGATATGGCAGAGAGTTAAACCGATAATGATATGATACGGCTGAGAGTTATAATGATATGATACGACTGAGAGTTATAACAATATGATACGACTGAGTTATAACAATATGATGTGACTGAGAGTTATAACAAGATGATACGACTGAGAGTTATAATGATATGATACGACTGAGGGTTATGACAATATATTATATGACTGAGAGTTATAATGATATGATACGACTGAGAGTTATAACAATATGATTCGACTGAGAGTTATAACAAGATGATAGGACTGAGAGTTATAACAAGATGATAGGACTGAGAGTTATAACAAGATGATAGGACTGAGAGTTATAACAAGAAGATACGACTGAGAGTTATAATGATATGATATGACTGAGAGTTATAACCATATGATACAACTGAGAGTTATAACCATATGATACAACTGAGAGTTATAACCATATGATACAACTGAGAGTTATAACCATATGATACGACTGACAGTTATAACCATATGATACAACTGAGAGTTATAACAATATGATACAACTGAGAGTTATAACAATATGATACGACAGCTCCAGGACTCATTAAAACAGCGTCGAACTGCATAGTTCACCCCTACCAATCTCCGGTAGGCGGGAGATTACAGATCTTCTCCCTGAATTGGACCATCCTCAGAGATCCGTACGTCACCGACCTGCTACTTCACGGCTATCAGCTACCCGTTATTGGCAGTCCACCTCTGACGTCGCATCCAGCTCATCGCTCATATCCTGTGGACCAGTTTCAGACCCTGCAAATCCACAATAGGTACGCTATTAGACAAACTCGTGATAGAGCTCCTAGGTCCATCACCCGTCACTCCAGGATTCTACTCCCTCATCTTCTTGGTTCCAAAGAAAAATTCCAACAAACTCCGGCTCATCTTCAATATGAAGTTGTTCAATGCCTGATTCCTGCTTCCACCGCCTCACTTCAGGATGGTGTCGATCAACCTTTTACGCACCATCCTGAAGAAGGGAGAAATCCTCATCAGCCTAGATCTTCAGGATGCTTTTCTTCACGTTCTGATACATCCAGAACACTGGAAGTACCTTCGCCGTGTTCCACGGGAATCACTACCAATGGAAAGTCCTACCATTTGGAATTACCACGGCCCTGTGGCTTTTACCTGAATTACCAAGCCCATAATGAGCTTCCTCCACTTTCAAGGGATCACCTTGAAGCTACATAGACGATTGCATCCAGGCTCAACAGGATCCCATCGTATTGCTTCACCAGCTACAGTTCACCACCACGCTGCTCAGACAGTTAGGGTGGCTGTTGAACGTAAATTGCGAAATCAGAACTAGCATCGACACTCGTCACTCAGCGATAATAACAGGTGGATAAAGATTCAGCGATGCATTCCTCCAGCACTGTCTCAGGCGAGAACATTACGACAGTGGCAGGAGCTACTGGGCCTTCTGACGTCAGCTCAAGCCTTAACGTACAGAGGCCAGCTCCAACTTCAGCCAATACAGCGATTTCTACGCCCGTACCTTCAGGCCGACAACCCCAAGGAACTAATTTGCCTTCAAGAACCGCTTCGTCCAGTCCTTCAATTGTGGCTCGATGAACGGAATGTTTGCGCTGGAGTCTCTATGATGCCCTTTGCACCGACTCATCACCTATTCGTCGATGCATCACTCATGGGTTGGGGAGCTCACTTCCTCGACCACCAAGTGGCTGGGCTGTGGTCATCCGACGAACGGGTACTTCATATAAACGAGCTGGAATTCAAGGCAGTAATTCAAGCCATCTCACATTGGGCAACAGAGCTTCAATCAACCAGTCTGTTGATCCAATCAGACAATTCGACAGTGGTTTGGTATATAATTCATCTAGGCTCGACAGGCTCGGCGAATCTGCTACAATGGGCGATCAGGTTCTTCCATCTCATCGACTCACTCAACATCGTAGCCAGAGCCAGAGATATTCCCGGGTTAAAAAATGTGATCGCCGTTGCCTTGTCCTGACAGAGTGGAATTTACTGCCCCAGATCTTTCAGTCGATGATCTACCCGTTATCACGGCCTCAAATAGATCTATTCGCCACAAGGTTCGTCAACCTAAGAAGCCTGGCAGAGCCAAACCCTGTACCGCTTCCCAACCGGGACGACCTACTTCTTCACCCTCACTCGGAACTGCGCCACGGGTCACCTCAGACCCTCAATCTACACGTTTGGCGCATCTTCAGAGGTGTCTCATAGCTAAGGGCTACTCTCGCCGAGTAGCCACAGCTATCACTTCAGCGCATCGTACTTCGACCCGTTCCTTGTACGACAACAAGTGGAAGAAGTTTGAAGACTATTGCAAGGTTAGGGGAATTGCATCTCCCACTTCCACCTCGGCTCAGGTCGTTGCTGAGTTTCTCCAGCATCTCCGCACTACTAAGAAACTCAAGGGTACTACGTTAGCTACCTACTTAGCCACCATCAACTCGGTTTGAGCTACCACCACGGGCTCGAAGTTTCCACTGTTCCCGAGTTGCAGAGTCTACTACGCTCCTATAGACTCTCTGACCAGTCCAGGCAGTTCAGACCTCCGGCGCAGGGTCTGTCCATCGTCCTTCGTCATATGATTTCTACAGATTATGAACCTTTAGAAGACAAGGACTTCGAACAAGTGACATTCAAGACATTCTTCCTGGTAGCTTTGGCTACCGCTGCTCGTATATCTGAACTGCATGCGCTTGATGTCAATCGGGTGCAGTTCGAGCGGAAGAAGCATGGCAAGGCTTTCCTGGGTCTCCGCTGGGACTTCATTGCGAAAAAACAACTGCCAGGGCAACTGGACCGGATGTTTACCATTCCCCCGTTGTCCACCATTCTTGGGCCTGATGATAATGAAGATTTGACACTCTGCCCTGTTAGGGCTCTACACATTTACCTTGCTGCCTCCAAGGATCGTCGACAGCTACAGAAGCGTCTCTTCATACCCTTGTCAACCGCTTCAAGAACTGAGGTTTCCCGGACCACATTGGCCTTCTGGATGCGTGCCACAATCCTGCGAGCCTACACCTTTGCAGGGTTGCCTCCTCCAGCCACTTCCAATCATCATGAGACTCACTAGCCTAGCCTCGACGATGGCCCTCCATAGCATCTGCTCCTTGACTGCTATCATGGAAGGTTGCTTCTGGCATTCTGATAGTCTTCTCTTCACATTACCTGTGAGACCTGTCTGTCAGAGATGTCCAGGGACTACACCAGTTCGGACCTCTTGTACTGGCTCAGCAGCTTACATCGGCCCAACAACGCAGATGAGGGACAGTTCCGCATTCGTGTTACTGCACTTGTATATACTGAATAAAAGTTGAACTGGATCTCAACCTTTTGTTCTCTGGGTTTAGGCACAACTCAGCCTCCATACCGATGCAGAGGTGTTCGACATTCAGCGTGGCCCTACTGACCTCTACTCCACGATGCAGCATTCACGCTTACTGACCTCGGAGCAATTACGTCAGTGAAGTGTGACACTCCCGAATTCCAGTGGATTTCGTTGCATTCTGCCTCCAAAGTTGTCAGGCACATCTTTTGACTAAGCTTAGGCAAAGGAGTGAGGGTCAATTTGATGCTGCCCGGAACTGAACGTTAAACCTTGGAGATGCCGAGTTGTGTTTCTCTTTCACCCGCCTTGGTCGGTGTCTGGGGGGGCCTTCTTGAAGCCGGGGCTGGCCTGATTCTAGTAGTTAATTACAGAGATACCTTGTAAATCGTGGCGAGGCGAGGCCTACTTGCCAGGTTACGTCCCTTGTCTTGTACAAGGTTGCGGCTGAACACCACATCGCTCGGGAGCACCCATTTCCCTGGGAGTCGTTGTGCTTGGTAAGCCAAGGGGTTCCGGAGAACCCACTACAAGCATAGGAGTTGCGTGCATGCGTAACAGGCCTCCCTTGTACATCGCTATCTACGGTTGTCATCAGTCCACACAGCTCCAAGACCAGCTGTTCGCACTGTCCAGACAGAAGGGTAATCTGCGGCCTGCCGTCCAACCGTGGGATAAGTGCAAGTCGTGAGATAGGATAAGTTTACAAATTTGGAAATTTCAATATAAATTGTATATTTATATACTTATCCTATCTCACGTGATGGATGCCCGCCCGGCCTCCCCACTACTCAGATTACATCGTTGGCTCCAAGATGAGAATGATCATTCAAGGTAGTCACGTGAGCAATTAGTGGAACATGCTGCAAGCTTTATTAGGAACTAGGAAGCTAATTAAGGAGAGCAGCATGCAGTGCACGGGCGAATGGACAAGGAGGCCTATGGAAAAAGTTTACAGTCGTTCCACTAAAAAGTCGAAGCAAGAGAGAGAGGTGCAAGTCGTGAGATAGGATATAAATATACAATTTATATTAACATTTCCAAATTTGAGGCCAATAGTCACACATAACCAGTTGTGAGCAAATCAGATTCTTAAAGGACATCCTTGCATGAATATGATATGATATTAATATAGATATGGCAACTTTATAGTTAGTTTATTTGTTGTGAAGGGATCAATCTGAGAGGAAGAATATTTCATGTGGTGACAAGTAGTTGCTCTCAAGTAGCGATAACCATGACGATGTTATGTGATCATAAGGCTTGTTCCGGCCCACTAGTCACATGACAAATTTCACCAACTCGACAATACAGGCTCATGAAGTATGTTGTTGTGAACAAGTACGATCTAAGATCTCACTGATTGATTGGATTTATCTCAACAATGACAGGCTTCAGGTTACATACGCACAACTTGTGTTCTTCAGCTATATTTGTCCCAATGCTTAACAAGATTTATGTACTTATTAATTAGATAATGGCACTGTCAATGTGTAACAGTTGACCTTTGACGCATGGAGAGGCAGGAAGTGAAGTCTCTTGAATGCTTTCTCCATATGCCTATGATATAGCATCATGAGGTAGTGATAGTGTAGGCCATTGTAGGACTGCCTAGGTAGGTAAAACCAACACCTATATGTCACTGTCTGTGTCCCTCCACTGTATATATCACTGTCTGTCTACCTCCACTATATGTGTTACTGTCTATATACCACTACTTTTATATATCATTGCCTATATATCACTATCTATATATCACCACTTGTACATATCATTGCCTATATATCACTGTCTTTCATCGCCATTATATGTCACTGTCTGTGTACCATCACTTTTATATATCATTGCCTTATATCACTGTCTGTCTACCTCCACTATATATGCCACTGTCTGTGTACCATTGCATACATATCACTGTCTATGTACCATCACTTTTATATATCATTGCCTATATATCACTATATATCACCACTTGTACATATCATTGCCTATATATCACTGTCTATATATCACCACTTGTACATATAATTGCCTATATATCACTGTCTGTCTACCTCCACTATATATGCCACTGTCTGTGTACCATTGCATATATATCACTGTCTATATACCATCACTTTTATATATCATTGCCTTATATCACTGTCTGTCTACCTCCACTATATATGGCACTGTCTGTGTACCATTGGCTTATCTCATTGTCTATATATCACCACTCATTGTCATATATCACTGTGTATATACCACTGTGTTTATACCACTGTGTTATATCACTACATTTTAACACCTTATATTATATGTCTATGTTATATAGTCTACATAACACTATCTACATATCACTGCCTCATATCACCCTATATTATATGTCTATGTTATATAGTCTATATAACACTACCTACATATCACTGCCTCATGTCACTCTGTCTGTCTGTGTGTGTGTGTGTGTGTGTGTGTGTGTCTGTGTCTGTGTCTGTGTATAACTGTCTTTAAATCATTGCCCTATAACACTGTCTTCTATCACTAAATGACTACATTATAACACCTTATATTATATCTGTCTATGTTACATCTGTCTTTATTATACAACCTATATATCACTACCTACACATCACGGTCTTCCATGCATAAGAAGTTGATGATAGTTCTTGGTAAATATTATATGTTTTAATATCAATGCCCATGCCTTTGTTCAGTGTAGGTCTGTGTTAACCTACATATGCAGGTGAGCTTCAGTACTGTGGCACTTTTTATGACCTTGAATCCTACAGTTGCTGATCTAATGAAGTTATCAGGTAAAAGAACATATTTGCTCCTGAGATTCTAGGTCACATTTGATTACATGTGTAGTCTGACATTCTGCATCTGTTACCTGTGGTTGTCAACACCAAGTGCTTGTTGATTCTCCTGTTGTGACCTTGATTGTGATGTATGTACGTATGTCAATGAAACGATGAAGTGCAATGGCATTGTGAATTGCTCCAGAGCTCCAGATAAGATTTAGCTCATGTGGGTACTGTACCCACTGTATTTTGTTGGAGTGGGTATTATGAATGTTGAGTGGGTATTTCATTTTCCGTTACCCACAATTTTCAAATAAGTGCGTATTTCAGTCATTTTACTCACCTAAGTATGGTGTCATTGAGTAAGTTTACTAAGCAGGTATGTTCTGCCTTATGTCATACCTAATCAAAACCAACTTAAATATAATGGAAAAAATCACTCATCTTATACTGACAGTACAACACTAGTCCTATACGAACAGTAGAACTTGATAGCAATCGATGTCTTTTTCATTGCGCAAGCGATTTTTATAAATATATTCCGTACGCATTTGTTTTAAACCTTTTGCATATCTAACATTTTTTAATGCGTAATTGGTACGCAACAATTATTTTTCAATGCGTAAATGGAAATTTTTTATGCGTAATTTACCCGGATACGCAGCTTATCTGGGCCTCTGTTGCTTGTTAGTCCTGGTGTTGGAGCTGTTGTAGACTGTATGATCAAGCCACAGTTGACATAGGGAGACTAATTGCTGTGTGTGGTGATTAACATACTTGTGACATGACTCAGGCAGCCCTGTATCTCAGACTGGACATGGGGTACCAGCCATTTTGAAGTAGTTTATGTAGTTTATACTGACAGAGTTTAACATAAAGGACAGACATGCGTCCAAACAGTGCCAAACACTGTTAATCCCACCTCCCACTGTTAATGTTAATAAGTTGTACATGAGTACTTTAACCAGTGTCTAACAGGTCGGATTGACGTTGGAGCTACTCTCCTGACAACTTGAACAAATACAGTGCATGTTCACAATATTTGGGTTGATACTTCCACCTATTGTTGATAAATTGATCTTACTACATTGATGAGGTCAAAGGTCACATTTCAATGCATTTATACTACATTCCCCACATGGTTACAAGGCCTATTTCTGGTGTCCCCTCCTATGATAATGGTGCTAAAAGTGGCTTAAAGCTTTACTCACTTGGAAGTATGTTGTATGATAGCTGGTTTATTATCCCCCGCTGCGCGTTTAGAGCGAAGCGGGGGATATAGTATTAGGCTCCATCCGTCCGTTCGTACGTACAAATTGGAATATCTTAAGAACCTTTCACTAGATTTTTTCCATATTTGGTACCTAGGTTCATCACACTATAAGAAAGGTCCAAGTCAGGTTTGGTGACCTTCACTTAATTTTCAAGGTCACAGAGACACTTTGAAGATTTCAGCATATTAACCTACTTGTTATGCTTGTCAGCGAGATACCTCAAGAACCATTCACTGGAGTTTCTTCATATTTGACACCAGGCTTCATCCAGGGAAGGCACAGGGCCCAGTCTATTTTGGTGACTTTCACTTAATTTTCAAGGTCACAGAGACACTTTGAAGATTTCAGCATGTTACATTGCTTGTTAAGATAGTCAGCAAGATATCGATCAAAAATATTCAGTGGATTTTCTTCATATTTGACACCAAGCTTCATCTAGGGAAGGCCCAGGGCCCAGTCAAGTTTGGTGACCTTCATATAATTTTTAGGGTCACGACGACACTATGAAGATTTCAGAATGTTAACCTGAATTGTCAGCAAGATATTTTAAGAAAGGTTCAATGGATTTTCTTTCAAGACCTCCCTTGAATGTTTTTCAATAAGCAATTTCTTTAGTACTAGTTTTGCATATTTCATACACTATGACATTCATGTCAAGGTCAAAGTCAGTCTTGAAAATATGTGTGTGTTTGAACACCTAAAGAGCCAGATATCAAGAGAGGTTGACTGGTCATGTTTTTGTTGACATTTAACTTCATCTTAAACTTTCATTACTTTATAAGTTTGATTTGATAATTTGCGGCGGGGGATTATGTCACCTTAGTGACAATGCTTGTTGTTCATATTGTTCCATAGTTCTGAGGGATTTTGAATATAGAAAAGTCAACGTACTAGTTCGGGTGAAAACATTACAGATCATGGGAATGTTATATGAATAACTGGGGCGGTGGGGTAGCCTAGTGGTTTAAAGCGTTGGCTCGTCACACCGAAGACCCGGGTTCGATTCCCCACATGGGCACAATGTGTGAAGCCCATTTCTGGTGTCCCCCGCCCTGATATTGCTGGAATATTGCTAAAAGCGGCGTAAAACTAAACTCAGTCAGTCAGTATATGAATAACTGATGGATTCATTATGTACTTCTGATGTAGAACGAACAACAGTGGAAACCTGTGAACACTAGGGCTGCAACGAATACACTGTGGCGAATATGATACGTATCATGAATATTGGGTAACGAATACAAATAGTTATTCACGAATACAGTATTGTAGTTAAGTGATTGATGTACAATATGGAACACCCATGTTGACAGTTTTGATTTGTCACAGCAATAACCAGTGATCTTATGACACTCAAATTTGGTATGTAATAGTTATAATCGACAGTACCATGTGCAGTCTTGGCAAACTAACATGACTTGCACTTCTGCAATGCTAGTACATGTTCCATTCTTGCATATCTCACTTTGGAAAGGACATAAGGGTTCAAGTAAAACATGCTCCCTTAAAAAAATCGTAAATATTCGGTTCTGGTGACCATGAATAACGAATTATATTCATGAAGGGCTACGGTTCGATTCACTGAATATGCGAGTGAATCATTACAGCCTTAGTGAACACTGTATACAAAGCTTCATTTAAAAATATTTCATATTGGTATAGATCACTGTCTGAGTGTCAGATATATAATTGAAATATACCTGCTCCACTGAAGTTATTAAATATCGAGCAGACACTCCAAATGGTCACATGAAAGGCTGATGACCTTAGTCTGTGTGTTGAATCAACACAGCGATACAAGGTGTCCTGCCATGAGATCGGGAGGTTTTGTCTTAAAGCAAGGACAGTCATTTGTTCGTGGTAAAGTGCAATCGGCTTCACCTGTACAGACGCAGGTAAAAGTCGACCCTAATTTACCCGCGGACTAAGTGGAATGGTGGTCTAGCAAGCTAGGTATAAACAGACCTCTGTGTGAGTAAACACAGGTGAACTTATTTTACATGTCCCAACAGATGACTATGTGATCAGATCTCTCGAATGAGTCAGAATTGTGGTAGTCAGCCAAACTGGCGATATTCATGAATTGTAGACCAATTAAACAAATGTCACTCTTGCTTGACAACGGTATAAGAATCCATACCGAAACGTCGCATCATATATAACAAAAGAAGTTGTTATCCATAAACAATCTTACTTTCTTATTTCCAATTAAACTAGTTATGGAACAGTTACCCTGTCCAATTTATTGGTATTTGAACAAATTTAATTTGTATTTTCTTCATAAACACATCTATGATTGGGAGCCAGCCAAATAGGTCAGGATCAGGTCAGAGGTGACATGAGGTGTTCATTCGGTTTAATCTCCCAAAGGTGATTTTTGTGAAATATTGATCAATTTAGATACAGTTCATGTAGTATTGAAGTCAGATGGTTAAAGAGTACCATATTCTGTGACAATGATGACATTGAATAAATCAAGATCAGCACAGAGCTGAAGAGTTTGCAGGAGAAGAGTCAGTCTTTCATTCAGTCCCTCTAACACTGCCATGTTTTGGGTGTGATTCAGCTTAATAGGGGACCAGAGGAGGTGGGGTAGCCTAGTGATTAAAGCGTCCGTTCGTCACGCTGAAGACCTGGGTTCGATTCCCCACATGGGTACAATGTGTGGAGCCCATTTCTGGTGTTCCCCGCCGTGATATTGCTGCAATATTGCTAAAAGCAGCATAAAACTATACTCACTCAATCATTCACTCACTCACTCACTCACTCACTGATAGGGAACCCTGGTCAGTGCATACTTTAAAAAAGGACGGTCCAGTTCCGAGCAGTATTGGCCCCAGTGTTTGTTTTTCACTCTTTGTCCACAGTTATGTCAGTCAGCCAATAATGAATTCCTGTTGTGTCCTTTCAACTGAGACTGTGGAAACTCTCTTGAACAAGACAGACAGACAGACAGAAAACAGACAGACAGATGATTAAATGGATATTGCAGATAGGTAAAGATGTCCTGTGCTGTGCTTGAGTCTATACATTGCTGGCTACCTGTATAATGTTCATTGTCTGTACACTTAACAATGCATGCAGTGGATATTGATTAATTCTCATGCAGATTGCCTCGTTACTGCTCTATATCTGGCAACAGTGGCTAAAATTATACAGTGTTACTACGATGCACTGAGTTCAAATGAATATTAGGTGTATTTGTGTCAGCCTGAGCCAGTGACAAGAGGTTGGACATTAAGATCCCAGTCAATCACACCTTTCATGTTGACACAACACAGAAAATAGGCCATCACTCGAAGTGAAACTTGCTCGGGAGATAATGTGATAATAAAGCCAGTTCCACTGAAGCAGGTGCTTGTAATTACCATGACAACCCACAGAGAGGTTAGCATGGTTCCGTCATGGATGACTGGAAGTGAGAGTTATGTTGTTTGTTTATGTATATATGAAAAGGATGCTGGTTTGTTTGGTGGAATCAAACCAATCAGAATAGATGGAACTGGATGAAAGAGATGTGAGTTTTGGCTGATTTTGAAGGTGCAGCAGCATAAACCGTAACATTTGATCTGAACTAAAATATAGATGCTATCCTTACATTAGTGAGATAGGGTGGCTTAGTGGTAAATGCGTTTGCTTATCATCCTGAAGCCTGGGTTTGATGTCCCCACTTGGGTACAGTGGGTAAAGTCAATCTTGATAGGACTGCAACAAATTCTCTATGAGGCGATTGTTATACATATAACCAATATTAGGTAATGAATACAAATACTGGGCACCAAATACAGTAACCAGTTAGGTATTATTCTTTGTTTTCAGTAAAACAGTCTCCAAATAGATTATTTGACATGTTTTGATCGTGTTGACAATGTTAATCATGGCAGTGACCACTGATGTTGCTGGAATATTGCACGTAAAACCAAACTCAGTCAGTACACTCAAATTAGACAAGTATATACTCAAATTAGATATATACGAGTGTTGACTATTATCCTGCCTTGCTTGGATGTATGCCATATTGTATATATCACTTTGATAACAAAACACACCCAAATTCATGTAAACATTGTAAAACCAGTCCTTTTAAACAAATTCATGAATATTCGGTCCTGATGATGACAAATAACTAATGCAGTTCATGATGGATATGGTCCAATTCACTGAATACTCAAGTGAACTGTAACAGCCCTACTGGATAAAATATTGCTGAAACAGTAGGTGCATAAACTCGCTCATTCCCTCACTTCATATCAATGGCAAAAATTGTCATATTGTCTTTTGGGGACGGTGAGGTAGCCTAGTGGTTAAAGTGTTAGCCTAGTGGTTAAAGTGTTCAATTCCCGCCACATTGGCACTAAGAAGCCCATTTGTGGTGTCCCCTGCTGTTATATTGCTTGAATATTGCTAAAAGCGGCGGAAACCTAAACTCACTCATAGCACTATTGTTAATATAGAATTTAGGGTTTCCTTAATTCCAAATGCTACAGTATTGAACCTCTCAACCCTGGACATTGCTTATTTGGAACAGAGTCCTCAGGAGCTCGGAGGATTAGATTATCGGCTTTCAATATACGGAGGTATGTTATGATTTAAACATATTTTTATTCATGAAGATGAATTGGGATTGGTGAACACCGCTCCCATGCAACATATAATACAACATGAAAATGGAGGATTTGACGTCATCGATACTGACCATTGCATAAATATAATATTTTTAAAATGTATAAATATATACAGATTACATGAAATACAACTATGTTATGATGAAAAGGTAATTATAGAACCAAACTGTGAAGTCTGTTTGAAACATCAAACTGAGGTAAATATATTATTAACTTTATTATTCCGACTGGTATAAAAAAAATAAATGGTAACAGTTGTTGTGAATACAATATCATGCACTCAGTGTAAACCCTTGGCTAATCTGTACAGGTGTGCATTGATTAATATGGCTGTGAATGATGAGGTTTGTAGACAGATACAGGTAGTTAATGAGGGCTTCCTGTTAACTGTCACAGCTCCTGGGGACATTGGTTGAAGAAGGTGGGGGTCAGGGAACGCCCCAGGGAATGGACTAAATCTGTTCTGCTCTGTGTAAAGAGAAATGGCGAGAGGTGTTTGCAGATGTTAATTTGTGATCAAAGTGAAGAGGTGAATGTGTTGATACACCTGTCTGACTGCCAGGACAATATAGACAGGTGCGATATCCAGGTGAGATGACGAGGTCGACAGACAGGAGGGTCACACAACTACCCATAATGCTATTAACGGGTACACAGTATTAACAGATCAAAGCACTATTGCTGATTTAGTTTAGAAATTGTTTGTTTGAGTAAGGTTTTGCACTTTAATAATATATTGTTGAAGACGTAAATGGGTTCAGGTTATTGGAAAATGAACCCAGGTACCAGACAAGGCGAATACAAAGCTACTGTTCTACTCCTGATGTTTTAGTGAATTATCAAATATTCATCTTGATCTGAAATCAGCTTTTGTTTCTGAGACCTTACAAGTGTCTAAAAGTTCGATAGTTGTCTGATATGTTGTGATACTGTTCTGATAGTCTGATTAGTGCAATAACTTAATAAGGGGAAACCATTGATGGCTTGTTTCTTTTCTTTGTTCAATAATATCACAGTGGTATTCTGGTTAGTGACATACTCCTTGATTGTAGTACTATGTTCGTCCCTCACTATAACACTGTATGCTTGGCAGTATTTGATACACTTGCTCCGGCTAATATGTTTCGCAGGTCATCGATTCATTAAAATATTGCTTGAAAAGTTGACTTAATGGACGTACCTCTTGTTATTTTTATGCCCCCCGCCATATATGGCAGGGGCATATAGGGTTACCCTCCGTGTCCATACGAAACAGGGAATGTACTCTATCCACTTCTCCACAAAAAACGCTCTGTGGAATTCAATGAACTTATACATGGACTTTCTTGGGACTCTAATGGTGTGCATCTCATATTTTGTTTTTGTATTTTACTGTTTTTTTTGTAAGTTTAGAGACATTTGAACTTAGGTACAGTTTGCTGAATTTCTCTATGATGATAGTGTAATAGGGGATGAAGTCTATCCACTTCTCCACAAAAACTGCTCAACAGAATTGAATGAACTTCTACATGTCTTTCGTAGGGACTCTATAGGTGTGCATTTCATAATTTTTTATGCAATTTCTTAATTTTGTCACTTTTACAGGTGTTTGAACTTTGTTGAATTTTGTTCTATTCTGCCTGTTCGTTCCATCCAACAGGGGGGTGTACGTTATCCACTTCTCCTCAAAAACTACTTTATGGAATTCATTTAGATTACACATGTGCTTTATAGGGACTCTAAGGGTGTGCATCTCATATTTTGTTTTTGTATTTTATTTATTTTTCCAATTTTAATGCCGTTTGAACTTACATAAATTTTGTTGAATTTCTCTCTGAATATAGTGTTATAGGGGATGAAGTCTATCCACTTCTCCACAAAAGTTGCTCAACAGAATTGATTGAACTTCTACGTGTGTTTCATTGGGACTCTAAAGGTGTGCATCTCATCCAATTTCGTAATTTTGTCACTTCTACAGATGTTTGAACTTAGTTCTATTCATTCTGTTCGTCCCATACAACAGGGGGTGTACTTTATCCACTTCTCAAAAACCACTGCACAAAACTCATTTAGCTTACATATGTCTTTTATAGAGACTCTAAAGGTGTGCATCTCATATTTTGTTTTTGTATTTTATATTTTTTTGTATGTTTAAAGACATTTAAACTTAGATAAATTTTGTTGAATTTCTCTCTGATGATAGTGAAATAGGGGGATTAAGTCTATCCACTTCTCCACAAAAACTGCTGAACAGAATTGATTAAGCTTATACATGTGTTTCATTGGGACTCGAAAGGTGTGCATCTCATAGTTGCATAGATGTTTATTGAACTTGTTCGTGAATTTTGTTCAATTATTGATCTTTATATGTCTTATGAATGTCAACGGGGGCATCTGTGTCCCTGGACACAATTTTTTCTTGTTTATGTTGTTTGAGAATTCCCTGAATGGATTCCATCTACCTCATCAATCATATATATTTTTGAAATGCTGAATTTGTAACAGAATTTCGGGCATTTTAAGACATCTGTTGATAGTGATGGGTTTGGATGGAAATTATTGACATTTTAACTTGATGTAGCGCCACCGGAAGCTGAGCAGTGATAGCTGTGTCTGTCCCAACGCTCCTAAATGTAATCATCTCATTCCATGGATATATTTGTTGCAACAGCTGTCATCAATGTATCCAAATTGTGTATGGCCAGTTCAAGTTACAGTGTCCTTCTGTAAGTGCAGATAGGTGAAACTTTATGTCATGGATTTTATGACATTGAGGGGAGTGGGGTAGCCTAGTGGTTAAAGCGTTGGCTTGTCACGCCGAAGACCTGGGTTTGATTCCCCACATGGGTACAATGTGTGAAGCCCATGTCTTGTGTCCCCTGCTGTGATATTGCTGGAATATTGCTAAAAGCGGCATAAAACCAAACTCAGTCAGTCAGTCAGTCAGTCAGTTGCCTCCTGCTTGTTTAACACTGCACTGAGCACTATTACAGCTTTATGATCTGAAATAATACAAACAATCGTGTGATTGATGCTGTGAGCATTTATCTATGCAGTTTGTTCACAATGACATGCCACCCGTTAGAATTGATCTTTAGGAACCCATGCTTGTTGTAAGAGGTGACTAACAGGATCAGGTGGTCAGGCTCACCGACATGGTCATCGTTCCCCAATTGCTTAGATCGATGCTCATGCTGTTGATCACTAGATTGTCTGATCCAGACTGACCCGTGAAGATCCGGGGTAGAACAGGTCTTCATCAACCCATGCTTGCCACAAAAGGCGACTATGCTTCTCATAAGAGGCGACTAACGGGATCGGGTGGTCAGGCTCGCTGACTTGGTTGACACATGTCATTGGTTCCCAATTGAGCAGATCGATGCTCATGCTGTTGATCACTGGATTGTCTGGTCCAGACTCTATTATTTACAGACCGCCGCCATATAGCTGGAATATTGTTGAGTGCGGCGTAAAACTTAACTCACTCACTCACTCTGATCCAGCCTCGATTATTTACAGCCCACCGACATATAGCTAGAATATTGCTGGGTGTGGCATAAAACTAAACTCACTAACTCACGATGATAACCAAGTCACTGACAACCCAATCCTGTTAGTCAGTACTTATCACTAACATGAGTTGCTGGACCAGTTTCAAATGACATATGCATGGGGTACTCTCCTTGTTAATGCAAAACTTTTAAACTATGTGGTCAAATTAACCAAAATATGGCAGTTAAGTTATGTTTCATGCTGGAATACATATATGTGATCACTGAACATGGATCTCGGCACCTGGGAATGTTGTTGGAACATAACAACATCCTGTTTTCTCTGACAGAAAGTTGGAGAACATATAAGGAGGTACAGAAATATCCTGATTTATTGAAAATTTGAACTTCAGTCTTGAAATTCACTTTTTTATGTCCAGGATGTGCTCATAAGGTACACAGTTTCCGGCAGATGGAATTTGAAATGACAAATACACATGCTACAGTCCAAGACCCAGTAGTAATAACATCTAGATCTAGTTTGTGTGTTTCTTGTTTACAATCAGCAACAATGTTCCAGCTATATCATATATTTTGACCAAAGTATGACCCTTGTTTGGTGATACCAATGCTGATGGGTTTTCATGGCAGAGGTGCTGCAATTCACTGTGCATATTTTCATCTCATAGGCATGCCAGAAACCTGTCATTATTGCTCGGAATTCTGGTCAATCCTGATCATGGTTAAGGATGTGTCAGCTCAATACCTGTGGGGTAGCCATATGGTTAAAGCGATGCTTGTCACTCTGAAGACCCGGGTTCGATTCCCTACATGGATACAGTGTGTGAAGCCCATTGCTGATGACCCCGCTGTGATATTGTTGGAATATTGCCAAAAATGGTGTAAAACAATACTCACTCCCTCAACACCTGTGTTTATGAGTTTGGTCAAAGTGGTAAACATCCAAGCTTCACATCACTATGGGCATTCCTCCCACACACTATATAATATAGCTGTTCAAAGCAGTAATAATATTTGCCAGGTGGGGGGGAAGCAGAATCGATTTGATACTGGTCATTGTTGTCTTGTTTGATGACAACTGAAAATGAAACTCTGTGGGATGTCAGTAGGAAATTAGTATCTTCCTTTTTTCTTTTTTTTTAACGCATTGAGTAAAACCTGACATCATACTCTCATTTGGTTGGTTGAACACATTATTGTTTGTTGCCGACTGAAAGTTTCCTTTCTCTTTACCTCCTATTATGAAGATATGGAATTTATTAAGAGAAATAGTTCAATTCTCTTTTTAAATCAAACAATAGTGACTGAGGGTTTACCTGAAATATTGATGCTTTGACGCTTCAGTCGCTTCAGTCAAAGTCATGCCCTAAGTTTGATTTCACCGACACTCCACCCTCAATACGACTCCCCACCTCAATCCCCAAGGGTCATAATGTGTGAAGTCTGTATCCCAACTGTGATATGGCCAGAGTAACTGAATTTTGCTTGATACAGAGTTAAGACTACTTTCGGCTGAAGTTGCAGACCAAAATAATTTAACAACAGCGTAAAACCCAACTCACAACTTGTCCCACAGAGTATAAGGAACTAGGGTTGCTATTCCAGATCCAACTTGAATGTGTTAAGGGGATGATCAAGACCTGCGAAGCAACTGATATTCATCTGCCAGGAATGTCCATAACATTTTCCAACAGTTGTACTTAAAGTTATAACAAGGCATCAATGTGTCATTTTAAATTGTTTGCCTTGAAAATTCAAAGTGTACATTCAATGTTAAAATACTGCTGAATTAAAGGATGCAAGAAAGTTTTCGCAGTTTTGTACATAATGATTTATTTTTCAAGCTGCCTATGAAGAGTTGTTTAGAATCTGAGATAAATTCCTAGTGTTAGTAAACAACATAGTGTTGAGGACAGTGTCTAGACTAACAACTAGTTTCTGAAATGAACATATTTTACTGAAAAAAGTTCATAGTAAAAAAAAATATAATATAATGAAAAGGAGCCCTGAGACTTTCTACATTTTCCTGAAGCTGAGGAAATCTAGACTTGCCACATTTTCTAGACTTGGGTGGGCTTTCTTGGATATATTTACTTCAGGGTCTGTACGACAGACTAGACAGTGTCTTGAGACAGGTGCAAACAGGGCTTATTGTAAATGGCCAATCACTGCAAGAGGTGAATGGAAGCTAGTTAACTGGTTGTTATACCACGTTACCTCACCTTCTCTGGAGGTGATAGTTGATATGTTTTCCTCTCAGTTTAGAGACATGATAAAAACGTGCACATACATGGAGGTAAAGGTGCTGCCCTGATAAATTTCACTAGCGGTATTGTGGTTGTATTGATCTAAAAGGCAATGTCTTCCGTGTGGTCGGTCCTGATGGCAACTGTCAACTTTCCTTGTTCTTGTGTTGAGCAGATACTTTGTCAATGGTGTTTGTTTGTTGTTTTTGTTTGTTTGTTTGTTTGCCAAACACATCAGTGCTCCAGGTATATTTTTGATGGTCTCCAGATAATCAAGTCTGGAGATGACAAATCTTGTGATTGAAGCATAAACGTTGATCTACACAATTTGGATGCAATGACATGCATCAACCAAGTCAGCAAGCCTGACGACCTGATCCCGTTAGTCACCTGTTACAACAGACATAGACCCCTCTTGTTGCAACCAGGGGTGTGTCAGTAACGTTGCCAGGTGCAATGGTGTTATGGGTCATTAACTACAACAGCATCTGTTTAGGCTGAACATTTCCTTCTTGAACTATTGTTGGTTAGACTTGGGAAAGTTTGTGAGAAAAATTGTGTAGTTGTTGTTGCTGAATTAGTTTATATATGTGGAAGTTGTTATTGAAATGATCACTTTGTCGGCGACAGGGGCAGTACAGCTTACTTGTAAGTGATGAGTGAGTGATTGAGTTGGACTTTATGCTGCTTTTGGGAATGTTCACGGCAGGGCACTCTAGAAATGGGCTTCACACATTGTACCCATGTGGGGAATCGAGAACCCAGGTCTTCGGCGTGACGAGCCAGCGCTTCAACCACTAGGCTACCCCACCGCCCCTCAATGTCATAAAATCCATGACATAAAGTTTCACCTATCTGCACTTACAGAAGGACACTGTAACTTGAACTGGCCATACACAATTTGGATACATTGATGACAGCTGTTGCAACAAATATATCCATGGAATGAGATGATTACATTTAGGAGTGTTGGGACAGACACAGCTATCACTGCCCAGCTTCCGGTGGCGCTACATCAAGTTAAAATGTCAATAATTTCCATCCAAACCCATCACTATCAACAGATCTGAAAATGCCTGAAATTCTGTTACAAATTCAGCATTCAGAGTTGGACTTTATGCTGCTTTTGGGAATGTTCACGGCAGGGCACTCTAGAAATGGGCTTCACACATTGTACCCATGAGGGGAATCGAGAACCCAGTCCTTCAGCAAATGCCCCTCTGCCCCCTTTAAGTGATGACCACTTCAGATTTTCCTCTCGAATTAAGCTGCCTTTATATGACTGGTATACTGTTGAAAGCAGTGTTACACCTCACTCACTCACTCACTCACTCACTCACTCACTCACTCACTCACTCACTCACTCACTCACTCACTCACTCACTCACTCACTCACTCACTCACTCACTCACTCACTCACTCACTCACTCACTCACTCACTCACTCACTCACTCACTCACTCACTCACTCACTCACTCACTCACTGCCCAGGAAGACCCCAAGTGCACTGAATTCACTTGGGGTCAGTGCTGTGGGATATTTTCTGTTCATGTTGGGGTGACATCACCACTATATGATAAGTTTCAGGAATCTGTGTGACAACCATCAGTGTTGTAAGACAGTTGTTGTTCTGTAACACTGTATTATTGACTATCAGCATTGTTGATGTTTGTTGTTTTGTTGCAGTGTGTCCCTGGAGTGAGTGATCCCTGTGGCGGAGTTGCCGCCGCCACCGCTGCTGCTGACCCCCCGAGTCGCCGCCGCCAATGCAGGGCGTGGATCTCCTGGTGGGCGTGGCTCTGATGGAGGAGGACAGACCGGTGCTACCCGGCGTCAACATCCGCGCCGCAACGCCGGAACGTCTCATCCAGCTCTGCGTAGAAGTCTTCTGTAAGTCGCTGATTTTCATGTGGACGAATAGCATAGGACATTACCATGATGATATCAGTATTCATCTATACAGTATCAAAAGAGCAGTGCATGAAAGAAACTAAAGGAAATGAATAGGGGAACACATGGAAGTACAAGTGTTCCTAAAAAAATAGCTTTGAATAAAGGAACAATTGCACTTTCATATGTTCCCTTTTTCATTTCCATCAATGTAACCAGTGAAGATCCAGGTTAGAACTGGTCTTCATCAACCCATGCTTTTCATCAGAGACGACTTACAAGATCGGGTGGTCCGGCTCGCTGACTTGGTTGATACATGTCATCGTATCTCAATTGCTCAGATCGATGCTCATGATGTTGATCACTGGATTGACTGGACCAAACTCGATTATTTACAGACTGCCATCATTTAGTTAGAATATTGCTGAGTGCAGCGTTAAACAACAACCAAACCAAACTAATCTATCCATGTATGTAAAAAATAAACTGATCTGAAACCTTCGCAAATTGACAGTTTCTTCAAGTTATATACCAAGGTTTTATCTGATGGGTTCCAGGAAGGATGATACAAAACATGCGGATCTTAAAATGTTGGTTTTGTGTTAATTTTTGTCTAAATGATAAAAAATCATTTATGCCACCAGCAGTCATCAGGTATGTTATTCAGAATAATTAAAAATAAAAGGAGAGCAGATCATCATAAACTGACAAGGAATTCTGTCCGTCCTTCCAAAGACATTTTTGTTGAACCAGTAACTTGAAAACTGCTGGTTCAGTTTTCAAATTTAGGGACCACCTTTTTTCTCCAGAAGAAGTGCAGTTATTTGATGAACTGAAATGATTATAGTACTCAAATTGTTTCAAGAATCACTGGAATTACAAAATGTATTGGTCAAAATGTGTTGAAATTTGATGTTAGTGTTCGATGCCAACTTGGATCGGCATTAGGATGCACACACTTCAGTTTTGTTTCAATTTCCAAATCACAGCTGTGTTGTGTAGATTGAAAATTTAACCCATGTCAATATAAGACATTGAATAGAATGGTGTATAACAAACTATGGATATAAAAAACTTTAATTGATTAAAACTGTACTTAATGTAGAAGCAATGTGATTACAAGCCATAGTTTTCTCTGCCCTATACATATCTTTGAAGTTGGGAATTGATCACAATACATTTTCCTGTAATATCACATTGTTCATTCCCAATACTATCATCTTAACAAATCTGGTCTGGAGATGATGACTTATATGGTGATGCATGTACAATGTGTATGCATCATGTATACATCATGTATACATATTATGTAAGTGACCCCCCTGCATGTCATGTACAAAATCAGTGACACCCCACCCTTCCAACCCCCCTCCTCTCTCTCTCCCTCCCTCAAAAAGCCATAAATTCTGAATGGTCCCTAAACCTGTGTTAAAGTATGGTAGTCATGATAACTTCAGTGTTAAGATTGCTACATGGAACACAGTCCTAGACTCCTGTACCCGATCAACTGTGCACAATGCTGCATTGCTACAATGAGCTTACACTGTGTGACTTCCGTGTTTCGTATCTGGAGTGCAGTAATCTATCATTATCAGTGTTCAAAAGGAGGAAGTAGAATGGATATCTGTGGCAAGCTTTGTGAATATTACCTGGCTCAGACATTGAGGATGGATGTAAATAATGATGGGTTTTATGTTGTTGAAAAGGGTGGTTTGGGAAGGTGTTTTGTCCGAGGAGTCTGGGGTGGTAAGAGTTGTTGGCTTAGAGGGTGGAGTGCTAGGGATGTTGTCTGAAGGGAGGTGGGTGGCAAGGGGTGTTGTCCAAAATGTTGGGTTAGCAAGGGGTGTTGTCTGCGAAAGGTTCATTGGCAAGGAGTGTTGTCCAAGAGCATGGGTTACACCCAGGGTTGCACTGGGTGTTGTCTGTGAAGGTTGTTGGCAAGAGGTTGTATCCAAGGGGGTTGGGTGGCAAGTGTTGGTGTTTGTTTATGAACCATGGCTTCTCTACAATAAACTTTGCACCAAGTGATAGTGATTTGCTCCAACAGGCAGCAGTGTGCCTGAAACACTTTTAGAAGTGATGTAACACTCCAGTCAGTCAGTCAGTATGGTTTTACGCCACTTTTAGCAATATTCCAGCAATATGATGGCAGGGGACACCAGAAATGGACTTCACACATTGTACCCATGTCGGGAATCGAACCCGGGTCTTAGGCGTAACGAGCAAACACTTTATCCACAAGGCTACCCCACCGCCCAACACTCCAAACTCTCACGCTTCCTGGTGGCTGATATGTAGTGATCCAATGATAAGGCTTAAAGCCCATGTTTTGACCTGATAATGACAGTAATTTTTGTCAGTGCTGTACCCATACCTATGTGTTCCACCATAGGTAAATGACTAATACAAGGATTGTTGCAGGTCTGATGGAACCCACACTCTTACACAGTGTGGAAAGTCTGTAAGAATAAAAGTACCCAGCATCATATCCTGCTTCTAAGGGATGACTTGAAATAGTGGATCGGGTGGTCACGTTCAGTGTCTTGGTTGATGTGATGATGTCAATCACTGGATTGTCTGGATCTGATGGGTGGTGGGGCAGCCTAGTGGTTAAAGCGTTCGCTCGTCACGCTGAAGGCCAGGGTTCAATTCCCCACAACGTGTGAAGCCCATTTCTGGTGTCCCCCACCTTGATATAGCTGGAATATTGCTAAATGCGGCATAAAACTCCACTCCACTCCACTCCACTCCACTCCACTCCACTCCACTCCACTCCACTCCACTCCACTCCACTCCACTCCACTCCACTCCACTCCACCCCACCCCACCCCACCCCACTCACTCACTTACTGGATCTGATTATTTAGACTATTGTCAATCATGTAGTTGGAATATTACTGTGTCTATCATTTACCAACTGAAATGGATGTACATGTCAGTGTGACATGTGAAGTGTCTCCAATAACAAGTGTGTCTTGTGTTGCAGGTGAGGCGGGCCCGTGCGAGCGGCAGGAGGAGTACGCTCGGGTCTTCTACCTCATGCACCAATGGTTCATGAAGTCTGAAGATCTTGCTCAGGCTTTCATAGATCTGTATCCTTCATAGTACTGCAAATTAATTCAAAGAAGTCATTCAAAGAAGATTTGCCATTTTGATTCTTGGAAAACCTTTTGATAAGTAGGCCATTACAGTAATATTTGACATTGTTCAATGTTTTATTACAGAAATGGTGTGTCCTCATGATGAACATCTTCTCAGATAGTCTTCTATGATGAAGGTTTAGCTATACTTGGTTATATAAATAGGCATTTAAAATTAATTCTTAGTAGAATCAATTCTTGTCAGATTGAGAAACTGCTTGTGCACCAGCACAGATGTTATTAGCATTTATGTATTCAGTTTTGTAGTGCAATTTGAACTCACCTGACTGGTTAACAATTGAGCTGCCTCACTGACTCATTTCGTCTATACATATAGCTAACGTTTTTATTCTAGATAGTTATATAAGTGAGGTAAACTTTTTATGTCACACTGGCAGTATTTCAGCCATATCCTGACGACAGCAAGCCATACATTGATAATAATAGTCAGGGATCGATTTAGTGCTTTGTTACTTGCTCTGGTGCCTTTGTTACTTGCACTGGTGCAACCCATATTACAAAGTGCATCCTAGTTATTTGTCTAACTTGCACCAGGTGCAAGTCAATTTTGGAGAAATATATTAACAATAAATCTAACATTACAGGCATAATGATTTCAGCTCATTTTTCTTCTCAACTTTTAAATAATTCAATGGCATATTAATTTTCTTTCACTACACATTGCAATGAAAGCAGTGCATTTGGAATTTGGCTGGTGCATCTAGGTTTTTATCTTAGGTTGCACCTGGTGCAAGTAGGTTAACAACTCCTAAATCGAGCCCTGATAGTTACAATGACAAGAAGGGATAAAGTTTATCAAAGTTGATGTGAAAAACAGGTCTAAGGTTGGATGTCAGTTTGTGCACAAAGGTCAAGGTCGATTTTCAGCCATAAAGGTCAATATTCGTGTGTTATTTGATCGTGTGTGAAACCACAGAAGTCTTGGTCAACCTTAGAAATTCTTCTCTATCTTTCTTTTTTGTAAAACAGGTCCAGAACGACTAGTGTAGACCTTTTTGTCACTTGTTCTCCGATTAGTAGCTTGTCCTATTTGTTTATGTTTACTTTGTTTATGTTTACTGTCAGATTTTGTGGCAAAATTTTAGTTTTCCGACTTATAGCCCCAAATGCTGCAAGCCAACATTATCTGTATGTTACATGCCCTTAGCACCAATTAGTAGTCGCTGTCTTAGCAGAATGGTGTGAATATTGAAGGCTGTTTGTAATTAGGTTTAAGAGAGAGATGCATTATAATGAGGTGAAGATGCAAGATGTAGAATTATTACATATTGTTTGATTTTTACATAGTGTGCATTATAATGAGGCAAATCTGCAAGAGTTGTGCAGTTTACTCAACAGGCCAGATGTGCACCAGATGCACTAAGTCACACGCGTTCATAAATTTTCTGTGTCAACTTTAAAAACCACCACTTTCGTCAGATCTGTAATAATGCAGTGAATATATGTGAATCAATTCAGTGAATATATGTGAATCAATTCCGTGAATATATGTGAATCAATTCAGTGAATTATGAAACTCAAACTTACATCACTTCAACATTACATCATGTTGATGACGTAGTAATTTGTATCAATCCATGTGCAGTAATATCTTGGTACTGTGGTAGATAACTTGTTTGTTATTTTTTGGTTCATAAGAGAAATTACACTAGCCTGTCATTGCTGACGTCATGTAAATATCACTCGTCGTCCACAGTTGACATCATGTGAAGTTACACTAGCCTGTCATTGTGGATGTCATGTAAATATCACTAGTCGGCCACAGTTGACATCATGTGAAATTACACTAGCCTGTCATTGTTGACGTCATATAAATATCACTAGTCGGCCACAGTTGACATCATGTGAAGTTACACTAGCCTGTTATGTAAATATCACTAGTCGGCCACAGTAGACATCATGTGAAGTTACACTAGCCTGTCATGTAAATATCACTGTTGTACAGTTGACATCATGTGAAGTTATCACTAGTCGGCCACAGTTGACATCATGTGAAGTTACACTAGCCTGTCATGTGAATATCACTCGTTGGCCACAGTTGACATCATGTGAAGTTACACTAGCCTGTCATGTAAATATCACTAGTCGGCCACAGTAGACATCATGTGAAGTTACACTAGCCTGTCATTGTTGACGTCATGTAAATATCACTCGTCGGCCACAGTTGACATCATGTGAAGTTACACTAGCCTGTCATTGCTGACGTCATGTAAAATATCACTCGTCGGCCACAGTTGACATCATGTGTAATGATCTATTGTTTTGATGTCTCTGAAACAGCACTGTCGACATGTAAACACTGTCAACTGTGGCATCTTGTGAGATTGTTGTCTTTTTGTAAATGTTTCACCTGTAGAAATGAAAGCATGCGTAACTTTAGTCAAATCCAATGTCTTTCAAACTGTGTTCAGTTAAATCATTAAGACATTCAAACTAATCCAATAATCTATATCTCATTGTGAAATAGGCTGATAGCATTGTGTCCATGGCTGTGTTTAACTCTGGAGCATCATTACCAAGTTTGCACTCACAGAGTGATCTTAGCACCCTGACAGTCTTACCTTCCATACTTTGATATAGACATATGTTACTGTCTTAGCGCTAAAGCCCATTTCTGGTGTCCCATGCCGTGATATTGCTGGAATATTGCTAAAAGCAGCATAAAACCATACTCACTCACTTAGCGCTAAAATTTCTTTGGGTAGTGAGGTCTTAGGTCCATTTTTACAAAACAATCTTAGCGCTAAGGCTAAGTTAAGTGTATGTGGGTTTTTAGGTAGAGTTTAAAAGGTCTTAGCCTTAGATCAGTTTGTGAAAGGGGACTGTGGTTGATAACATTGTGTCCATCACAATGTTTTGAACAATGGAACCCAACTTCCGGGTTGATAAGAACATTTATCTCATATTCTGTTGTATAAATAAATTCAGGAAATATTTAATCAATTGTATTTCTGAGAATGACTCTTTGTGTTGATAATTTACCATGTATTGATTTGGGGTTTGGATTTGATGGTGAATGTAATATTTGTTTGTCAATCAATCAGCTTCTGGCAGCTGTTGCCAGTTTCACCACTGACACATTTTGAACAGAAAAAATAATGTTTACATAATTAGTGCAACTGTGTCAGCTCTCACACATTTCTGTGAGAATCAACACACTTACATACTTACATTTGGTAAAGAAGGGACAGTTTTGTTGAAATCTGAAATGGACAAAATCTTTGATAGTTACAGACACTGTTAAGTTGATATGACTGTGTGTTAGACTGTGTTTGCAATTAACTGTTGTATCTTTCATTGTTTTAATATATGCTCTTATGTTCACCGAACTTATAAAACTGAACTTTACCATTGTGATCCAAATCTATTTGTTTTTGTAAGATGGACACAGAATTCCTAAGAGTTATAAACTCAAATTAAATGAAAAAGCATGGCCTTGATGGAACCCATATTTGAAAATACAATTTCATTCTCTTGCACAGCCTTGTCATACAATGTGTAGATAGATACAAATTTAGTTGTTTCATATGTTGCTCTTTTTTGTGTATTTTGAATTATTTTTTCTTTGAATAGAAAACATAGCCCAGCATTGATGTGATCTAGTGTTAACTAGCGAACTCTTGAAATGCAAGATAATTTGTCAAATGTCCTTGTCAAAGAAGGAATCACATGAGTATATGAAGGCATGTTGGTCTTGACTTGTGCCTTCATATAATCGTGTGATTCCTTCTTTGACCGTATTGAAACTGTAATTAATAATGAGCTGGGTTTGAAGCTTTTTGATGAATATTGAAGTGATGACATCATGTATTACGACATGTTGACTTAACATGCTGACTGCCACCCGAGTATACTCGTAGTATCAATGTCTGGCCCAGTTTGCCACTACAAGTTATCTCGTAGCTGAATCAATGATATTTTGAAACAGGTTTCACATGTTGGCAAAACAGGCACAAGAAGCAATCGTTTCCTGGCGGTAACAAAGAACACTAGGAGACGTTTGTTTCTTGTGCCTATTTAGTTTCAAAACTTGTTTCAAAATACCATTTTGCCACTCGCCAGAATTGAGATACCTACCCGTGAGTGGCACATGGCATTCGCCAGAATTGAATTGATACTACGAGTATACTCATGATAGGCAGTCAACGTGTTAATGTTGAAGGAAAGTCCAGAGTGATATACCCGGTAGGTGTGAGACATTTACTGCTCTAGTTTACTCACAACACTAGAAACATTATTATGGTGAACCACCATAAAAGGGTTCTGATATGTCCAAGATGTGTTCAGAGTGACTTTATTGTGTTGGTGACAACAGTTTTTTCTGGGATGTTATTTGGTTGGCATTTAAAGTAATATTAGCATAAACAACTTTCATAAAAAAAGTATTTTTTCAAATTCCTTGAATCATTTTAACATTATTTTCATTAAATACTTAAATGATAGGACTGATGTTCAGGTCAGGTGAGCTTCAGAACCTTCTTGCCTGTATCTAAATACATTGTTGTCAGTTCATTTTTCTTACCTAAACCAGAATCATGTTATTCTTTCTTGAAACATTTGAAATGAAGGTCTGTGTGTTTGATTATGGTTGTCCATACTGTTGGCAAATATCCTTAATGCTGTATCAGTTACCAGGGTTGCGATGAAACGATCTCGTGTGACGTGGCAGCCTGTCCCCACCTTCCCACAGTCCAACAGTGTCCCATACAGCAATACAAGGCCAAAATATGTCAGGCTGTCAGGTAAACTTACACTTTGTCGATCATTATCCATTAGGTTAAAGCCCCACACAGCAATACAAGGTGAAGTTCAGTATCCACTAGTGCCAAAAGCAGCAATACATAGTGAAGGTCAGTATTCTCCTGTGCCCAAAGCAGCAATACAAGGTGAAGGTCAGTATTCTCCTGTGCCCAAAGCAGCAATACAAGCAGCAAAATAGTGCAGCAGGTCAGGTGAAGTCAGTATTGTCCTGTGCCCAAAGCAGCAATACAAGGTGAAGGTCAGTATTCTCCTGTGCCCAAAGCAGCAATACAAGGTGAAGGTCAGTATTCTCCTGTGCCCAAAGCAGCAATACAAGGTGAAGGTCAGTATTCTCCTGTGCCCAAAGCAGCAATACAAGGTGAAGGTCAGTATTCTCCTGTGCCCAAAGCAGCAATACAAGGTGAAGCTCAGTTTCCTTCAGCATTGCCGAGAAGGTGAAGGTCAGTATCTATCAGTGTTCCATGCAGCAAAAAAAGGTGAAGGTCACTATCCCTCAGCTTCTCCACACAGCAATACAAGGTGGAGGTCAGTGTCCTTCAGTTTCCAATACAAGGTAAAAGTCAGTACGCTTGGATATCCCAACCAACAGAATAAACATGAATGACATTTTATGTTCACCTGAAACCTGCAGGTTTGAGACCACTTCCGTGGTGTAGTGGTTAGAGCGTCTGCCTGGAGAGCGGAAGGTCGCGGGTTCGATCCCCGACCGCGTCGTACCAAAAGACGTTAAAATATGGTACTTGTTGGTCCCTGCCTGGCGCTCGGCATTAATGGGTACAACAAGGACTGGTTGGCTCGGAGTCAGTATAATGTGTCTGAGTGGGGTATTCATGCTTCACTGCGGCATGGTATCTCAGTGGGCTAGCACTATAAAACCAGCTTCAGTCTGGGCTAGTACAAGCAGCCGCACATACACATATACACGCATTCACGTCGTCATATGAGCGAAATATTCTCAAGCATGACGTTAAACCCAATTTCACCTCACCTCACCTGCAGGTTTGTTGTTGGGGCATAGATGTTTCAGGCTGTGGTGATACTGTGTCCAACCTGGTATGTTGTTTGATCTGTGGGCGTTTCTCATTTTCCTTGTCAGACAAGTTAAGATTCCTCAGAAACCCAAATTAAGCAATGGCATGGTGGTATTTGGACATATTCATTATAACAGACTTACCATTTGGAAGTCATTTCTGTCTGGTGTGTAAATTGCAGTTCATAGAGATAGTGATATTTGTCTTTTTTCATTCATATACTGGCAGTACAATCTGTTGAAAAATAATACATTTTTCACCTGATACCATCAGTCCAAACTGTTTGATTGAGATTGCCACAAACGTAATAAAAATGACCATCAATAGTAGTCTTCTCTGACAAATGGAGTTTAAGAGTGTACCCTTCTCAAGATAGGTGAGCTATGTTTAGATCTCCATACTACCTTCTGATAGTTCCAATAAGGAAGTGCACACAGTCAGATTATATTCTGTGTGAGACATGATAGTCTTCTGCTTCTATTTCAACCAATTCAATTATTTCTTATTTATTTAAATTTAGCAGAGGACACAAAAAAATCAAAACACCATTTTTAGTTCAAAGTGTGGCTATTTCTAATCCATGTATATTTTAACTTAACATTTTGAAGAAAAAACAACATTGCAATGAACAAGTATTTTAGATATGACGCTTGGAAATTCAAGGGAGATAATCTCCTTTTTAGTTTTGATCATTATTCAGGTTTGACTGCGCTATATAACTACGGTGGATGTATTTGTGTTGATTGCAGATATTGGATCCGGCACTTCCCTGTTCATTTTGATCTAGACGCACGATTGGTCAAAGCTGTTGAACAGCTTGGATGTCTCCTCCAATCAGAAGGCAATGTTCAGCTCAAGGAACTCATTGATTTGTCCAAAGTGTGAGTAATAACATTTATAAATCAAACTGATCTGCAGTTTCTGACATGAGTGACATTACCCTTGATTAGAATTGTGTTGTTTTACAGGTTTGTGTTCTATTTCATTAGTTCTATTTCTATTTAACGATTAGTGGGATATTTTCTGATTTGAAGCCATTATGAATGTCAAAGTATATCACTAAACTGTGTATTAGGTAAATATTGTTGGTTTTGAACAGATTCCATTTACCTTGACGGTGGATGTATTTGGTAGAGATTATGGTTTTGTTTCAATTATTGACAGTTGTTACTTCAGGAACATAAAGAGGATGTAGTGACCATTTGATATTCTGAATTCTGTAAGTTTATTTGAAAATTTTGTTCCTTGTATAATCTGATCCAGAAAGCGCTGGAAGTCTTTTTGTATTTTTTTCTATATAATAGTGTATTTGATTTCCGTTCTGTTCATTGATCACTGGATGGTAACTACTTGTAAACCATGCTCAAGGACAGTTTCTATGAGGAACGGAATAAATACCAAATAAAATGTTCAATTTAACTAGAAATTTGTTTCTGAAACTGGACATTATGTTTCACAAACTGACAATGCAACGGGACACTATTATGGTGACTACCAGATGTTTGTTAAGTAGATCGTCAACCTTAACCAAAGGATCAAGTAGTATTTTTGTGGAAGGTAATGCTCGATATGAGAGAGAGAGAGAGTTTACATATGTTTTTAAGAGCTTATTTTTGTTAAATAAACAGACAAGGTTTGATAACATTTAATCATGTGAGTGTATAGCATTGTTATTTATTGTTTGCCTGCATATTTGATTGGATTGAACTTGTGGTCGGTCAGTATTCAACATTTCCTTTATAACAATACACAGATACTGCATCTTTATTGATTTCTGTGTAAGTTACTTTTTGTTTGATATAGTGTTTGAGTCAGGCAGGGGAGGTAAGTCTGGTGAGTTTACTAAGTGATTCGTATGTAGTTCAATGCTATTCCTTGAAGAACACTACTGTCTGGATAAACAGGCTTCCACACTATACTAAATGTCTGTGTTGATAATTTTCAATTTTTCTTTTCAGACCCTCTTACGACTGGATGAGGAACATGTCTGTTCGTCAGCCATCCCGAAAACATTCGCGGAAAGTGTCTCTTGTCTTCAATCATTTAGAGCCAGATGAGTTAGCAGAACAGCTGACGTATCTTGAATTTAAGGCATTTAGGAGAATTCATGTAAGTTTTGTTGACAAAAGAGTTATTGAATCAAAGATGTTTTATTTCAGCTCCTTTCATTGGATGCTGAAAGCTCCTAATTGTCCAGTCGGAAATGAGCTTACACATATTTGCAAATTTGGTAGTAATATGATTGACATTGGTTCTTTTAATGGACCAGGGCCTCCTTTCACAAAGCACTAAGGTGATAGTAAGTCACTAAGGTAACCTTAGTGGAATGTTAAAGAATGGGAGTTAAGTAACCTTAGTAAAGTCTGCTTCGTGAAAGGAGCCCCAGGAAGTTAAGCCTGGCTACTTAGTACTGGCATGTTCATGTAACCAGACAGTGTTTTGCTCATTACACCAATCACTGGATTGTTTGGTCTATGCAGTGTGAACAAAAATCAAACTTGAAATGTTTGTTTTGTGTAGTCCAGACCAGAGTGTGCCATGATATTGCAGTTTACTCTCATCATTGGCATATCCCTGATGTATGTAGTCAGGTCTCACTCCACACACTTCCCTACATCTGTCAGCCGACTCGGTTACCATAGTCCTTCTATTAGGTGACCCCTGTACACACGTCTAAGAGTTACCAGTTACAAAATTGCCTGTTTTAGGTAATCCATGCACTCACATCAGGAAGTTTCCAGGTTACCATGCACTCCTATTAGGTGAGGTGAGGTGAAATTGGGTTTGACGTCGTGCTGGAGAATATTGTGCTCATATGACGACGTGCATGCGTGTGTATGTGTATGTGAGGCTGCTTGTACTAGCCCAGACTTAAGCTGGTTTTATAGTGCTACCCACTGAGATACCATGCCGCAGTGAAGCATGAATACCCCACTCAGACACATTATACTGACTCCGAGCCAACCAGTCCTTGTTGTACCCATTAATGCCGAGAGCCAGGCAGGGACCAACAAGTACCATATTTTAACGTCTTTTGGTATGACTTGGTCGGGGATCGAACCCGCGACCTTCCGCTCTCCAGGCGGAGGTTCTAAGCACTACTACTCCACGGAGGCGGTCCTGTAGCTTTGTACATATGTTCACGCTCTATTCATTACAGTGAGAAAGTGATGATGTTATTAGCCCTCTTAATTAAGAAATTAACAATTAACAAAATTGCTCTTCAAATTGCTTCACACATGGTGCAGTGTCAGGATTGAACTCAGGCCTGTGGGCTGACAAGTGAACACTGAACCTCCAGACTCGTGCTTCCTCTTCTATTTGTTGATAGAGTTGATTAACGGGATCGGGTGGTCAGGCTCACTGACTTGGTTGACACATGTCATCATATCTCAATTGTGTAGATCGATATTCATGCTGTTGATCATTGGATTGTCTGTTCCAGACTCGATTATTTACGGACTGCCACCATATAGCTGGAATAATGCTGAGTGTGGCGTTAAACAAGAAATAAACACTCCCTCTTCTGATGACAACCCCTTAATGGAATCTTTGTGCATGCAGTTTTCAGATTTCAAGAACTATGCAGTGACAGCATCTCTGAAGGAGAACCTCAAGTTGGAGCGATCAATAGCGTTATTCAACGGCCTTTCTCAGTGGGTCCAGTGTATGGTTCTCAGTAAAACAACACCTCAACAGAGAGCTGATGTCATTATTAAATTTGTCAATGTGGCCAAGGTTGGTGAAATACTTTTCAGCTATTTTCTTTACTTTCTGATTTCTGTGGTTGAGGCTAATATTCCGTTGGTAGGTTTTGGCAAAGGGTTGGTTCAAATTCCAAAAATAAACTCATCGTAATATTTAAAATTGGAATTTTTTATCTGGATTTTTTAAAACTACCAACCTGAATTTGAATAAGAAAAAGTCAGGCTTAATATATTTTTCAAAGTGAATTGAAAACACAAGATCAATTCCAGTGAGCCTTTCTTGCAATTTGTTTTCTGCTGTTCAAGAACTCTGGTTCTTTTATGTTCAAGCAATGATTGAATTACATGAAGGAAGCTAAAAACCTTATTGTAATATAAGCATTAAGACATTGGCAGGACAAGGTGTCATGAACACTGCACTCTCTGCAGTCTCTGAAACTGTCGATATAATAAGTTTCCATCTACCTCAAGTACTCTACTTTGTGTTTCAACATGCATGTACCTGCTGAGACGGCTGCGAGTTTGCTACCTGGGAGTGTTCCGTATGTTTACAGAGACTGCGGGTACTACAGAACTTCAACACACTGATGGCTATTGTTGGAGGGCTTACACACAGCGCACTGGCCAGACTCTCCAAAACTAATGCATGTCTGCCCTCAGAAACTCACAAGGTAAACAGCAATATGTGGTTTTGACAAAATTAATAATGTTGATTATCTTCACAAACAACTCTTGTCTGAATTTGTCTCTGCTCCTTCTAGATTTGTTTACGTCTTAGGACTCTTGTCTTGCTAGATTTCAGCAAAGAGTTTTTCATAAATTGTTAATTAATATTATATATTGCTTGTTCCATTATCGTAAGAGGCAACCAACGGGATCGGGTGGTCAGGCTCGCAGACTTGGTTGACGCATGTCATCGTGTCCCAATTGCGCAGATCGATGCTCATGCTGTTGATCACTGGATTGTCTGGTCCAGACTTGATTATTTACAGACCGCCACCATATAGCTGGAATATTGCTGAGTGCGGTGTAAAACTAAACTCACTCACTCACTCATTGTTCCATTATGTGATCTATGAGTATCCATATTTTGTTTATTTCTTTTTTCCTTTTTCCAGATTTTAATAGAGTACACAGAACTGCTGTCTTCAAATAACAACTTCAGTAATTACAGGAAAATATATCACCAAGCAACAGGCTTTAAAATACCAATCCTGTAAGTCCTGCTTGTTTCAGTATGTGCTGAGGGGCTTAACTTTTTCTCTTGATGTTTAATGTTGAAAGAATGTGAATACAAAATATACAGTCTTAATTGGCGGAAATAATAACGACCTTATGAACCACATACTTCTTGCCAGTAAAAAATACATCCATGTATCAAGTATTAAAAGAAATAAGTCATCACTGGATACATTTGTAAATATATTGAGTGATATTTTCAAGACAGAAATGTTTATTACCAATAAAAATCAAAACATATTACAATTTGACAGAAAATGGTCATCTCTATTGCACACATTCCCAGCTTAATAATAATGAAGATTCCAGTATGTGTAATGCCAACCCACATGAATTTCTGTTTCTGTGTACAAGTTCTGTTGCATCATGTACTTTGTATATTTGTATCTACTGATTTTGAATGAATAAAAAAAAATAAAAATAAAAAAGAATATGTAAACCCACCAACAAATCAGCCCTTAGGATCTCTGATGAATGTGCTCATGTGAACATCACATAACATGTATTTCACTCATGTTCTTGCCTGTTGCGCATGTATAAAGCTGTTTGCATAGTCTTTAGTTCACTGAGAATAAATGTAACACAGAGTTTCCAACCCCAAGAGGGAATTAAGCATGAGAAGCCGGGTCTAAGGACTGATGTCCCCTCCCCAGAAGCCAACGTGTAAATGCAAATTTCCTTCTCAGAAAAGTAACTGAAAACTATATATTCAGACCTATTTTAACAGATTTCTATATTTATTTTTCATCCGAAGCATCTTTGGCATGAGATTTATGAGTTTTGTCGTGCGAGTGTGACACAGGTAATGGACATGTGAGAGTTTGCAGGTATGCAAAAGCAATATAATTTATATATATTAAATATTTAAATATAATATAATTTAAATGCTAAAGAAGCTGGTGATTCTTCTCCAGGGGTGTTCACTTGAAGGATCTCATCTCTCTGCACACGGCCCTCCCAGACAAGGTGGAAGGTAACCTGGTCAACTTCCGCAAGATGGCTCAACTGTCCCTCATCCTCACCGAGCTCACGCGCCTACAACGACAAGACAGCGACCCTGTTGATGCCAATATGGACTTAGTCAATACTTTGAGAGTAAGTAGTGCTATGTTCATTGTACAGTGTTGACTCGGGTTTCATGGTTTCATGCCATCAAGAAGAGTGTACATTGAAATGAGATGTACAACAGTACCGTTTGTGAAATGTGTGAAGTATGTCCTTGCTGGAGCTTGCTAAAATTATTAATAATCAGAAATGTTGTCAATGGCAAGTGTTATGAACAATTATAGACATAATATTTGTCATCGATAATATCTTACATTGTGATGAAATGATGTTTTATTTTCCAAAACATGCGTGTGCCAAATGCAATCTGCCAATCATGTTTTACCGGCTGAATACACAACTCACTCATAATCCAGTGATATGACACATGTTGATTTCTTTCAGTCTCTTTTTTCATTCTTGGTCAAGGTTACTTCTGCGATATTTATCGCTAATCAATCGATATTTTGTTAACAGTTATCTACGATCTATATAGATAGACAGCCCTAATTCTTTCTGTCTCTCACTTTCGGATGGCTTGAATATTGCTTAAAGCTGCATATCCACTCATTCAACTATCTAATGCCTACATGGGACCGCCTCCGTGGATGGAGCATCTGCCCAGAAAGTTGACGGTCTGTGGGTTGATCAGTATGCGCTGCACCAAAAGATGTTAAAAGATGCTAAATTTTGTCATCTTGGCTTCATTAGGAGACTGAAACAAGGAAGGACTGGTTGGCTGACAGTCTGTGTACTGTGTCTGAGTGGGGAATCCATGTTCGATAAAGGCATGATATCCCCTTGGTCATGCGTTATAAAATCGGCATTAGTCCAGACTAGTACATGCAGTCATTCCCACATGCATGTCACTATATGTGATAACTGCAATAAACCTGGTTTATACCTTATGTCACTGGAGGGTGATGGGGTACGCTTGTCACGCCAAAGACCTGGGTTTGATTCCCCACATGGGTATAATGTGTGAAGCCCATTTCTGGTGTCCCCCGCCGTGATATTGCTGGAATATTGCTAAAAGTGGCGTAAAACTAAACTCAGTCAGTCAGTCTGGTGTCTCCTGCCGAGATATTGCTGGAATATTGTTAATAGCGGCATAAAACCAAACTCACTCACTCACTATGTCAGTGTATAAAGACATCAATCTGCCTTTGGCATTGATCTTCTGGCATCCCTTTGTGGTGAAGAAGTATTGTTAACATTATCACTAATACAGGAAATTGTAGACAATAAACTCATTCAAGGATGTCAATGTTTCCATCCTACAGTTGTCCCTGGACCTCCATTACACAGAGGATGAGATTTACGAGCTGTCTCTGGCTCGGGAACCCAGAGGATCCGTGTCATCTGTGAGTAGAAACACATCATGGTGTCAGGGAAATAGTTTGTCAGAATTTGCAACATTTTCAGATGTCAGAGCAAATATCTGTAGTTGCACATAACAAGTACTGTTGTGAGGGAAATAGTCTGAAGCAACAAGCAAAATATTGAGTTGTCAGGGCAATCGTTTGTAGCAACACGTGTGGAGTTGCCAGGCAAGTACCGTATATGACCGACTATAAGTCGGAAATTTGATACCTGAAAAAAAGAGCTAAAAAATCAGACCCGACTTATAATTGAGTTCATTAATCTACCCCAAAAATTTAATTAGATATTTTGATCACAACTATTTACTTTGTTATCGATCGATAAAGTTGGGCCACGTGACACGACTTGAAAGAAAGTTTCACGTAAAGTAAACTTCTTTGTATTCTGTGGCAGTTTTGTGTGATGGTTTTGAAAAATACTGTTGATAATTTAATAAATACTACAGATGATATTAATCAAGAAATTACATCGAAGTCAAATATCTGTGTCACTCGGTCAGTCTCGGTAAACGAATCAGTACAGTAGCTGATAATTTTCATAATTTTCGCATCAAACATATATGAATTTAGTAACATTTATATGATGTGTTTTCAATGATAGTTGGTCTTAACACATACGCTCACTTTTTAAACAAAGTTGAAAAACATTTCACACAAATACAACCTTTCTTGCTTATGAAAGGCTTCTGTTGATTGGCCTTTCATTTTATCATTAGCCAATCAGAAATCTGCTCTCAAAATAAACAAGTTTCAGGTGTCTTGAACTTTCCGTTCACCAATCTGGCAAAAGAACATGCTTTTACAAAAGATAATAAACACAGTAAGCCAACACTTTATTGGATGTTTTATTATGCCATATACAAAGTGTTCCGTTTGTATGAAACAGTAAATATCAAAACAAAACAAACATTTGTTTACAACTTCAACACTTACCATCGAATTCCAACGTGTTTACGTTCTGTCATGTTATAGTGTTACGACGTTGATCTACCCAACACCGATACATACGGGGAAAGGGGTCGACTTATATTTGAGTTACATGGTTTTGGCAAGAATTTAGAGGGTTGAGAAAGGGGCCCGACTAATAGTCAGATCCGACTTATAGTCGGTAATATACGGTAGTTTTTTATCAACACACAACGCATCGACTTGTCCGAAAAATAATTTGTAACAACACATGTGTGGAGTTGTCAGAGAAAGGGCTGGTAGCAACAAATTAATGCCCAGGAAAGGAATTGTAGTTAGAAGTCAAATATAATGCAATGGTGCCATTATAGGTGAAAGTCATGATGAAATGCTGGTATTTTGTATAGTGTGTGAAAGCATTCATAACATAATATCTGATTATTAATTACAAGAACTGGTTTTTCTTCTAGCCTACAACACCCACAAAGCCAGTAGTGTTTGCTGACTGGGTCGCCGGAGTTAAGCCCCCTGATCCCAGCACCATCAACAAACATGTCCACGACATGGTGGAGGTAAGCGGAGCACATGTCTCATTGATACTCCTTGTCATTACTGTCCTAGATAATAGAATATTACAGCTTGATAATAATTTCAGCTAGAAGAAAGTACCTGAAACAGGACCCCATGTAAATCATGGTTAGGATTAGGAACTTTGTTGTAAATTCTATGGGTACTTATTAACATTAAGATTACTGAGTCGATCGGCACTCATCATTAAAGCAGAATACTGGCAACCATCATTGAAGCAGTGTACTCATCTATCTACTTACAGTGTACTCATCTATCTACTTACAGTGTGCTCATCTAGCAGTGCCAATCATTCAGGACTTCCGTTTCGTTTCAGGCTGTGTACAAAAACTATGACCATGACCGAGATGGGTTTATTTCTCACGCTGAATTTGAGGCCATCGCTGGCAACTTCCCCTTCATTGATTCCTTCTGTGTGCTGGACGCCGATCAGTAAGTCGCGGGAAGCTATATACATAAAAATTAATGATTTTTAAGAAAAGTATAGCATCATAACTGGAGACTGCCACTCCAAATACAGCATCGGCAAAGATGGGAAGGACACGTTCTGGAAATATTTCCCCAAGGATTGTCACATGTTTCATAATATTTGTTTGGTCAGTCATGATTATCAGCTAACTTGTTCTGAAATGTAGTGCATCAGGTACAAATTATAAATGACCAGTTGAAAAATAACTACTCCCTGGCTGTTGTGTTATAGAGGTTTTTGTTGACATATTGGATGGGGCAGTTTGTGTGCATGTTGAGACACTTGACTGTTCTCTGTTGTAGAGATGGAATGATAAGCAAAGAGGAAATGAAAACATACTTCATCCGAGCCAATTGCCATGCTGTGCGCAGTAGTTTCAAACACGCCTTCCACGAAACCACATACTTCAAACCTACCTTCTGCATCCACTGTACAGGGCTGGTGAGTTAACTGTCTGTGCTTTTACGTGTTGGAAATATGAACACTGCTATATTCGTAAAGGATCAAAACCTCGGAGTTATGAACTGACTGAAGATATATTTCAGATATAATTTTGATATAGGGTATTTACTGTTGAAATCAACTGGGATGCGACTGGCAGCTGACACCTTGTCTTGCACGCGCTACCCGTATCCTGCCCGCGCCCTGCCCGCACTACCTGTCTTGTGAGGAACACATGGTTCATACTGACAAACAATCTTATTCTTCACACAGCGATCCTTTGTAGCCTAGTGGTTAAAACCGCCAAGCTAGTAAGAGAAGAGTTGCAGTTTCCAAACCAGGCAGCGGCACTACATATTGGAAGTTTTCAATAATGTGATATTTTACGATCAAATTCAGTGATAGCAAGACAAAGTTAGATCAATCTTCAAAGCAAGTAATAATTCAATGTCGAGGGCTATTCCTCAGAAAATCCCGGGATGTGGGCAATTCTGTAGAAAATCCACGAGAATGCCCGCGAAACTACCTGCAGAGGTTTACTCGGTGAAAGGAGAACCTGGCGAGACAATAGAGTGACGTCACTGGAGGTTTATAATGGGGAATATGACATCTGTATATGTTAGGGAATTGAATTTTATGTCACTGAATTTGGACACTTGGTGGGGGGAACATGGACACTTGTATTTATTGGGGAATATGGACACTTGTATTTGTTGGGGAATATGGACACTTGTATTTGTTGGGGAATATGGACACATGTGTATGTTGGGGAATATGAACATTTGTATGTGTCAGGGGAATATGGACACTTGTATTGTTGGGGAATATGAACACTTGTATGTGTCAGGGGAACATGGACACTTGTATTTGTTGGGGAATATGGACACTTGTATTTGTTGGGGAATATGGACACTTGTATTTGTTGGGGGAATATGGACACTTGTATTTGTTGGGGAATATGGACACTTGTATTTGTTGGGGAATATGGACACATGTGTATGTTGGGGAACATGAACAGTTGTATGTGTCAGGGGAATATGGACACTTGTATTTGTCCAGGAATATGGACACTTGTATTTGTTGGGGAATATGGACACTTGTATATGTTGGGGAATATGAACACTTGTATGTGTCTGGGGAATATGGACACTTGTATTTGTTGGGGAATATGGACACTTGTATGTGTCAGGGAACATGGACACTTGTATTTGTTGGGGGAATATGGACACTTGTATTTGTTGGGGAATATGGACACATGTGTATGTTGGGGAACATGAACAGTTGTATGTGTCATGGGAATATGGACACTTGTATTTGTTGGGGAATATGGACACTTGTATTTGTTGGGGAATATGGACACTTGTATTTGTTGGGGAATATGGACACATGTATATGTTGGGGAATATGGACACTTGTATTTTTCCAGGAATATGGACACCTATATTTTCCAGGAATATGGACACTTGTATTTGTTCATGTAGAGAAATATGGAAACCTAACGCTTGGATATACATGTACATGTATATATTGTATATTGTAGAATGTCTGCAGGATATTTAATACCTTGTAATATTGATGATATGATGCTGTCTCACCAGAGAGTATCTGTAACCATGGTAACTGTGTTCTTCCAGCTATGGGGCTTGATCAAGCAGGGCTGGAAATGTAAAGGTAGGTTGTGTGTGGATAAACTTACCTGGGGTGGAAGCAACAACACTTTGATATTTGGAATGCAGACTGTATACAAATTATAAATTGAAGTATTTATTGATTGCCTCTTGCAATATTAAAAACCCCAACACATTTCCTTTTTTGGTATTAAACAATTCTTTGATTTCGTACACATGGAAAGTAATAATTGCATCACTGTGACCACTATTATAATGTGGTATTACTTGTTGTTTAATGTGTAAACATTAACGATGTGTATAGTTAAGATTACATAATGACCTGACACACCCCATTTATGCACAGTCTTGTGGATGATTGGGTGCAGACAGCTGTGAATATCTGAAACCTTTTGTAGGTATTGTGTTCTCATGTCTGCCCTGTGCTTCCAGACTGTGCAATCAATGCCCACAAGCACTGCAAGGATTTGGTGGTGATGGAGTGTCGGAGCAAGGGACATAGGAGGACAGAGTCCATGTCTAACGGTAGGTCACCCACAGTCCGTGTCTAATGGTAGGTCGCCCACTAATGTACAACCAGCTCTCGCCGGCGGCCTTGTACAAGACTGACTGACTGACTGACTGACTGAGTTTAGTTTTACGCCGCTTTTAGCAATAATCCACCAATATCACGTCGGGGAACACCAGAAATGGGCTTCACACATTGTGCCCATGTGGGGAATCGAACCCAGGTCTTGGCGTGATGAGCCAACGCTTTAACCACTAGGCTACCCTGCCGCCCCGCCTAGTACAAGAAGGCTAAAAAGGCAAAGACTAGCACAATGTGGCCTAGTCTAAGGTACTTCAGTTGACTGTGCTGAGCTTTGTCGCTAGGGCACTCCAGAAGCTTATCGTTTTTCGATACCTGGTTTTCTCTCATTCCTTTTCAAGGTTTGTTAGCACCGGACTGGTGTGTTAACTCATGGGTTTTACCAAAATGGGAAATAAGCTTCACCATTTAGGGCTTTCCTCTCACAATAAGCTGACATGATTTGATATAACTGGAATTATTGTCCTCCTGAGAGGGTACGTAAGTCCCGAAACATTCAAAGGAAATTTAAATATTACCAGCTGTTTTAAATGTAGTATTCTTGTCGTTTTAATTTTGGCTAAATTTGACTTCAATCAACAGCGACTGAAGGGGTGATATAAATCCAACTAGGGTCCATGCAGGTAGCAAAAGTACTGTAAGTCCCCATGATCCCTAGTTTGGTGATCTACCTTCTGTTGTTGGCGATCTATAGCCAGTTTTTATATTGTATTGTCCAAATAGTACTATTAGTTTTAATTTTCCACACTAGTTTTAGTTGTAATTGTGATATTCTAGTTGTTTTACTGTCCTTCGTAGACAGGTTTTTATAATATACATCTACTCCATTTCAATGTCACATATGTTCTCGTCACGATATGGCTGAAATATTGCCGATGTGACTTTAAATAATAACTCACTCACTCACAGATATAACTGGAATACTGTTCAGGTGTCTAACCACCCTACTCACCTTATGTTTGTACATTATTTTTTTATTGATCCATCTTCCTGACTCGTGCAGGTGTCGGGCCACATGACTTGACCTTATCGGCAAAACGGAAAATCTCCCAGCGTCACCGCAGAGCTCAAAACCTTAGCGCTAACCCCTCCCCACAACCTGAAATCCGAGTGCTACGTGAAGGTCGTCAGAGGTCCCACAGCGAGAGCCAGGATGGAGAGTTCTATGAGGGGAAGCCACTGATCTACGAGAGACTGATCAAAGCAGAAGAGGTAAGCCCTGCCTATGTTTGCTTGTCTCACGTGCGCTACACTAGCTCTTTGTGCAATCACTGTTCTATTGGGCGATTATTTTCTCTTAGTTGGTTTACAGAATTGTATTTTGTTGGTTGTTTAAACCAGTTAAAAATATAATCTTGTCAGTATTCACGAGGCACATGAATGTTGTCATTATCCAACCTAAATGACTGCACAACTGAAATGTCATATCAAAGGGCTGTAACTCTTATTGGTCGCCATTGCTTCATGCTTTGCAGCGATTACTTGCTGTGTATTTTCTTCCTTCACAAGGAATCTTCTACAGCACATACTAACTGGAATGAAAATGTATGTTAAACATATTTATTTCTATTTATATCCTATCAGAGTCTGCAATACATGAGAAAAGTCATTTTATTTTATTTTTCGCGTTGCTATTTTTTTAGTGTCGGACCTGTAAACCAACCAAATAAATATTAATCGCCTAATAGTTCCAATATACTGCTTGTGTACAATGCCTTCTACATTATGCCATGTATCAACATGTGTGACTTGTCAGGTATACAGCCGTACTCATGTTGTGGAGGGGTGGCTTCCAACATGGTACAACACTGATTCTCACCTGTAGTTGAGTATTGTATAACAGTAGCCAGTCACGTGGTTCCCTCTCATTGTACAGCCAGGTGGTGTTGTAGATGCAAAATTTACCCAAAAACATTTATACTCAAATATGAAGCCTATTCCTTTCTATTTTAGTTGGAAACAATTTGTTTATTCTCTTTGGTAAATGGATGAAAAGTATAGGAGAAGGGGGCGTCTCTGTCCGAGCTAGTGGTGGATATGTCTACATTGGGACTAGAGGTAAACACATCTACATTGGGACTAGCGGTAAACACATCTACATTGGGACTAGTGGTAAATACATCTACATTGGGACTAGAGGTAAATACATCTACATTGGGACTAGAGGTAAATACATCTACATTGGGACTAGAGGTAAATACATCTACATTGAGACTAGCAGTAAATACATCTACATTGGGACTAGTAGTAAATACATCTACATTGGGACTAGTAGTAAATACATCTACATTGGGACTAGAGGTAAACACATCTACATTGGGACTAGAGGTAAACACATCTACATTGGGACTAGAGGTAAATACATCTACATTGAGATCTAGACTAGTAAATACATCTACATTGGGACTAGAGGTAAATACATCTACATTGGGACTAGACTAGAGGTAAAAACATATCTACATTGGGACTAGAGGTAAACACATCTACATTGGGACTAGAGGTAAACACATCTACATTGGGACTAGAGGTAAACACATCTACATTGGGACTAGTGGTAAACACATCTACATTGGGACTAAATACATAAACACATCTACATTGGGAAACACATCTACATTGGGACTAGAGGTAAACACATCTACATTGGGACTAGGGTAAACACATCTACATTGGGACTAGAGGTAAATACATCTACATTGGGACTAGAGGTAAAACACATCTACATTGGGACTAGAGGTAAATACATCTAAAGGTACATCTACATTGGGACTAGAGGTAAACACATCTACATTGGGACTAGAGGTAAATACATCTACATTGGGACTAGAGGTAAATACATCTACATTGAGACTAGCAGTAAATACATCTACATTGGGACTAGTAGTAAATACATCTACATTGGGACTAGTAGTAAATACATCTACATTGGGACTAGAGGTAAACACATCTACATTGGGACTAGAGGTAAATACATCTACATTGGGACTAGCGGTAAATACATCTACATTGGGACTAGTAGTAAATACATCTACATTGGGACTAGCAGTAAATACATCTACATTGGGACTAGAGGTAAACACATCTACATTGGGACTAGAGGTAAACACATCTACATTGGGACTAGCGGTAAACACATCTACATTGGGACTAGTGGTAAATACATCTACATTGGGACTAGAGGTAAATACATCTACATTGGGACTAGAGGTAAACACATCTACATTGGGACTAGAGGTAAATACATCTACATTGGGACTAGAGGTAAATACATCTACATTGGGACTAGAGGTAAACACATCTACATTGGGACTAGCGGTAAACACATCTACATTGGGACTAGTAGTAAATACATCTACATTGGGACTAGTAGTAAATACATCTACATTGGGACTAGAGGTAAACACATCTACATTGGGACTAGAGGTAAACACATCTACATTGGGACTAGAGGTAAATACATCTACATTGGGACTTGCGGTAAATACATCTACATTGGGACTAGGGGTAAATACATCTACATTGGGACTAGAGGTAAATACATCTACATTGGGACTAGCGGTAAATACATCTACATTGGGACTAGCTGTAAATACATCTACATTGGGACTAGCGGTAAACACATCTACATTGGGACTAGAGGTAAATACATCTACATTGGGACTAGAGGTTAATACATCTACATTGGGACTAGCGGTAAATACATCTACATTGGGACTAGAGGTAAACACATCTACATTGGGACTAGTAGAAATACATCTACATTGGGACTAGTAGTAAATACATCTACATTGGGACTAGAGGTAAACACATCTACATTGGGACTAGAGGTAAATACATCTACATTGGGACTAGAGGTAAATACATCTACATTGGGACTAGAGGTAAATACATCTACATTGGGACTTAACGGTAAATACATCTACATTGGGACTAATACATCTACATTGGGACTAGAGGTAAATACATCTACATTGGGACTAGCGGTAAATACATCTACATTGGGACTAGCGGTAAACACATCTAACTGATCTCATGGTCAGACTAGGTGGATATAACCACTATGCACTCACTCATTCAAGGGAGGAAGATATCCTATAACACTCATCATTTGGTTGACATTTGAATTGAAACACAGGTGAAATAATTCTTTCTCAGAATATCTTGACTTCCTTTTTTAACACTCCTCAATTTTACAAGCAAGAATATTTTTCTAAATCAAGTAGAACGTATTCTTTGTATCGGTGTTAGGTTATCTGTATCGTGGGGAATCGATGTGACTTGAATGTCCTAGACATCTCCCAGTCTTGTACTATGATTACAGTGCCAGTGCTGGAATCTAGTAGCAACTCCAGCAACATGTCTGTTGTGTGACTGTTGATGTTTTCTGTCTTCTGTTTGTAGAGCGGTTCAGATTCCGAAGAGGAGGTGCAGTAAGTTGCTAGCTCAGAGTTACCTCCCTTTGTTGGGTAGCCTCAGACTGAGCTGTTTCTTGATCGTAGATTTGCCACCTTTCTGAGTTGTGTAGTTGTTTCACTGCTGCCACCGGTTTCCACGCCCGTACATAGATGTGTACACTTGTTTGCTTTGCTTCTACATAGATCTCCCCTGGGAGGAAGAGGAACAGGAGTTGATGACACCTAGTACATGAACATAGGTCTCACATAGAGAACAACATGGCTGGTTAGCTAGGTGTTCATGAAAGTTGATTAGGGATTAACATGGCTGGATGTTTAAGGGAATGTAGATCTTTCGTGGGAGAAGATGGAGGCCGGTAAGGTGTAGGTGAACATAGATCTCGTGAGATAAGATGGAGGGATGGTTAGGTGTAGGTGAACATAGATTTCTTGTGGGGAGGCGATGTAGGGATGGTTAGGTGTAGGTGAACGTAGATCTCTCGTGGGGAGGAGATGGAGGGATGGTTAGGTGTAGGTGAACGTAGATCTCTTGTGGGGAGGAGATGGAGGGATGGTTAGGTGTAGGGATGGTCTCTTGTGAGAGGGAAGGTGGAGGGATGGTTAGGTGTAGGTGAACGTAGATCTTGATGGGAGGTAAGATGGAGGGATGGTTAGGTGTAGGTGAACGTAGATCTCTTGGGAGGGATGGAGGATGGAGGGATGGTTAGGTGGTAGGTGAACATAGATCTCTCATGGGGGATGGTTAGGTGATGGAGGGATGGTGGAGGTGTAGTGTGAAAGAGATCTTGTGGGAGGGAGGAGATGGAGGGATGGTTAGGTGTAGGTGAGCAGGTGAGATCTCTGGTTGTAGGAGGAGATGGAGGGATGGTTAGGTGTAGGTGAAATGGAGACATAGATCTCGTGGGGAGGAGATGGATGGAGGGATGGTTAGGTGTAGGTGAACGTAGATCTCTGTGGAGGAGATGGAGATGGAGGGATGGTTAGATCTCTTGTGGGGAGGAGATGGAGGATCTAGGTGGGAGTGAGATGGAGGGATGGTTAGGTGTAGGTGAAGGAGATCTCTGTGGGAGAGGAGATGGAGGATGGTTAGGTGTAGGTGAACATAGATCTCTCGTGGGGAGGAGATGGAGGGATGGTTAGGTGAGATGGAGATGGAGGGATGGTTAGGTGTAGTGTAGGTGAACAGAGATCTCGTCAGGGGGGAGATGGAGGATGGTTAGGTGTAGGTGAGCGTAGATCTCTTGTGGGGAGGAGATGGAGGGATGGTTAGGTGTAGGTGAACAGTAGATCTCTCGTGGGGAGGAGATGGAGGGATGGTTAGGTGTAGGTGAACATAGATCTCTTGTGGGGAGGAGATGGAGGGATGGTTAGGTGTAGGTGAACATAGATCTCTCGTGGGGAGGAGATGGAGGGATGGTTAGGTGTAGGTGAACGTAGATCTCTCGTGTGGGGGAGGAGATGGAGGGATGGTTAGGTGTAGGTGAACATAGATCTCCTGTGGGGAGGAGATGGATGGGATGGTTAGGTGTAGGTGAACGAGATCTCTTGTGGGGAGGAGATGGAGGGATGGTTAGGGTGTAGGTGAACGTAGTGGGAGGAGATGGAGGATGGTTAGGTGTGGAACATAGATCTCGTGGGGAGGAGATGGAGGGATGGTTAGGTGTAGGTGAACGTAGATCTCGTGGGGAGGAGATGGAGGGATGGTTAGGTGTAGGTGAACGTAGATCTCTTGTGGGAGGAGATGGAGGGATGGTTAGGTGTAGGTGAACGTAGATCTCTCGTGGGAGGAGATGGAGGGATGGTTAGGTAGTGGATGAAGATAGATCTGTAGTAGAGGAGGAGATGGAGGAGATGGAGTTGGTGTAGGTGTGTAGGTGAATGGTTAGATCTCTTTGGGGGGAGATGGAGGGATGGTTAGGTGTAGGGAATGCGTAGTTGGGGAGGAGATGGAGGGATGGTTAGGTGTGTAGTGATGGTTAGAGTGTGGGGTGAACATAGATCTCTGTGTGGGAGGAGATGGAGGGATGGTTAGGGTGTAGGTGAATGTGAGATCTAGGGTGTAGGGGAGTAGAGATGGAGGGATGGTTAGGTGTAGGTGAACATAGATCTCTTGTGGGGAGGAGATGGAGGGATGGTTAGGTGTAGGTGAACGTAGATCTCTTGTGGGAGGAGATGGAGGATGGAGGGTGTAGGTTATAGATCTCGTGGGAGGAGATGGAGGATGGTTAGGTGAGGTGAGCGTAGATCCTCGTGGGGAGGAGATGGAGGGATGGTTAGGTGTAGGTGAACGAGATCTCTGGGGGAGGAGATGGAGGGATGGTTAGGTGTAGGTGAACGTAGATCTCTTGGGGGAGGAGATGGAGGGATGGTTAGGTGTAGGTGAACGTAGATCTCTGGGGAGGAGATGGAGGGATGGAGTGTGGAGATGGGGGAGGAGATGGAGGGATGGTTAGGTGTAGGTGAACATAGATCTCTGTGGGAGGAGATGGAGGGATGGTTAGGTGTAGGTGAACGTAGATCTGTGGGGAGAGGAGATGGAGGGATGGTTAGGTGTAGGGAATGTAGGATGGGGAGGAGATGGAGGATGGTTAGGTGTAGGTGAACGTAGATCTCTTGTGGGGAGGAGATGGAGGGGAGGGATGGTTAGGTAGTAGGGTGAGTGTAGATCTTGGGGAGGAGATGGAGGGATGGTTAGGTAGGAATGTAGATCTCTCATGGGGAGGAGATGGAGGGATGGTTAGGTGTAGGTGAACATAGATCTCTTGTGGAGGAGAGGAGATGGAGGGATGGTTAGGTGTAGGTGAGATGGAGGATGGTTGGAGGGTGTGGTAGGAGATGTAGATGAAGATGGAGGGATGGTTAGGTGTAGGTGAACATAGATCTCTTGTGTGGAGAAGATGGAGGGATGGTTAGGTGTAGGTGAATGTAGATCTCTCGTGGGGAGGAGATGGAGGGATGGTTAGGTGTAGGTGAACGTAGATCTCTTGTGAGATAAGATGGAGGGATGGTTAGGTGTAGGTGAATGTAGATCTCTCGTGAGATAAAATGGAGGGATGGATGGGAGAACATAAATCTCTTGCTCAGGTGGAAGGATATTTAGATGTAGATCCCTCTTATGGAAGGGATGGCTGTGATTGAATTCGACGACGAAGCAACAGGTGTCTAGGTGGATATGGGGCATGTGATTGTATAGATGAGCGATATGATGAGATGACTGAGAGACAGTAGATGAAAAAGATGAATGCCAGTGACAAGATTGATAGGAGGCAGGCGCTAAGATTGACGAGATGCAGGTGATTAGATTGATAAGAGGCACCTGATTAGATGGATGAGGGGCACCTGATTAGATGGACGAGACACCTGATTTTATAGATGAGTGACACCTGATTAGATGGATGTGTTGCACCTGATTAGATGAATGAGTGGCACCTGATTAGATTCATGAGAGGCACCTGATTAGATGAATAAGAGGCACCTGATTAGATGGATGAGAGGCACCTGATTAGATGGATGAGAGGCACCTGATTAGATGGATGAGAGGCACCTGATTAGATGGATGAGAGACGCCTGATTAGATGGATGAGAGGCACCTGATTAGATGAATGAGAGGCACCTGATTAGATGGATGAGAGACACATGATAGGTGGATGAGAGACACCTATTAGATGGATGAGAGACACCTGATTAGATGGATGAGAGACACCTGATTAGATGGATGAGAGACACCTGATTAGATGGATGAGAGATGCCTGCTAAGATGGATGATAGGCATCTGATTGGATGGATGAGAGACGCCTGATTAGATTAATGAGAGGCACCTGATTAGATGAATGAGTGGCACCTGATTAGATGGATGAGAGACACCTGATTAGATGAATGAGTGGCACCTGATTAGATGGATGAGAGACACCTGATAGGTGGATGAGAGACACCTAATAGATGGATGAGAGACACCTGATTAGATGGATGAGAGACAACTGCTAAGATTGATGTGTTGCACCTGATTAGATGGATGAGAGACACCTGATTAGATGGATGAGAGACACCTAGATGGATGAGAGACACCTGATTAGATGGATGAGAGACACCTGATTAGATGGATGACATAGATGCACCTGATTAGATGGATGAGAGGCATCTGATTGGATGATGCCTTGATTATAAGAGAGCACCTGATTAGATGAATGAGAGGCACCTGATTAGATGGATGAGAGACACCTGATTAGATGAATGAGTGGCACCTGATTAGATGGATGAGAGACACCTGATAGGTGGATGAGAGACACCTAATAGATGGATGAGAGACACCTGATTAGATGGATGAGAGACAACTGCTAAGATTGATGTGTTGCACCTGATTAGATGGATGAGAGGCACCTGATTAGATGGATGAGAGGCACCTGATTAGATGGATGCACCTGAAGATGGATGTGGATGAGAGCACTGCTAAGATTGATGTGTTGCACCTGATTAGATGGATGAGAGGCACCTGATTAGATGGATGAGAGGCACCTGATTAGATGGATGAGAGGCACCTGATTAGATGGATGAGAGGCACCTGATTAGATGGATGACTGACACCTTATTAGATGGATTAGAGAGACACCTGATTAGATGGATGAGAGATACCTGAGTAGATGGATGAGAGGCACCTGATTAGATGGATGACTGACACCTTATTAGATGGATGAGAGGCACCTGATTTTATGGATGAGTGGCTGTTGTTTAGATTGATGAGCAGCTGGTGATTAGATGTACAAGGGGCAGGTGATTGGGTAGATTAGTTTTAGGTAGTAGGCAAGCTTTCAGTTGTTCCTTATAGGTAGGAAGTTAGATGGCCACACTAGAACCTGGAGACTGCACTTCGGTAATCATACTACCCCCTTTTTATTTTGTTTGTGTACACATCATCTCAACTTTTCTCAAAGAAGCAGTAGATCTTGCTTAATTCAAGGATTAGTTGTCACAGACGGATCCTTCCATTATTGAACATTTTCTAGGCAAGCATTATCATACTTGGCTTTTAGGACGCCTTCAAATTTGTTTGACAAGTTTGTAGACAATATGTTTGCACACCGCTATTACTGAAGGATGAGGATTCTGTTCTCCTCGTAGACTTCTTTGAGTATTCGGGTTGTCATTTGTTGCCATGGTAACACTCTTTCTTCATTATCCCTCCTGAGTTGACTTTCTCACATTTAACAGAGAGCTCTTTACTAATTTTATTACCTTTGACCCTCCTCAATACTTTCATCTTCCTCTCCATCTTATCTACTTAATATCTTCATTAATACTCCAAGCTACTGGTTTCTCTTCTTCACTATGGTGACTCTACACTAAATAGATATCTTGTGTTCTTTGTCTTATAGTACATGATTTATTGCTTAAGTCCTTACATGTACTTTAATTGATTCACATAATACTATAACAAACACAACTGAGAGAAAAGAAGGGAATGTTTTCATCCAGTTATTTTCAGTTGCTATATTTGTTCTAGGACTGGGAAGAGATTCAAATTTACGTCCTGGGTACCCTCCCCCTATTACCTGGCCCTACCTGTGTAACTCTGTAGGTCAGGGTACCATTGTACAAAGCGATCTTAGGTCATCGTAACTCCCATTCCTTAACATACACTTCCGACTGTCATAGTGCTAAGGCTGTTTTGTACAACAACACCCTGATGAGTTGGGTGGAAAGTTCAGCTGGAAATCGATTTACCAGGCCCTATCAAGAAGTATTAGTTGCAAACACTGAAGTTAGTTGATTCTGTATCTAAAATGCATGCATACTAGTATTGGGAATTGGTTAAAATCTCATAATTGATGATTGGTTCATTACAACCAATAAATCATCAAAAATAATTGGTTAGCATCATTTATCAAATTCTCCTGGTTCAGTTTCTTAATGCACAAAAAATATAGAAAAAAACATGTAGTTCTTTCAGGGGGGTTTCAAATTGCACTACATGAGTTTGCAAATGTCACATCTTTAAAGGATGACTAGTATGTTAAGAACATAAATTTCCTGGAGTCTTTAAGATAATTTCAATCATGACTTGGAACGAGCTTGTAGTGCTTATGAAATGTAACAGACAAAACCAACTTTATGAAAAATATTGTTAATGTAAACAAGTGTTCCAAAATTGTTTGTGTTCAATTATGAGAAAACATGATCGATTGCTTGATCATTTAGTCACAGTGACCAATCTTTGATTATTTCAATTTATCGGACCACCACTAATGCATACAGAAAGAAATGTTGAAATTACTAACTTGTAGTGTTGCCAATAGTAACTTGTAGTGTTGCCAATAGTAACTTGTAGTGTTGCCAATAGTAACTTGTAGTGTTGCCAATAGTAACTTGTAGTGTTGCCAATACTGACTTGTAGTGTTGCCAATACTGACTTGTAGTGTTGCCAATAGTAACCATAGAGTTCTTTCTCATGGTTGTTAAGCAGCATATATCACGTGACTAACCATCGGTGGAGAACATTGTGTTGGTGCCCTGGTCTTGCTATTAACCCATCAGCCCGAGTTACCCATCCAAACTAGAATGTGTTCATCCATTTGTTTCCAAGCACATCTTTAGATGCCCTCCCTGTATTGCCTCTTTCTTAGTGTATCAGGCTGTTTGAAATTCATACAATCAAAACATAGCATAAAAATTACATCTGCATGAAAGTGAGAACTAGAGACTCGGATGTGTACTAGCAGTGGAAGTGTCAGACTTACCATGCTAGGATAGTGTGAAAATAAAAAACCTCATTTCCCAACTTATTGGCAAGTTTTGGTGAAGTGGTTATATAAAAGACATTATCTCTTCACATACATCTGTTCATTCTGATAGTAATCATTTGTCATCTCATCAGAGGTAGTTCACACAGGAAGTTAAGCTGCTATGACAGGATTGACTTTCCATGCTATCTTACCTGGCACATTAGTGTCAGATTCTGATTGGCTGAAACCCATTCTAATATTTTCAATATACCCGCTAACTGGTATGATATCTGTTTAATGTGCCCACTCCTCCAAGCCCCAAACCCAAATTGTCAAACTGTAGGCATTTCATTAGCAAAATACCAATCACAATTTATTATCTCAAATAGTTGATATATGCCAATGCCATGCGATTTACAATATTTTCTAAATTAAACAGATTTATAAAAACTTCTCTATTTTCTCTTGGTAAAGAAATGGTTAACGGTAGTATCTTACTAATTGGACCATAGCATGCCTGCATAAGATATACCCTGCAATAGCATTAGGTGTCCGATAAGATGAATTCAGATTACATGCGTTGATGAACACTCTATGCTAGTGTATGTTCCTCAAGCTTTGGGAACATAGACTGACAAAGAAAGTGCATAAATTCTTCACCCATTCAAGACTGACCTTAAACATCCTTGGGTATATAGATCAAACAGTGTGAAATACTGGATTACAGTCAAACATTCCCTTGTTTTCTGCCTGTGTACACAATAACAATATCTGTTCATACAATTCTAGCCATATCTTCACAAATGTAGATCCATCTGGAACCAAATAGGAATCGTAAAATTTCTTTTCTTACTTTTCTAATCTTGCTCATGCAAATATTATATCCTCAAATGTATTTTTAAACAGTAAATTGTTGATTTAAAAAGTGAAGGACATAGATTTGAACATGACTATATTACGAGTACAGGCGTAGAAGATGTACATTATTGGTGGAGCGTGTGTTGACTGCGGGTTGCCGCTATATGAGTATTTGTATTTCAGCAGCAGGAACTGTTTATGTGTATTATGTGATGGCCTCCTGTTCTAGCGAGAACCTATGTACCTGACTACAATACCTACTTCCACTGTAGATTAGAATGCACGCAGGTAGATGGGCTCAACTTTTTTCATTTATATGGGATTTCTATCCTTATTAAATTAAAATACTAATATTTGCATATTTTTGTAGATTTTTACACTTATATTGCATGTTTATTCTTGAAGTTCATTTTAACTGGTAATTTAAATTGTTTAAATATGAAGTTGTATATATATTCTGTATATATGGTTATCATGGTTATTGAAACATGTTCATATTTTGGTACGACCGCTGTTTCTGTTGAGAGGTAGAATGAGAGTGTTGTTCACCTGGTGAGATCTATGTAGAGGCTCTGTCCGAGACCCATTCATCTATGTACGTGATAGCGCCCGCCCGCCCCGTAGGGACATGCATCACCAACCACAGATAAGCTGTGCATGAAGGATCAGAAAACAGTCTCACTTGATGCAACTTACTGTACGATTAGTTTGTATGCTTTCCAGCTGACAATTACAGACATCGTGCAATTTGTCCAATTTCAAAGCTACCAAAAAGTCTGTTCCAGAACTGATGTACTGTATCGGTATTCTGTTCATGGGGTACATATCCATTATATCCATAAGCCTTTTCAATCTGGAATACTTCTTTAGACTATCAAAGAGTCTATTTTTCCTGGAAATCTTCTAACATTAATATCATGATTGAAAAATATAAACAATGATGTTTTTTAAGTGATCTATCACGCTGTTTGGAATTGTGTACACTCTAGCTGTTTGTCTGATGGAAGTCTGTGATGAAACAATGTGTGGCATGCCTTGTGGACCTATGTTGTCCTGGCTGATGATGTTGTCAGACATTGGCCGGTCCTGCTGCACCATGGCTGCTCTTTATGCATGGCTTATCTCATGCCCGATACTTGCCCCTTGATTCAGTTATAGCAGACTACGCCAATATAAAACAAACTGCAAGTCCTTTCCTTGTCTGTTTCCTGACTAAATCTGCCCGTTTGTTAAGTTTCAACTTTGGAATCCTCTTTCACTGTTATTTTTTTACACTTTACTAAATAAGTACATTTAGCACTTTCTCAAAATGTCTAGGGTGCTGTTTTAAACTTTTCATATTTTTTCTTTCAATTTCCCTTTATATTCTTCCTGTAATTTAAACTGATAATTCTTATGCTAATCCTACCCCAGTTTATCAGATGAAAAGTACCAATTTCAGAATGAAATTAAATGCAAATATTACTTTAAAAAAAAAGATAATCAAGATTATGAAGAAGATAATAACTTTGTTCACTGTCGTTTGACACCATATAGTTACATTTTTCCATCATCCGCTGAAAATGTTAAGTTATATGATAGTTCAATGGAAATATTCATCATGATGAGGAAGGCAGCTCATCCCCTATTAAGCCTACATGTGTAGCAGTATGTGATGGTGTTGTGCCCGTGCATGTCGACGGTGTTGTGAGTGAGGTGTAGTAACAGAACTTCTCTCTGTTGCAGGCGCGGGAACAGCTGATGGACGAGAACCTACGTTTGAGGGCACGTCTAGAAACTGCAAACGAGCAAATTCTCACACTGAAAGCCCATATTGGTGTTATTCGGCAAAATACCATCTCTTTTATTCTGGAACAGATGGATGCTTTAAACATGCAGAGAGATACTGAAGTCTAAGAGCAAAAACTTGCCAGAATTCTAGATGAGGTCAAGATCGGTCTTGTTGGAAGTGCAGGGACATTTTGCCTGTTGGATGTGGCTGTCTATGGGTTTGTGGAAGGCTCCATTGTCATCTGGTTTTGTTTGGGAGGGGTGGCAGGTAGGTATTGTTCAACTACCTACACACCCCTCCTTGTCAGATGAGTCAGTCTCATGTTGACACAATACCAGGTGGGATTACCATTCTATATCATTCCATTTATGTACCGTAGGATATGGACCTGCCAATCATAACCATCGATCCTATCATGTGACCAGTAACACTATGTCTTGTGACGGAAATTAACCAATGAGGAATCACCGGCTAGCAGTGTTACTATTGAAAAATGATTGTGTTGTTAAACTTCTACTGGCGCCAGTAATATTGGGACTGATGAGGTGGGTGAAGACTTGACTTGTTATCGTGCAGTATTTTTACACCATGGCATAATGATATCAAGTGTAGATATATATGTTATGTAGGTATTGAACGATATATCTTGCTGACTATTCCAAAAATATATCAGTTGTACTCGTCTGCTTCCATGGGCAACTGATGGTTGATGTCAAGATATATCCAGCCATTGTCATGGCAACAAGGGAACCAATAGCACTCTCTTGATGTTGATTTGAACTGTTTAACAGACTGGGGGAATCCCTGACAGTTAGGTCTTATAATGTTGGAATTATGAAGAGGACTTGGAGGACGAGTCGTCGAAGACAAAATCTCCCATGTGAATGTGGGACCAACTGAGTGTACAATCACTGTCATACTTCACGGACGGTGGAACATATTTGTGTTAATATGTGTAGTTGAGAAGAAAATTACACCAACCGTTATTTTTGGTAAATGTTTACATGTATGTCAATCGTAGACTGAGGGACTTGTACAAGCAATCCACATTGGCTTGATCATGTGACCAAGGCAACCAATCACAGTGGTTGTCTCTTTGTTGGCCAAGATGGCTGTGCTGACAACAGGAAGCTCCCAAGCTGCGGACAGTGACAAGGGGATGTTGACAAACAATTATTGTACTGTTGATCTGGAATGTGGAAAGAATCTAAACCTCTCCTTGGCCATAGTCAAAGGAAATATGTCCAAAACACTGACACCAGGTCATTGTTGACGGCACAGTCGCCCTCCCCAGAGCAAGGAAATGTCAAATAAATACTTGAAAGGATGTACCAGTGGAAGCAGTCGACATAATCACAGGAGGCCGTGAGATAAAAGTGTTGATGAAAGGCTTGTTGATGCAGTGATGTTGGTACTATGAACTATCTGTGAACGGGTGTCTCCTGACTGACCACTTAGGTCCGAGGGAGTGGGCTATAGTGGTGAGAACGTGCTGGCAGTATTAGCCACGTTTAGGCACTGTGTGGTCCTGTGTGCCTGTGTAAGAATGATAAAGTTGTTGACTTGTTGACTCTTTCCCCAGAATGCAGTGCAATACGAGAGGTACTTCTCAAAATATTTTGATCAGACGTTTTAAACTGACAAGAATCAGAATTCAGGTCAGGTTTGCTAAAATTCATGAAGTTTTTCAATGAAACATCCAAATCTTCCAATATTGTAATTATCTGTATAAAACATCTAGTGATTTGTCTTAAGCTAAACACAAAAGCTTGTCTCCCAAAGCATTGGAATAAGGGAAAAGTATCATTGCTGCACCTAAAGGACAGATTAATGTCATGCATAATGTGATCATATAAAATGTATTGACCGGCCCATGCTGTATGGCCACCAGACTACACAGTGTCACTTTGTTCAGGGGAAAAGGCTTGGACATGTCCGCCTTCTTGAGTCAGGCTGTTATTGATTAACATGATCGTCCACCCATCCTGTCCGAGCTAAGGGGAGATAATCGTGTACATGGAGTAATACGAGTCCTCATCCTGTTCCCAGTCAACATCTTCCTAGTTTCTAGCATATGGCATCCATTTTACCGACCACCCTCCCTCCTTTACTCTCAGTCGAACAGGGGAGAAAAGCATGTCTCATCTAGATCAGTTCGTGTAACCTTCTGTCCTAAAGTGTTTGTATATATTTCATATTTATGCAATATTGCTATGTTAATATCCATGTGGCTTTGTACAACTCAGTCATATTATGAATGTTGATTATCAAATGTTTTGTTACAACTATAATTACTTTATTTCTAGTCTTGGAGCAATCTGAAATTCCTTTTTTCCTGTTTTTTGTTGAGTTTTTATTTAAGATGTTTATCCTGTTTTTCAAAGATGTTTCTATTGGTGACCTTAATCTAGCCGCTGTGACTTGACCACAGACATTGTGTTGGTAGCTATCCCCAATACTACACACTCTCTCTAGGAAACATGCTAGGCAGAAAACATTACGAGATGTCATTCTGCTCAAACCAAAAAACAAGGTAAAGGTGAGGTTAAAGCACTCTGACATCTTCATGGGTAGCAGTGAAAACACAAATATCTCAATGTCCGTTCTCCATAGGTCTTGTATACACTGTGTTTCTCCAACACTCAAACGTTTAGCCTGTTAATGGTGTAATTGTTGGTTTTACATCAGAATCAACATATGGGCCCTTATTCGCGAAACATTCGTAGCCCTAAGAATTCTTAACTTTGACCGTAGCCAATGTGTTAAGAATGGGCTTAAGAAGTTCGTAGGGCTATGAATGTTTCAAGAATAGCTAGCATGGGGCCCGTTTCACAAAGCTCTCGTAAGCCTAAGTTCTCGAAACTTTCCTCGTAGCATTCGTACCTCCTATACTGTAACATAGGAGGTACGACGCTACGAGAAAAGTTACGAGAACTTAGGCTTACGAGAGCTTCGTGAAACCGGGCCATGGTCTCCAAAGCCCAAGGAAACGAGTGAATCCTTGGCACAATGAACACTTGAGATTTTATCACACAAGAAGCAATATTACATTAAGTATTCACGTCTGCTTCAATATCACGCAAAAATCCTGTTTGCACAGGCTAATGCACAGGGAGGGCTGTTTCACCTTGAGTTCTACCTAGCCTCATTTCATTAGTTGACTCAGCATATACACATACCGCTATGTCGTCCCTGATTGGCTGATGTTTTGGTTGATGGAGGAACACTTCATACAAGACCTTTGAAGTACTGACAGCGCTCTGTGCAGTGTCCAGTGTTTGCAGGGTCACCAGGGATTTGTCTGTTGTTATTGCTGTATCACATAGCCAGGAATGGGATAAGATCAGTATATACCACACAGAGTATCATTTGGTATGTCCAGCAGTGAATTCATTCTCCAACTGTACCGTGCTGTTAATGTAAGAAATAGTCACAGCTGTAAGCATATCTTTCCAGGATACACCAAACTGATTCTCATAGTATGTCAAGTGTATATTTAAAGAGAATGCCGTATCTGATTATCCCTATCAATGGTTGAGTTGTATATTTAAACATGAGATGAATCTCAAAAGGTTTTGGAAGAAGACAAACAACAATGAACTCATTTCTAATTGAATTGTATTCCACTCCACACAGATGTCTACAACTGCTTTCCTTTAAGCTTTGAAAATATTACTTTCTGGAAGTATCCTGGAAGTCCAAAGAATGTCAATAAGAATGTTTCTTTTGGTACTTTTAACCCCCAATATATTTTAGAACGGGTTTGAATTGATGAATGAATCTTGAAACTGATTGGACACCAGGTACAGTTAATCAAAGGAGAGATCTGAAGGCACTTTTCACGTATCTTCTGTTTGATATTAATTGTAAACTTAACCTGGCTTGTTTCTTCATTCCTGAAAACATTTGGAAGATTTTTTGCTGTTACCTGTTATGGATTTGTTACTCCTGTTAATGATCTGAATGCATAATGTCTCATTGATTAAGTGCTGATTAAACAAACTGCACATTTAGTATGCAGTGAAATCTCAATTAGTCATCCTGTTCTCCAGGGAACAAGATCTGCTTACCATTGTGGTGACTCGCCTGGTTCTGTACTGGTCAAATCATTGCATTTAGGTTTTATATTTCGTGGATTTGCAACACTAATACTTGTGGACAGAAAGACAAATAAGTACATCAGTAGCAACTAGTAATTTAATGCCATATTCTCCCTAATAATCGCCATGCTGCTAAGCAAAACTGACAAAGGTGTGTTTCAATACCATAAATGTTAAACTTTTCAAACATCAATGAAGCTAACAATTTTTGTATAATTCCCAGTCAATTGTATACCCCTTCTACCCTATTGTTTTCTGTAGAAATATATGTAATATACTCAATAATATGGTCAAGTATATGTTTGGCGTTAATAGGAAGTACTTTTTAAACTTACTGACAAATTGGAGTGGACCAGGGCATGGTGCTTATTTTGGTGAATATGGTATTCGTGATTTCTAAAGATATTCTTTTTTTCTTTTTATACGGATGAGTCTATGATTAATTTTCAAAATGTTCATTTACGTTTGTTTGAAAATATATTTTATATAATCATGGTTGTATTTCTTTAAAATTATTTTATAGGTATTCTTTAGAAAAATATGTAATAAACCAAACAACCCATGTTTCCTCATACAGTTGTCAGTTCCTGTTGGTATGTTGACCAGACAGGTCTGTACAACAAGAAATATAATTTACTCCGACCAAATTATTCTCAAACAATTTCATAATACACAAATATTTTGAGAAGGTTTGCTGGAGTATTTGCAATGGTGTGATATCCAGACAACATTCATGTTTAATTGAACTATCATAAGACATAATAATGAAAACATAACTTTTTTGTTAATTATTGTCATTCAGTGGGAACAGTTTGTAAGAGATCTTTAATGTTCCAAATTGTTTTTATGCATTTTGATTTTTATTCTTGTATGCATGTTGTTCTCATGCATAATTTACTAGACATTATTCTCATTAAAAAAGGCATACATTCTACATAATCCAAATCCTGCTGCTCTTATATAACTTATATTTATACCTATTTAGAAGCTGTGTTGACAGAAATCATGTCATAACATCTGTCGAGATGTTACGTTCTTTGCGATATGTACAGTGGGATATTTTTAGCACTTCGTTTTACCACATTCCAATAAGGACCTTTCAACCTCTAGAACGACAAGCATGAGTTGTTCAGTAGAGGTGGTTTTCTTAGTGGTATAGAAGATTACGCTGTACAGAGATACCTCCCTTGGCTGCAGGATCATGGTTGTGGTTTAATCCTGATCATTTGTTCCAGCCACCACTGAACCCATGGAGATGCCGATGTAGTTGCTATGTTACGACAAACGTCACTTAACGTTTCCATCCAAAGTGGGTTGGTGCGCTGTGGCTTGAATATTCTTCTCCGCAGTGTTACAGCCAACTCGCATACTCGATCATTCATCCTTAATCCGTTTCAGCTGAATTACTTCTTAACTGACTTAACATTTGGTTTGTTATTTCATTAATTTTCAATACATGTGTACAAATAGGGCCATTTAAATGCTAGAGGACAAAAGTGAGGCTTTGTGTTGTCATTTGTGTGAGATCTAACAGTGACCTTGATTTGTGGTGTGTGATCAGTAGAACAGTATTATTTGTTGATTCTGTACTTGAAAGGTGAAAATCAGACCTAGCAAATCAGTTTCTTAGTTTAATGTTTATAGAGAATATTTTATATTCAAACCCTAGTGCAATGGCTATCTATTCTGCTTTGTATAATATTGCCACAGTGGCTGGCTGTAGATAGTAGATCTTATAGTTCCAGGATGTTTTCCCTGATCATGAAACATATCTTCAAACACGATGAGTATGATACGTCTCCACGTCTGCCTGCCTCTACCAAGGGAGACAATCTACTATACGGGTCAGTGCTTGTTGGTGTTCATCCTCCACATATGTAGTGTCGGTCATCATGTGCTGCTACAGTTGATGTCCATCATCCTAGAAGTGTGTGAAGGAGCTTGTTGTTAGGATAGAGATGATCACCTCCATGTGTCATTCTCATTATCGTCTACTGATTAATGACTGCTATTGAATGCTGGGAGGGAGCTGTCATTTGTTATAGGTTGTGGTGGTTTATTCTTGAGCATTACAAAAAATTGCCTTACCTTGTTTCCGTTTGCATCCCACCTGCTTGTAAATTCTGATGACCTACCCAGGAACTCAGCTGCCAAAGGCGATCATGAAAATTGTGTTTGAAGTATTCTTTACACATAAACATAAAATTTCGTTTCATTTTGTAACCATTCCAATACCTTTTTCTTGCATGAACCTATGAAGATTGTATATTTTTTATCATGATCCTTTCAACTTCTTTTCTTTCCCTCCACTCTGCTCCAGCCTCGCTCTTCCCTACCCCCCCGCCCAGCCTCTGCCCCCCGCCTCTGCCTCTGCCCTACCCCTCCTCAGCCCTGTTTTAGCGCCTCTCTCCCAGATAATGACAGGTCCCTCTGGGTAAGTAAATCACAGTTTACCGACAGTCAGTGCTACAAAGAGTGTTTGTTCAAAACAACCTGTTATTTTCGTTCAGGTAATAATCAAACTCACAACTGATGTTAATTGTGGTGAGTTATTTGTCTGGTTGGAATGATGAGGAAATTTTGTGTAATTATTGCACTAAGATATTCGGTGATGAGTTTGGATTTTATTTGGAAAGTTGAAAGGAGTAATCTCTTTCTCAACACCATTTAGTATATTGCTACTTGTTTCCATGGGTTGTCTGCTAGTAATTGGGGTCCATAGGTTTTTTCTCCTAGTTGCTAGGATACATAGGTTATTTCAGCGTTGCTAGGGTCCACAGGTTATTTCAGCGTTGTTAGGGTCCACAGGTTTATTATACAAGTTATTTACTTACAGGAAACACAGTTGATAGTTACTGAGATACAGAGGTTATTTCATAGTTGTTATGGTCCACAGGTTATCTCATAGTTGCAACAGTCCACAATTTATGTCTTAGGTGCTGATCTTCAGGCTTCAACTAGTTTCTGGGATCTCATGTTGGCATTGACATGTTATGTTATTGTGATTTATTTATATTGTGATAAATTCGTAACAAAAAAATAGATATAAATCATTAATGCCCTTTTACTCATTCACAGGATGCCTTTGTTTGCTGGGCAAATATTTTGGGCACTACAGATCTCCAAACTCACCAAGTTCATGCTTGTAGGCTTGATAGAAGGACCGTGGTATGACCAAGTTCCAGATTGGTTGACATTGCTGTTCAGAGCCATATTGTCAGCATTATAAAGAAGAAACATATTTAAGAGATTGACACTTAGTACACGGCTCAGCATGGGTTATGTTTCAACTTTGTCTTAACTACTGGGCAGCTTTTCAGTCCACCAAGAAAACCTAGCTTCTTCACACTGACATTCATAGAAAGCCTTCAAGAAATACAAGGTAGTAGGACTGACGATCTTTCTGTTATTGGCTATTCTGCAATATATTCAGTCTGACTTCAGGTTGTCATGGATACCAGATCTTCATCTCCTCCAACTTTGGTGTGATCTCCACTGTTATACGGTGGTTCAATAATCCATTTGTAGATCACATCTCTTCATCCTCTCTACTCATTGTTCATGTAACAGAAAGTATTTTAAGATGATTTGCTATGTACAGTTTGATACACGTATGTTGTTAGAAGTGGAATGAAGACGGGAACATTTATCTATTTTTGATCCCTTTCAAGCTGATTTCTATCTAGCTAGTTTCATGACTTTTGGAAAATACATTTCATGTCCCATCTTGACATTTTCCGAAATGTTGTTGTTACAAAACCATCTGTTTTGTTGGATTCGGTTTCCTTGAATCTCCATCCTGGCTTCTTTCCATTGCAGTTCCTAGGACCAACCATATCTGTCGTTGTTTCTTACTTTTTGTTTTAAGATTTTTATATTTTATTTACAAGATATCTTTTAGACTGACGTGTGCCAAAGTCACTGATGGTCAAGGGGTGTTTTGGAATGGATGGTATATTTGAGTTACATACATTGTGGATCTTCATCTGACAGTATGGGGCTTGTCATCGTATCGTTCTACATCCGATCTTTCACTAGAGCAGTAAATGATCATGTTTATATTTCTTAAGGTTTGGCAATTTGTGTCATTGTTTAATCACATGAATCTTATTAGAACCACCATGTTAGTTGACAATCTTCAGCTGAACATAAATAGTGCTGTAGGTGTTCTGATTGTGTCACTGATGTGAAGCTGTTGTTTAGACAGTAAACACTACACTGAGGAATATATACACAATTTTTATTACAATTTGTATTGTTAAAGAGAAATGTTAAAGTAAAAGCATCAATTTGATGATCCAGTGCAGACCCAATAAATTTATTTCACAATTACGATTACAAGCTGTTATCTGAAGAGAATGTGGACCTAAAGATGTAAAAAAACACAACCTCAGTGGGTTGTTTGCTGTCCAAATATACTAATTTTGACGTCAGTGAAATGTAGTCTTTCATTCCAAACCATGAGCTGTCAGATGCATCTGTTGGTCTACAGTGTGTAGGGGATGTCAGCTGCAGATGTGGTTGTGCCAGATGCAGATGTAGTGAACAATGGTGTAGTCAGTGAAGGATGTGCGATGCATCTGACATCTCATCCTATCAAGGGTGGTGTTTTTCTCAGATGATGTGTAGAGATATTCTCATGTTCCATTTGTACAGCTCTGTTTTCATTGAAAGTTGTAATATAATGTTTTAATACAAAACTTTAAAATTCTGAACAGAAAAACAATGGTTTTTGTGCTCTGAACTTGGTAATTTCTGCACAAATCACTGTTTAAAGATTCCTATGAGAGCAAAGTCATTGCACAAGTTGCATGTAGGCTTGAAGCTGAAGACCAATAAGAAATTCTGGTGATATAGTTGGCAGAATTTTAAATTCATTGTAAGATCGAAGAACTTTCTTTGGATATATTGTATCCACAATTGAAACAAAATATAATTCAGATGTATTTAAAATATTCATAAGGTAAGTTTTGGATGTAAAGAGTTGGAAACTGCCAGTAAATGAGCCTGTTGTCAATTTGTGCAGAGACTTTGCGTCTGCTTCTTCCATATCTTGTTATCCTTCATTTACTGAAGTTCAGAAATGAACTGTGCTGACCACAAAGAAAGGTGAACAATATGTTTGTGTATCTGTTGTCTTGACCATTCTGTCTAGACAAAATTTCTTATTGCAACTCTGTCTCACTCGTGTTCTGTGTATTGTATGACCTACTCGTGTTCTGGCCTTCGTCAACTGACCGGTCGGCCATTGGTTGGCTGGTCGGTGGGTTGGTGGTGTGCCAGCTGGTGATATTTCGTACTGTCCACTATGTATACATAAACCTACGTTGTTAACAGTTTGTGGTCATCACTCCCGGAATGGAGAGTGGTCCGACGCCAAGCTGGGCTGCTGCACAAACCAAGTCATGAAATAAACAATAAACCTTCAGCGTTGTTTGTCATAGTGTCCTTCGTATGACGACGATGAACCTGGCATCATGTTCTGCTTCGACTTTGATGGCATGAGTAAAGACCATGTGAACTTGAATGGGTATTTAGTTCACATGGCAGTCATGAAGATCTCTTCAGGTTTAACGCTGGGTTTCATTTGACATTTAGTCCGGAGTACCTTGCATGACATGATTAAAGACCACACAAAATTGAATGTTTTGTATCTCACAAAAAACCCAGTAACCATGGAAACGGCATGTGGTTTTGACACTTCTCAAGCTGCCACAAACAAATGAGAGTAATGTTGTAATAGTTTATTGACACAAATACAAGCATACATCACAGAGGCCCAGATAAGCTGTGTATCCGGGTAAAATATGCATAGAAAATTTCCAATTACGCATTGAAAAAACAATTACGCATTTATAATGTTAGATACGCAAGAAGTTTAAAACAAATGCATACGGAATATATCTATGAAAATCGCTTGCGTAATGAAAAAGACATCGATTACTATCAAGTTGTACTGTTAGTATAGGATGAGTGATTTTTTATGAAATCATTTCCATTATATTTAAGTTGGTATGACATAATGCAGAACATACCTGCTTAGTAAACTTACTCAATGACATAATACTTAGGTGAGTAAAATGACTGAAATACGCACCTATTTGAAAATTGTGGGTAACAGAAAATGAATACCCACTCAACATTCATAAAACCCACTCCCAAAAAATACAGTGGGTACAGTACTCACATGAGCTAAATCTTATCTCGAGCTCTGCATCAGTATTAACACATTGAGTGAAATGACAGTTTGGTTTGTTTAATATATCAACATCAATCAAGCACACCCACTATAAATGTTTTGTGTACATATCATTTATAGGCTTTAAAAAACTGCAAATTACAGCATACTCAAGGGCTACTGGTCAAGGCAATTAACCCAGTTGTCACCATGCTTGACTCCTTGTTGACAGCAGTGGTAAATAAGACGAGCGTTAATACGAAAGACTCTTAAATTTAGACTCCAAGTGGCTGTGCAATCTGATATTAATGCAAAGAGGAAAGAAATTTTCCGCTCTGATTTGCAAGGACCTTACAAAAAGCTGTGTTCAAGGTCAACAAGAATAAGTACTAAACTCTTTGGAGACGATTTGGCTAAGCAAAGAGGACATTACCGCTTCAGGCCAGATGGACGAACGGACGGACGGACGGACACACACACACACACACACACAGAGTATATGCTTTAAAAACCTAATTCTGCGTACTAAATGGTAACTGTAATATATTTTACTCTGATTATAACCACACACCCAACTTCTGTGCTATGTGGCACTGATGGTGATTGTTTAAGAAATCTTTTTTTAATATTTTGTTTTTCTTCTTTATATTACAGAAAACCCTGTTACATATAGATACTCCTGTCCATTGTAGCAGGAACCCCATTGCATTACAGAATTAAGAAGAGAATTTCTGAGGTTTTTTCCCCAATAACATGAGAGATGAACATCACATTCGCTCACACATTCACATTCTATGTACATATGATGAGACATTAAAAGTAAAACAGACAATGCATTGAGGTACGAAGGGGAAAATATGAAAAGACTACTGGAAAATCAATAATTCATTCTTCAAAAAGTACATGATAAAGCATCCATTTTTGATGAAATTTCCCTATTTCACTTTTAGCATAATACCTGTTCTTCTCAACATAATACCTAGCCTGTAAAACTCTTAAAATGGATCAAACTTAAAACATTGTTGGAAAGTTTGAATTTACAAATATAAAACTTTGCTAACAACTGGATCAAACTTAAAACATTGTTGGAAAGTTTGAATTTACAAATATAAAACTTTGCTAACAACTGGATCAAACTTAAAACATTGTTGGAAAGTTTGAATTTACAAATATAAAACTTTGCTAACAACAATAACAAATCATTGTTGGAAAATCCTTCACACCAAAAATGACAAGATTAAGGTTCAGGTTGCATACATGACTGCACTTTTCTTTCAAAATGTCTGAAAATACTCCCCAGAATGTACATGGGTACAGTGCCAAAAAGCTGGGGGTTAGGCTCTACTTCACTATTGCAAAAACTACATTTTTCATTGGAAGCAACTTTAATTTTAACAAGAAATGAGTTTGTTGTAATCAGATTGTGGAGTAATCTGAACTGAAACCATCTCAGCTGAGTGTCAGGTGTTGTTCAAAATGGTTTTACATAGATAATTGTCACATCAAGTTGGCTAGCAATAATATTTTCCCATTTATGTTCAGGTAAAACAATTTCTTTTGAGTTATTAGGATGTTATAATAACATTAGGCCCCTTTTGAACAGAGAGTAAATGTTGGATGACTGGATTGTCAAAACGATGAGAGAAAGAGGTCGGTTTCTGAAAGTTTAGAGTTCTAAAATCACCACCACAGACCTAGAAATCTGTTGGAGAGGAACCAGCAATCTAGGACATGCACCAAAGCACCTATCTAGATAATGAGTGAGTGAGTTAGAATTTAACGTCACCTCGGCAATATTTCAGCCATATAGTGACGAGAAATGTTTTACATCAACAATAAATTAAAGTTGCTAAATAATCAGTCATTGAAGGACTGTAAGATAACTAGAGTATCACAGATGGAGTCTAAAACTAGCATGAACATGTAAAACTATTTTATTTACGAAGACAATACAATATAAAAACGGGCTATAGATCGCCAACAACTGAAGGTAGATCACTATACTAGGAACCATGGGGACTTACATTACTTTTGCTACCTGCATGGACCCTAGCTGGATTTACATCATCCCTTCAGCAGCTGGCGATTGTAGGACAAGTTCAGCCAAAATTTAAATGAACAAATATACTACGTTTAAAAATCGGGTAAGCAAAAAGTTAACTTTGAAAGTTTTGGGACTTACGTACCCTCTCAGGAGGACAATAATCTAGATAATGAACTACTTTGAGTAGCACACAAACAAAGATGTTTATGCTGTGAAATTTTGTGCATTTCTGTAAAGGATCTTATTTGTTTTATTCCTATGGACAATACCACGTTAGCATATTTTTCTTACAAGTATTTTTTAACTTCGATAATCCATGTAATCACATGACCTGAAATCACGTGACCAAACAATGGCGGACAATACAACTTAGTCACTGTCTCAATTCCGCTACACAGTTCATATCAGTTCAAGCCCGTGTTCACCACACATGATGATATGAAAGCCCACACAAGTCATTATAGCAAAGGCTATCGTCCCTGTTGTTCAAATCACGGACACACTTATGACTGCTGCTGTGAAGAAAGAGCAGGTTAACCCGATTGAAATTCTTGGCAAAGCTAAAGATTCATGAGGTTGTTGATATAGGCACAAACAGATTTGAATGTCAAAAGACGAGATAACTTCAAGCCTGATCTACAAGGGGCTTACAGGAGGTTGTGTTGGCCGGACATCGCCACAACAACCAACCTATTTGGTGATGAGTTGCCCAAGAACATCAAAGACATGACAGGGGCAAAGAGCTCAGTAGTAAGTTGCATATTTCTGGAAGTCACCCTACAACAATAAGGGCAAGGACTATCAAGGACCAGCATTTGGGGAAAAGATCTCCCAGAAACAGATTCAAACCATATGACTCTTTTGCTAACTGGAAAGGTGATTTTGGGAAGGGCAAGCATCTCCATTCAGGAGTCGGTAGAGGAAAGGTGGCAAATTACATCCCAACTGCCCCAGACAATAGAGGCAATATTGATTACAGGTGACACTTGGCACAAGGAGGTGAAGTTTTAAAGCACAAATGTTTCACTTATTAACACAGCTGGGAAACTGAGTTTTACTTTGAAAATTGGGAATGTTAAACTTCTGACCCTTGGACCCTGTCTTGTATTGAGAGTTAAGAAAACGCAGGAATCAATTTGTAAAGGATTGACACCAATAGTCAAAGCAGTGAACACATTGTGCAGTATTGACACTTTTGACACGTCCTCTCTAGTCACGGAAATGTTTGATGGCATAGCTGTCGTTGCATCAGCCAACTTTGACCTCAGTTTAAAGAGACGTGATGAGATAAGGGGAGATCTTGCTAGTGAGTACAAGGAATTATGTGGTTGTTTGGGGACAACGTATCCGAAATCAAGGAGCTGGCTGACACCAACAAGATGGTGTCTAAGATTAAACATCCACACAATTACATTATTTCATCCCTACAACCAATCTGAGGGAATGGTAAAGCAGCATCTGATACCTACATTATAGACATTGTAAGAGGATATATTGGATTCATAGACATTCCCATTCAGCCCTCTTTCAGGGAAACTGTGCTTGGGGGCAAACAAGCAGATTTTCTTGAGGAAGAAGTGACTAAAATGTTGACTAAGGCCAGACCAATTTTATTTCTTGTTTTACAGAATTTTGTCCTCAGAAAACCTGAAGGCAGGAAGGGGAAAAAAAAATAAAATAAAATCACCAGTCAAAGTAATATTCCTTCTAAATACTAAAAGTATTTTACTTTTGGCAATTTATGAAGTGTATTTGGGGCAAACAACAACCTTAAAAAAAATTCTTGTAAGTTTACATTTTTGACCAATAAAAACATTAGGATATTATTTTTTGAGCGGGGAAAATTCACTTTTATTTTTTTCCCTATTCTTGAAAAAATATGACTGGCGGATCCGTAAATCAAGAAATAAAATTCATCTGGCTTAAGGGTGTAATTGAAGAGACAGACCCCTCAGATCATCAGAACTTTAGCACTGATTCTTGTTTCAAATTCGGATGCTTCCTTTCGGGTTATTCTAAATTTATTCTAAAATTATTGGATGAATCTGTACAAAAATGCCATTACAAGATGGAACAGTTACAACAGTTACTATCAGTACTCAGTCTTACGAACTCAAATAGCAATTTATTGATTTACAAGAAGTTTATTATTCTGAAGAAGACAGGTGATTTTTTTTAGATTTATGTGGAAAGGTGCACTTTATCAATACACCTATATACCCTTTGGTTTGACCTCTGCCCCTCGAGTTTTTCTAAGTTATTGAAACCCGTGGACACCATCAGGTCGCTTGCAGCAGCCCATTCAGATCTCAGTATGAAGCGTCGAGAGACCTTTAAACAAGATCACAGTGGACCATGCAAGAGACTGATCCGCTTCATCAGACCCAACTACGAAGTATCTGTTTGGTGATGACCTCTCCAAATGGATTAAAGAAATATTGGAGGCTTATCAGCTCAGGAGGAAGATTTCACTACAAAACTTCAGGGAAAAACCAAAACCAAAAAGCTATCCTAGATATGAACCATATGCCACCAATAGACGGGGCAGACATTCAACAAGAACACTCCAGCACAACACAGAGGGAAATCAGCAGCCAGAGGTAGAGGCCAACATCATAACGCTTTTATAAGCAAACGCCAGAAGGACTACCCTCGGAACGGAACACTGACCTCCCCACAGGGGAGTGTACACGAGGTGAGAACTCAAACATGCATACTTCACTGCCTGAATACCCCTGAGAATTATATGGCAGGCAAGACCAGTCAGTTCTTGACAAATTGGTACAGGATTACCTCAGATCAATGGGTGTTATCTAGTATTGCAGGGGTTACTTTAGACTTGATTGAAGTGCCTGCACAGTGGTATACCCCTAAACCAATAATGTTTATTAATCATACAAAAATGCTGCAAATTGATTCTGAGATACGTTTCATGTTGACTTTTAGCATGTTGAGGCCAACACCATTATGCTTTTTGAAGCAAATGCCAGAGAATATGTTGGAGACCTCTCCAAAGTCAGATACAAAGCAAATAGCGGACTAAAAAGTTGCCAAAATGTTGGGACCCCTGTGGATAAAGGTGTTTCAGAACTTATAGATGGTTTAGTAGCAACACGGTTGGAAGAGAAGCAGAGAGCGGAATTGTTTGAAAAAAACCTGTCTTGTGAATGTGCAGAAACTGAAACCACCGAGAGTGAATACCAGTATTTGGCAGCCGATGGACTTCGACACAAGGCAACAGGATACTAAATCCCAGAAACTGCAAAAAATATTCCTTCGTGGTATAGTGCCGTTAACAACAGCTGTTGACAAACTCAATGATTTGTCGAACCAAAATTCATCTGATAATGTAATGGCCAACAAATTATCCTCTATCATGGCGGATATAGTGGATGGGGCTGCTGTCATTGCCTCAGGGAGCTACGAATTAAGGATAAAAAGAAGAGATGCTCTTCGACAGGATTTCAAACTCACAGCAATCCTGTTACAGAGTTTCTGTCAGTGACGACTTTTCAGGAAAGATAAAAGATTTATCGGAAACAAACAAACTTGTTTTAAAACTTGCCTCCCCAGTGTTCCCAATAAAACACTCAAGGAATGCCAGTATGCATATTTTGTGAAGACATGCCACATCAAATTCCCTAAAGCCATCCTTCACTTATCACTTATAATACCCTGGCTACTCAAGGTACCCGGTGTAGCAGGCAATTTCTTCCCCGGTGAGAATCTTCCCTTGGCCAAACTCTCCCCAGGGAAGATTTGTCCTAGGATTTTCTTACCCCAGGGAAAGTGTGGATTCATACATGGATAATAGCCAACTGGACAAATGTGGGTCATGGGCCACAGCTGCTGAGATAGTGGCCACAGCATCCCTACTTGATGTGGACTTCTATGTCTACTGCAGATGTGGTAGTAATTCATAAGGATGGGCAAGATATCCCAGGAATTTTGAAACTCTAGACAGCAAAGCCTCAAGGTTGGCCCTATTCCTATCAAATGACAATAACACACATTTCACTGTTGTGGTCAAGGTGAGATTTGACTGTGAAATCATTGTGCCTGTGTAAAATATTTTGCGAGTTGGATTGTTTCATTTTCATATCCTGGACATGTATAATTTCTGCACCTGTCCTAGCAGGTTGCACCTGGTGCAAGTGTAAAGGCTGGATATTTTGTCCCAGTCCCTTGCACAAGTAACCCAATATCCCGCTCTTTACCAGTTATCTGATAGGGTTCTGGGGCTCAAGGCACTGGTGCCATGGGTTCCATAGCAACAGTTTTTTAGCCAATCCACAGGGGCTATGTTGTCACATGACAGGGGCAAGAGGGAGCATGGGACCCCCATCTTCCTCTTTCTGCCTGCACTGTCGAGGTCACAACAAGCCAACTTAACTTGTGGATTGTGTTTTAGGTAAGAATCCCAGTTTGCTTCCAAAGTGCATCTAGGTCTTCTGTATTAAATTCCAATGCATAATTATGTTGCTAGCAGGATAAGTAATTATCTGCGGCTTTTAAATCAATGCATTATTTAATTTGATAAATCAAAATTACAACAAGTGTTGTGTCACTATCAATTATTCTTGCTGTGCCAAACTGGCAAAAGGCTACTCATCTGTGACTGTCCAAACGTGCACTCGATGGCAAGAATAAATGACATGTACTCATTGTAATATATGTATATATATTCATTTCAGTAAAGTACTTTGTGTGTTTAGCATTAATTTGCTTATTTGACCTGCCAGTCAAAATTGTCTCTAGCTCATTGCTAAATTCAAAATTCCATTTATTTACAACTTGTTGCTGTTAACAACAGAACTCTGTTGCTGTTTTATTCTAAATTAAAAAGTGGCTGTATCACTGTCCCGGTTTCCAAACCATGTGCTCAGTTAGAGTATCATGGTATCATCTGGAAGCAATTAGTGGCGGCCATGCTCATTGACAGTGCTGACCTCTCCACTGAGCAGGGCCTAGATTTTCGAAGCTCTCTTAGCGTTAAGATAGTCGTAAGTTAATGTTAATGTATGGCACTTACGACTATCTTAGCGTTAAGAGAGCTTCGGAAACCTAGGCCCAGGACACCACTTTAGCTGTCTTCGGCTCTCCTCGGCATTCTGCGGATCTCCATCGGCATTCTACGGCTCCCGTCCGGCTTCATTACAAAATGGCTGTACCGGATGTAAACAAAACTAGAGTCCTTCATCTGATTCGTGGTTATCTTAACACAGCTAAAGCCTACTACAATGTCATGTCACTTTATCCAGTATATCTGTAAAGTGCTGCTGATGGGTAATCGCTTATTCACAGCATAATCATTCAGCATTTGAATATTATTGTCATCTCCAAACTTTGTATATTTTCTGAACAAGATTATTTTCTCGCTCTCTTCGCGTCTGGCGTTACGCAATCAATCGGTGCCAACAGGCATAGCACTGATTGCCATGCAACCATATCAATCTGTTCTGTGAAATACGAACCACAGTTATTTCTTGCTAAATATGGAGTATTTCTACATGTTGTTATATAAATCATATTTTAGTATGTTTCCCCACTTGATGTGAAAGTGAAGTCACTGTTTATTCAACAATAATAAAATGTATTTGTAAATAAGGGCCAGTTGCTTTCTGGAGGGTTCTGGACACTGTTAGTGGTTCAGATTCAGCCAAGGAACAGCGGCTAGGCTGTGGGCACTGATACCTTGGACAAAGCACATGTATGGAGGCAGCCATCTTTTATTGCCAGTTATTACAGAAACTGGGATTTAGTGGAATAGGAATGGATTGGATTTACATGAAAAGTGGAATCGTGGAATCGGATGGAAAGGGTAAAATATGAATTAATAGGGAACATTAAGTGGAGAAATAAGCCTTTCTGACAACCAGCCCCAAATTTTACAATAAAATTTGAGAACAATTAACACAATTGGGGATCGCTGCTGGTTTTGCTTAAAAGTCCAAAGCAAATGCTAATTAGTCCACCATCTCAGGCAGTCTGATCAACTTTGACACTGGCCGCAGGTACTGGCGGTCTCTAACCTGAACGACAGCTGACCCCACGCACAGGTCCTCTCCAGTGTTGATCTTAGTGATATGTCGGACGGGCCAGAGGGATCGGACTAGTTGGGGTTCAATGATCATCACGACCTCACCGTTGCTCAGCTTCTACCTGTCTTTCTGCCACTTCTGAGGAACTTCTGCCAACACAGAAGAGTTGACAGGTAGTACTTCATGAAGTGCTTCCAGAAGTGGTCGGCAAGGATCTGGCTGTGGCGCCATCTCCGTCGGCTGAGCATTTCGTCTGCTGGGTAGACAACTTGCGGCAGTGAAGGATCATGTCTACCCATCAACAGAATATTTGGAGTTATTGGTTCACAGTCCGACATGTCTGTAGAGACATAACCAAGGGGTTTGGAGTTGATGATCCCTTCTACTGCGACGAGTACGTTTCTCAGGACTGGTTCAGATACTAATTGTTCTCCCAGGGCAACCTGTAACTCGTTCTTAACACACTTGATTTCACGCTCCCATACTCCTCCAAAGTGTGGTGCGCTTGGTGGGTTGAGTCGGAAATTCACATGGTGGCTGGCAAGCTGCTTGGTTATTTCTGGACTCATTGCTTCAAATGACTCTCTCAATTCCGCCTCACCGCCTTTGAAGTTGGTCCCGCAGTCAGAAAGAACTTCAAATGGTTTCCCTCTGCGAGAAATGAATCGTCGGAAGCGTCAGCATCTAAACTGTCCATAGATCAAGGTACACAGCTCGAGAAGTCATGCACTTGAATATTATTCCTCACCGTTTCTCACCATGCCTACCTATCTTCACCTTCATGGGACCGAAACAGTCCATTCCGGTTGAGTAGAACAGGGGCTTGAACAACCTCAATCTTGCTGGCGGCAGGTCCGCCCTCTTGGGAATCACTGGTTTACCTCTCCAGAGTTGGCATTTCTTACACTTACGCTGGTGGCAACGCACGGCCTCTCTACCTCGCAGTACCCAGAAGCGCCGTCTCAGTTCAGCCAGAATGCGTTCAGCTCCGTAGTGTAGGAGTTTCTCATCATAGGACTTAACAATGAGTTTGGTAATGGCATGTTTTGGATCTAGGACTAGGGGTCTTTCGCACCGTATGGTAGGGCATCTGCCTGTCTTAACCGGCCTCCAACTCGAATGACACCATCATCCTCGTCATGTAACGGATCAAGTTGTAGGAGTTTGCTTGTGAAGTGTACCTGCTTTCCAGCCATAAGCAGTGACATGTCCTCCGGGAAACTGTCTGTCTAAGCCTGTCTGATCAGTGAAATTTCTGCATGGTGATAGTACTCTGCAGGCGGCGGTTTGGTGGCCGCCCCATGAAGAAGTTTACAAGTGTCCTCCAAGAGGGACTCCCACGTCTCATACTGTTCAGGGTCTGGTACAGTCTCCACCTTTATACCTCCACAGAAGATTTTCTTGAGCTCAGTTGGGTCCTCTGCTGGTACTTATGGATTAGTACTCAGGTTGGTTGGCCAAGATAGCCAAGAGGGTCATATTGGGAGGCAAGAAAGAATCCTGTACACAATTTTCATGGTTAGAGTGTCGTACTGGATAGGTCGGTAACGATAGGCTATCGTATCAGTAATGCACATCCAATGCAATCCAAGGGTAGCTTCATGTGTATCACCTTCACCAATGTTCATCCACAGTTCACAGCTGTCAAATCTGGCTTCGGGGGGTAAATCTGACACCACTTCAGGGAAGTTGCTCGCCCATTGCCGTATATTGAAGGCTCCTTCTGACAAGACTCTCCTAAGGTTGGTAACAGTTGAGTTGAGTTGAGTTGAGCTTTACGTCACGTCGGCATTTTTCCAGCCATATAGTGACGAGAACAAGTTTGCAAACTCGGAATGAGTTTTATTTCAAAGACATTTATTTATTGCATTGTCATTCGAAAGCAGAAAAAATCATAGCATCAAATTTAAAGGCAGGCGGTTTGTTTCATTTCATAGTTACAATTTATGGTTGTTACATTTCACAGTTACAGTTTATGATACAGATTAACTTACTGTCGAGGCAGTTGTCAACATAGAATGCTTGGTGAACTGACCTTCTCACTTCCTCATGTTATGTTATAGGGCAAATAATATGTTTATGTTGCCATGTTATAGGATGTTATATTATGGATGTATGAATTATCATTGGTTATATATACATGTTAGTGTGCTTAGTATAAATGTAGTAAATGAAACATAGTGTAACAAAGTAGGCAACGTAGAATTAAGAACTTAGTGCATGTGTAGATTAGACAGATTATATTAATGTGTGTACCTGCCGGGGAGGCTGAGCTAGCTGAGCTCCCCGGAGTCCCGGGATGACCGGCTGATGACCGGGGAAGGTCAGCGGCGAGGGATATCCCGGGAGGTCCGAACGAAGTTCGGCAGTTGGGCTCTGGCCCGTGGAATAAACGAAGAAGCTACATCCCCGTGTTGTCGTATTTATAATGATACGATAAGTGGTGGAAATGCGGGGCTCATGGCTTCCAAGGACACGGTGTCCCAACCATCTAATGCCGGTCCTGTAACACGAAGTCAAAGCCCACGGACACTGGAACCCAAGCAGAACTCTCAACCGACCATGGCCCAGGCACCCGAAGACAATACACCACCTGAAGACGAGCATAAGTTTTCAAACGGTTTAACACCACCTGCTTGGTCAGGCACTGACCAAATTGGAAAATTTTGGTTCCAGCGATTTGAGCGTTTCTCCAAGTTAAAGAGATGGAACGACCAAGAAAAATGCAATGCATTTCCGTTGCTCCTGAGGGAAAAGGCGCTCACATGGTATGACGGTCTGCCACAAGCGTCTCAGGAATCTTGGGAGCGTCTAAAGACAGAGTTCCTTAACAGATACAGTGACACAGCCGCCACTGACATGAAATTGCTTCAGCAATTCCACCTTTCGAAACAGGGACCAATCCAATCTGTAGATGATTTCGTAGCAGAAATCACGAGTTTGGCGAGACGCCTCAACCGTGACCTCGACCAAGTCCGCCAGGTCGTCTTGATGGGTCTCAAACCATCATTACAGTCAGCCGTCTGCATGACGTCTCCAAAGACACTGAAGGACGTAATTGAATCTGCACGATTGGCCGAGAGTGTCCTTCCCACGACAGAAACAATGAACGGCCTTTCTGCGTCATTGGCGACGCTTCAGGCGCAAATGGAAAGGCTCACGACTCTCGTGAACACACAAGTGAACACTATGGCCACCCTCGGTCCAGGTCACCATCTCCAGCCCCAAGGGTGACGTTCCCGCCAGTGCCCTTTCACCGACGACATCCTGCTTGTACACGCTGCGGTAAGTACAATCATTCCAAGTCTCAATGTCCCGCACTGGGCAGACAGTGCTATACTTGTGGGCGCATAGGGCATTTAAGAGCAGTCTGCAGATCTGCTCAAGGCAACAGGCAAAATTATCAATATAGGAGATAGGGACGCGCACCTGCACAACGGAGACCAAGTTTCCGCTCTGTTAGTGACAGGTTACATGTACCAAAACCTCAAAATTCTGTTTTTCAAACATCAGTGTCAGATGTAAGATCTCAAAATCGAATCAATGTCAAAATCTCACACATCAGTGTTCAAGCTTTGGTTGATTCTGGTGCTTCAATCAGTACACTTACCGAAACACTCTATCGGAAGGCGAAACTTTCATCTCAATGCCCACTTCAAAGATCAGAACTAACTAATGTGTATGGTGTCGGAGGTCATGCTATTAAAGTGTTAGGTCATGCTTTTGTACCCATTACTGTTGGAAATTTACTTTTGGTACAAAAGTTTCATATCCTCTCAAAGTCAAATCAACCGGCAATATTAGGTTTAAACTTCTTACAAGATCAATCTGCTACCATAGACTTTCATACTCATATTCTAAAAATTCAAAATGGCATAACTGAAACTCCTTTAATATGACCCCAGGCCAAGATTTTTACTACTCATGTTTCTAGCACAGTTACTATTCCTCCCAGATCAGAAGCTGTCATTCCAATCACTGTTAAGGTACCGCGTAAACAAGCGCACAATTGGGACTCTGCACACCCACATTTACATTTGCTGATGCTTCTAAATTAGTAGGAGCTAGGTGCTTAGTAAAACTTATCAGCAGACGGTCATGTTACAAGATCATGAACCCTACACTTGCACCCATCACCTTGCACAGCATGCAGCAACTTGGAGAGTTCATGCCCCTCTCGGAGCAAGATGAAATAAATCTCATTAGTTATGCAGATTCGGGCGAGACAGTAAACGATGTTTCTGTTAAACCTAATAGGGCTTCCTCAAATCAAAATACTTCTGTACCATCTCGCGAACAATTGATACAAACAGCAATGAATCTTGGCTTTGATTTTTCTCAATCAGATTTAACCTCAAACCAGAAAACTGAAATCTTAGCCTTTTTAGGATCGAACTGAGACATTTTCACTACAGGTCTTAATGAGTTGGGATGCACAGATATTTACTATCACAATATCAATACAGGTGATGCCCAGCCTGTTCGTCAACCTTGTTATAGAACTAGTCCCAAAATGAGAGAGGAAATTGATAAACAAATTAAACAGCTTTTAGATCATGATATCATTGAAAAGTCTATTTCCCCTTGGCAGGCACCTGTAGTTATGGTTAAAAAGCCCTCAGGCCAATACAGACTATGTTGTGACTTCCGTAAGCTGAATGACGTAACACTGCCGTCATTCCAAACTTTGCCACGGATAGAAGATGTTTTGGACACTTTAGGTGAAAAACACGCAACTATGTTTAGCGTTCTGGACTTGTTTAATGGATTCCATCAGATAAAACTTGACCCTGACTCAAAACACAAAACTTGTTTCGCAGTCCACAACGGTCAGTATCAATTTAAGCGTATGCCTTTCGGATTATGTACTGCACCTGCTACATTCATGATTGTTATGACTGAAGTACTGAGAGGTTTGCATTGGAAATGTGCTATTGCTTATGTTGATGACCTCCTGGTCTACTCTAAGAACTTTGAACAACACTTGAAAGATCTCAGCTTAGTGTTCACAAGATTGAGAGAAGCCGGTCTGAAAGCAAAGCCCAGCAAATGTAACTTTGCAGCATCCCGAGTTACTTATTTGGGTTACGTTCTGTCAAAGGATGGCATCACTGTCGACCCAAACAAGATCGAGACTGTTCAAAGTTTTCCCCAACCAAAGTCAGTGCATGAAGTACGTGCATTTTAGGCTTAGCAAATTTCTACAGACGGTTTATAAAAGATTTTCCCACATTGCGGCACCTCTAACAGCACTTCTCAGGAAAGATACACCATTTGTTTGGTCAGATAGATGTGATGCAGCCTTTCGTTCACTAAAACAATCACTTGTTTCAAAACCAATCTTAAAATATCCCGACTTTTCCAAACCCTTTCTTCTAACGACAGACGCCAGTGGCCATGCAATCAGTTATATTCTTGGACAGCGTGACGAGGATAATAATGAGTATGCAGTAGCCTATGGAGGGCGAGGTTTAAGAGATAACGAAAAGAAATGGAGTATCTCGGAACGTGAATGTCTCGCAGTAGTAGAAGGAATCAAACATTATCATGTCCATCTCGCTCACAATCACTTCGAGGTCATAACAGATCACAGTGCATTGAAATGGTTAAAAACGTGTAAGGACACACACGGTCGTCTCGCTCGTTGGTCCATACAACTGGCAGGATACCATTACACAGTTACTTACCGACCTGGCAAACAGAACACTAATGCAGATTCACTCTCACGTAGATCGTATGAAATTGGTAATCCTGATTCCACTGTAGATGAACAGCTTCCAGATATTTTCAACATAGACATTTTAGACACAGATTCACTCTCACGTAGATCGTATGAAATTGGTAATCCAGATTCCACGGTAGATGAACAGCTTCCAGATATTTTCAACATAGACATTTTAGACACAGATTCCAACATTTCCAATCAGGAAACCACCGATGTATCAGAAGCACAATCCAAACTCACAGTAGATACCTCCCAAATCAAAACATTACAGAGATCAGATCCAGAGGTTCTCAAATATATTTCATACATACACGACGGTTCACTTCCGTCTGAGGACAACGTGGCTAGACGTTTGATTCTCGAAGCACAGGATTATATCCTTGATGAAAATGTATTGTATCATCTGTATTACCCACGCGGTAAGGGTGACAAAACAGAACGCTTGATCAAACAGCTAGTAGTGCCAAAATCGCTGCGTGATGACATACTGATAAGCTTACATGATTCACTAATGGCAGGTCATCAGGGTGTAGAACGCACATACCAGCTGGTTCGTTATCGCTACTTTTGGCCGGGCATGTACAATGATATCAAAATGTATGTTAAAACGTGTATTGCACGTCAGAAATCAAAACGAATGCACAAAAAAGTTAGAGTTCCATTACATCCGCTACCTGTCGGCAGTCTCTTCTCAAGGTTACACGTTGATATCGTAGGCCCTCTCAAGAAAACGGCAGATGGATATCAATATGTCCTCGTTGTCGCGTGTGCTTTCTCTAAATGGGTGGAACTATTTCCCCTGAAGACAATGCAAGCAACTGAAGTCGCGAAAATCTTGTACAATGAGGTATTTTGTAGAAAGAATGGCAAAGAATGTGTCTTACCAATCGACACCGCTTACACTCCAGACAATACACTGTCTGATACTTATCAACAACATCTTGACAAACTGTTCCATAATTTAGATGTTGCACGCGAAATCGCCAAACAGAATATTCAGAAAGCTCAAAGAGTCTACAAAGAATACTATGACAGGAACACATCCGATTTTGTATTTGACTTAGGACAGAAAGTCTTGTTACATGATCCGAAGGTACCAGTTGGCCTTATTCCAAAATTGCACAGAAAGTACAAAGGTCCATATTTTATCACTCGACAAGGTCCCAACGACACTTACTTGTTAAGGCATTGTGAAACCAACAAACTCCAGAAATCGCCAGTCCATGCCAATCGACTACGCATGTACAATGATCCGTCACAGCGCCTCACCAGCCCTTCTAATGAGCAGCCCGTTACGGCACAACAGCAGTGTCCGACTGCTGACCCCCCAGTAATGAGGGAGGGAAACAGGGCAGCGGCAGGGCAGAGTGACCCCGCCAGGTCTCAGTTGGCTGATCAAACACGATCACCCAGCGAAACTGAACCTACTGATGAGCCCATATAAGAAGTAGAAAAATTACTTGCTTCCCGTACGATTAACGGACGAAAGTATTACAGGGTTAAATGGAAAGATTACCCAACGAGAGAAGCTACTTGGGAACCACAAATGAATTTACCAGCAGAACTGGTACGCCAATTTCATATTGATAAGACAATGATGGGCAGAGCGAGAAAGAAACGACGTCGTTAAGATATCTAGTATGATAACATCAATACCTTGGGGTAGTTTGGAAGTAGGTATTATGCAATCAAAGAACAATTCTCCTGGCCAGGAACTCTATACTTGAAATTTATTAATCGCGACGTGCCTAGTACCTTTTCGACCTTAAGTTACTTCTTGCATTGCATAATTCTACCAAACCCCGTGTGAGTTGGTAACATGATATTGAGCTCAGCACATTGTCCTCTTTACTTGTAGGTTACGGGATTGTCCTGCTCGTATTGATGGTGGTCTCCCAAATCTCCGTAATGGAAGCACACAGCATAGAGCCAAGACTTAACTATGGCACTATCTTCACAAGGGTCGGCGTTATGGACAATGCACAGAACAAGTGGACACATACCTATGAATTACTATTGCCAACAGTTAATTTCAAACCATTCTTGACACCATGTAACAATTCTGAAGAACAATCGTGCAACAGCTTGAAACTGGTATACAAATATGTCAATCAATTACAGAATGATCTTGTAAATGAATGGACAGATACGCGTTCCAGTATAAAGAGTCTGATACCCGAAATGACCATGAGCAAACCACAAAGACATAAGAGAGGAGGTTCAATTTATTAGGATCAGCAGCTAAAACCGTATTTGGCCTAGCTACAGAAGGTGATCTAAAGAAAATGCACCAGCACGCAATTTTGAAACAAAACAGAGAGTTATTAACTAACTTCCAAAAGTCGATTCGGACATGGCATCATATCGCTATATCTTCCAAACATTTCCATACGTTAGCTTAATCGCAGTAATTGAAAACCACAAACTAATAAGTCAAGTAAAACCACACCCACATAGAGATTGCTAGGATAGCCAGTAGGTCAACACTCGGTAGTCAACTAATGCTGCAATACATGAGCTTGGCTTTAGAAACAAAAAGACATCTTAAGGATTTCTATGTAGGAATCCATGATCTGATTTCTCAACGTTTGTCTCCATTTTTAATTTCAGCCGAGGTTTTACAACAAACTCTAAGCAATGTTGCTAAACATCTCGCCTCAGATTTTCCAGGATTCCATATAGCACAAACGGATTTTCAATTCTATTACGATACCAAACCATTATTGTATACAAGAAAGAAAGATTCCGTATTCATTACAATTTCAATACCTGTGACGTCCCACACATTTTTATTCAACCTTTACAAGGTTTACACCTTTCCTTTACCAATTAACTCATCGTCGATTCACTCTACTAATTTAATCAACGTTCCAGAGTATCTTGCAATTAATCCACAACGTGACACCTTCTTTGAAATGTATGAAGCAGATTTTCAATTATGCCATGGACACAAACGCAAACATTGCCCAACAATTGTGGCCCAGCAGCGAATATCTCGTCCTACTTGTTTATCGGCTATATTCCTTGAAAAGCTACACAGTGTGCATAATTTATGCAAATATAGTATCACCCCTTACGGAGTAAGTTCCAACGTCATGGAATTAAATACGGGTACCGTAGTTCTCTCAAACATCACATCCATAGTATTGCATTGTGAGCACACAATCACTAAGAAGGATCCTTGTAAGTTATGCATTATTGATCTTCCTTGTAGGTGTAGTTTGTTTGCAGATCATTTTCACGTACCACCTAGAATCACACACTGCCATACAGAGTCAGTAGGCATTGTCAAATTCCCACTAAATTTACCATTATTGAGACATTTCTTTAATACTGACATTAAGAATTTCACAAACACAGATGCTGACCGTGCGCTTTCTCAATCTTTGAAACAAGCAGCTGAACTTGCCAAGCAAGCAGTAAATTCCGATACAGGAATTCTTGAAGATTACGATAATGACGCTTCGGCATCCGCATGGGGTCATGGCTCTAGCTCTAGCATTATCTCATACATCTCCCTCGCTTTCGCCACTCTTGCCCTCTGTTTCACTCTTCTAGGATTCCTGAAACTCAGATCTATTTTAGTTACCTTAGCTCTCATCTCAGGTCAGAGTTCGGTCAAGGCTCAAATGATTAATTTGGAATGGAAACCCCCTACTACTGTGCAGCCCACAACTACGATCCAATCTGCAAATATTCTTAACAACTTTGTTACTTTATCTAGCGTCGTTACTTTCGACAACGGTCTTATATTAATTGCCATTACTTTAATTGTTATCTTACTGGTATTCAAATGCCGAAAACAAATTTCACGATCTGGTACAAAATTGGAATTAGAACTTGCCACAAGAAATAATTGTTGCCACATTGCCTTGATGAACTCGGCAGCATGTCCTTCTAAAATTAAGGTCAGGTACACTGAAGCGGTGCGAAATGTTCGTCTTTCAAAAAGTTACTTTTCCGCTACGATAACGTTTGATTGGCAAATTACTTTTTCGGATCCTGATGTTGAAATTTTGATTGTTCCAACGCGATACAAAATTTCACTTGTTAATTATTACAATTTACAGTCTATTTTAGCTGGTCAATACTGTGCTTACCTTCTACCGCGTCATGATAGCACGGCACAATATATTCATCAATCAAGTTCTGTTTATAATGACAACCAAGCCTCAGCTCCACAATCATTACTTTATCCCGTAATTCCATAATGGAATGATCTCATAAAACTGTTGTAATTATCTGGTCACTTTTGTTTATACGGTTGCCTGTATATTAACTTTGTTTGCTGTAGTATGCCCGGGACAATTGAGATATTGGCACAATTGTACTTCAGAATGTGTGGAACTTCTTAACAGTCACGATTATTTCCAGGAACAGTGAAAAACCAAAAAGGAAACGGACAACTGTGTGTGTTTGTGTTGTACCAAGCGCAATGTGATGCGCACGGTGCTCATCATCTATTTTTTTCTTTTCTTTTTAGGTCCTAGTTTTGAACATATTTAATTCTTTTAGAGTGTATATTATTGTAATGCCTCCTTGGAAAGTGTACCTGGACAATTGTGTGTCAAACAAACTTTCGTGTGCCCACAGACAGTATTGCCAATATCATTCATCACGAGGACGTGACAAATATTTTTTCAAGGGGCAAATATCGTAGTGATGTTATGTTATGTTATAGATAATATGTTATGTTATGTTATAGGTTATATAATGGATGTATGAATTATCATTGGTTATATATACATGTTAGTGTGCTTAGTATAAATGTAGTAAATGAAACATAGTGTAACAAAGTAGGCAACGTAGAATTAAGAACTTAGTGCATGTGTAGATTAGACAGATTATATTAATGTGTGAACCTGCCGGGGAGGCTGAGCTAGCTGTGCTCCCCGGAGTCCCGGGATGACCGGCTGATGACCGGGGAAGGTCAGCGGCGAGGGATATCCCGGGAAGTCCGAACGAGGTTCGGCAGTTGGGCTCTGGCCCGTGGAATAAACAAAAGAAGCTACATCCCCATGTTGTCGTATTTATAATGATACGATATATGCTTAGCTTTCTGCTTCGGTCCATATCTCGCCACAAGAATCTTAGGAGCGATCGGTCTTCTGGTAAAAGTTTGATCTGGTGGAACATGGCTTGAATGTCTCCAGAGATTGCGATGGGATGCAGACGAAAACGTAGGAACACTCCAAGTAATGTCGATCCAAGGATTGGTCCAGGTAGTAGGTTTTGGTTCAGGTTCAGTCCCTTATGTTCGAAGTAGCAGTTGAAGACCAGCCGGTTCTTCCCGTTAATTTGCACAATGTGGTGAGGTATATACCAGGATTCGGCAGACAATATCTCTTCGTCATGCTCAAGTCTCTTCACAAAGCCGGCGTTGAGTAGCCTTTGGATCTCTCGACAGTGTATCTCAGCTAATTCAGGTTGTTTCTCCAGTCTCCTCTCTGTGCTTCTCATTCTCGACATGACTCTCCGGATCCGCCTGGAACTTTACATTTGGGTCTTTTCTCAACAATGGTGTTGGGTAGTGCTGTTCTCCTTTTATGAAGATGGTCTTGGCAGTGAGTTCATTCATTGCTCTCTCCTCTTGTTTTGAATGAGTCACCTTGCGTTCCGAGTAAGGAAAGATATCTACTTGCTAAAGTTTCTCTACGTTCTTCAACAAAGAATTACCCATAGGTTCCACCGATGTAAAGAAACACTTGTCATTCAACTGAGACTTACTAAGGTTGTTCACACTTGGACCTTGAACAGACCATCCCAATCTTGTGTGCACTGCAACAGGAGTACCCTTTAGACCGAACTGGACGGGTTCTGTAGGTAGGATCAAGTCAGCATGATCAGATCCAATGAGGATCATCGGGCAGGCAGAATCAATTTCAGGTAGCGGGACCCCTTGGAGGTGATCATATTGGTTCTGCAGAGTCTTCACCGAGTAGGTGTGTTCTGAGAAGGTTAGCTTCTCCGAGGCGAATGCACCATGAATTGGGTACTGTAGAGAAGGATTATCTCTGAGATACTTTCAAGTTGACCGATTTACCTCTGTATGTAAATGGTTCACAATGAATGGTGGTGAGGAGAATCTGGTCAGGTGAGGACCTCAGTCCAAGTTTCTTGACTGCTGATGTCAAGAGCATAGTTCTCATAGATCCATCATCGAGCACAGCGAAGGTCTCGAGGGACCCATTAGGTCCATGAAGCAAGACTGGCCTCATTCAACAAAATTAAAACCCAAGCTAAGCTCCAAGAATTGAAATTAAGATTAGAAGAGGAAGAGCAAATTAACTCTGAATTGCAAAGACATGATGATTTGGCACTGACTGCTCAGAGAAAAGCAGAAAAGGAGATAAGAACTGCTCAAATGAAAGCTCAAGAGGTAGAAAGAAAGGCTATCCGAGATAGAGAGAAACTCCAGTCAAAGCTTTCACTCCTCAGACAGATCCGCTCAGCAGAAACTAGTTTACAAGAGGCTACCAGTATTGATGCTGTAATTAACAATTCAGGGGGTAGAAAACCCCAGTTCACCTCACCCTTTGAACTGTACTAATTTCTCACCTCTCTTGAACCTTCCTGCATCTTCACCTGCCATGGACCTACCTGTGTCCTCGTCAGTGAACCTACCTATGTCCTCGTTGGTAAATCTACCTCCGTCCTCACCTGCCATGTAAATAAGGGCCTCGCGGGACCATGTAAATAAGTGCCAGTTGCTTTCTGGAGGGTTGTGATTTCTGAGAGAAACTACTTTTTTTGGCTTGAACTGGACTTTACACTTTCTGGTACATGGCTATCTAACTCACTGTGGTGGTCAGCTAAGGGGTCAAACTCCAGGAGGCAATCTTAGAGCCTGCTTGGGAGACGCCGTTGCCGTTGTGAGGTCCTGGTGTTAGTTGATCTAATGGTACTCATGGTTGGAATTGTCTGGAAATGCTGAATCCGCCCCGCGGGACCATGTAAATAAGCGCCAGTTGCTTTCTGGAGGGTTCTGGACACTGTTAGTGGTTCAGATTCAGCCAAGGAACAGCGGCTAGGCTGTGGGCACTGATACCAGGACAAAGCAAATGTATGGAGGCAGCCATCTTTTACTGCCGGTAATTACAGAAACTGGGATTTTAGTGGAATAGGAATGGATTGGATTTACATGAAAAGTGGAATCGTGGAATTGGATGGAAAGGGTAAAATATGAATTAATAGGGAACATTAAGTGGAGAAATAAGCCTTTCTGACAGTATTATATTATATGGCCAAAGATATACCTGCAAATTGTAGTAATATAAATAATGTAATATCCATTTATTACATCTTATCCATTTATTTACTATAATTAGGTGTTCATTCTGGGTAGCCCCAAGTGGTTTTCCTACTGGGTGTATTGACATTCTGTTGGAGCTAGCCTCATATTGACTAGTATGATCATCCAACAGGCAGCCATACCCCATTTCCCTTAGCCACATGTTTTGTACAGGCCAGGTGTCCTGTCGTGGCTATTGTGTCTATATATTCTCTAATAATATTGTTTCCCCTAATAAGTATTGTCGTCACATCCTGTATATCACTTGGATTATTGTTAATTTTCATAATTGTATCTGTACAATGGCTCTTTCTGCCTGCACTGTCGAGGTGACAACAAGCCAACTTAACTAGTGGATTGTGTTTTAGGTTTCATCTGGACTGTGCAGTCGGAACTTGCAACTCTGTAACCAAGACTTCTATTTGAATATATATTATTACTGTATTTTTGTGTTGTATCATCTTCGACTGGAGCACTTTGTGCAATAGGCACACTTGCCCATCACCTTTCCCCATGAGACGTAATTGTTACGCAACCGCAGCAATTACTCAAGTCTTATCAGGGGGGTACACAAAGCCCGCAGTCTAGACTACCAGTTGTCCGACTTCCATTTTTGTGGAAGCCGCAGTGGCTGAGCGGTCTAGGCGTCTGACTTTGTGTACTGCCTGTGTACTAGGTGCCTGACTCTGAGGGTGTGAGTTCGAAATCCTAGATGGGGCTCAACTAAAAAAAAAGTACTAGAATTTGTACTTTACTAAGAAAGTGTAATCCTAAATATAACATATGTTACAGATGATCGTAGTATTTATGATATTTTCAAGTGTGTTTTTTTTTCGATGTTTTTTGGAATTTACTTGTTGATCAAACGAACCTGTATTATCAACAATACATTGACACAGTCTGCGAAGAAAAGTTACCACCTCAAAGGAAGTTTCGTAATTGGACCCCAGTGACAATTTCCGAAAGGAAAGGTTTTATTGCAATTGTGATCTTTCTTGGGGTTGTTAGACTACCATGTTATGACATGTTGTGGAGCTCTCACCACTTATTATCATTCTCAATATCATCTTACATGACAAGAGTCAGATTTTACAATATCAGGAGTTTTTTTCCATGCAGCAGATAATTCTCAGGAACCTGGAAGAAATGATCCTACATATGATCCTGGATATAAAGTGGCACACATTGCAAAGTTACTTGTGGAGAGATTTATATAGAGAGCCATGGAATCCATCCCATCTCACAAACAAACGGCCACTACACGAAAAGCAGGCAGACCAAAGGAAGAAAGCGACTCTTTTGGACAAAATGGGCCTAAACATCATTATAAGTACCTGACAAATAAGTGGCAGTCAGACCTAGTGATACGGTGAGGACCTTAAGACGTTTGTGGCCATCTTTGCGACTTGGTTCCGTCTTAGCACAAACTGGCACAGCTAAAATAATTGTCAACGCCTGGGACTACTTCCAAAATGGCTGCCGATGTAACTCTGATAAAAACTCCAGAGAAAGTGTATTTATGCATGTCTGTCATTTCCGTGTAACAGAATTGGCTATTTGTTCAGTTGAACATGTTTCATAAGTATTTAATAACTTAAATCTTATTATGAAGATTACATTCAATAACTGAAACAGTTCAGCCAGTAGTTCTTATGGGCTACTTCTGGTTTTGCACAACCTATCTTATAAAATATATTGAACACTGCACAAGATAATGGTTAATGAACAGTTAAAATATCACACAAAATATGCATGATATAACAATCCTAACTCATTTCAGTGAATACATACATTTGATAGACCGTAGCAAATCATCTCAAAATTATAGGGGGGAAAATTGCAGAAGACAAAAGACAATTTAGTCAACTATAATCATTTCTTAAACCATCTCATCTGTATTAATAAGAGCTGCTGATAACAACTACTTATTTCCAGCAAAGATGCTTTCATAATCCTTGAAACGAATGATCAGAAATAGATTTCGTATTTATCACACATTATTGCAACTACCATCGTAATATGATTATGGGTTTGTGTCGGAGATTGATGTATTGTATTAAAACCCCTTTTCTTCATTCTTTTAGGTCAATGTTACAGCCAAGATTGGATGCACGCTCACAGAAAAAGAGGTACCGGTACTAATGTATGGAAGACTGAAGGCCATGAAGAAAGTACTTATATGTGACGCCACAGGATGTGTGCCTCTTGACCTGTGGGAAGACCCAAGAAAGGAGGTAACTGAAGGGAAGTCCTTCACATTCCAAAATGTTACAGTCAAGGAATTTTGTGCCGAGTGCTGTATAACTACAAGCCTGCAGCCAAGATCCACAACGTTGCAGAAGTGGATTGCAACATGTCCGTGGAGGACTTAGTGCCATGAATGTAGCACAAAATCGGAAGAAGAGCTTAGACGTATATCGTATGTTCCAGAAATGAAAGGCATCATAAATTTGCAAGCAGAAGAGCAAATACACAGGGTGGCGAACCGAAACAACTACTTCCTAGATGTGATGTCGCCAGGAAATTATATGTCTGTTCTTCGACTGCTATTTCATTTTCACAATCACATTTGGCCACCTGCGTCTTTCGGGAAAGAAGTCATAATTGACCTGGTGTGAACTGATTATAAAAAATGTTTGTCAAGAAATGAAACACAGTGTCTAATCGATTGACATTGTATTGATCAATGTTTTGTGTGTGCATGCATGTGAGAGATATATAAAATTTCATTTCCATTGCCTTGTTTCTTTCAGAGATGGACAATGCAACAGAAGGTAAATTGATACACTTCTTTCCTACCGCATGGGTTCACATACCTAACATGCAGTGTGATTCAGCATGCGTTGTAAGACACTTGTATTTTCATTAAGCTTAATATAATTTTACAACGGGATGTTTATGCCATATTTTGTGATCTATTAATATAGGTTTTATCACTAGTTGGCCTTTTTATCACCAAAAGTATATGCTAAGTCTAATAATCGAGGTTTATCAGGTATTGTCGTGGTTTTTGTACAGAGGAAGCAGACCTTTGCATGATGCGTGAAGACAAGCAGAAGTGCAGAAAGGTTTCGCTTAAATGTAAGTAACATTGACGTATCTTTTACATACATTGACAGATCGGGATATCCTCACTATAACCCATTTCCCTACACCAGTTAAGAAAAGCATGTAGAAACTCTACCCTTCCTTACACTGAGAGTCATATTGCCTTGTTTTGATTGTATGACACTGATCACAAGGTTACCTGGTAACAGCTCTGGGTAGCATTGCAAGAGGCAAGTCGATTGAACGCAACACGAAATCGCCCCGGGCCATCAGAACACTTACTGGCTACGGTATCGGAACACGGACTGTGTTTTAGACAGAGGACTCCCTGGGAGGACAATTGCTTCTTCCACTCAGGAGTAGATCAGCTTGGATGGCAGATCAGAATTTGATCACATGGGACTAAGAATGGCAGTAGCTTAACAGCTTACGGACGTATCCTTACGAAAGTGCTTGCAGTGATATATATGTTCACGAATATCTACTTCTGAATTTAACTTTAATATTTTTTTAGGTCAACATTACAGCCAAAGTTGGCAGTGTTCTCCTGGGAAAAGAATGCCTCCTCTATGGCAACAGGAAAAACATGAAGAAAGTGCTCACCTGTGGCAACACAGGATGCATACCATTGGTTCTGTGGGAGAACCTAAGAGATTCCATCAGCGTAGAACAATCAGTCCCAACAAGGACAACACCAAGTTCTGGCCATGTGAAGCACCGGGTAATGTGGACAGGGATTTCGCATGGCTAATGGACATGATCAGAGAGAAAGGGACCGATAAACCCAGGATGATTATTTTCTTCAGACAGACGTCTCACAACAGCAGACTCTACGTCCACCTTGCATACAATCTTGAGGACAAAGCGTATGTGGACTTAAATACAAATGGAAGAAACGGTGATCAAAAGAGATTGTTTGATATGTTTCACAAGTCAACTGATGACTCGGTTAAAGAAAGTATTTGTGAGGCTTATATGGATCCACACAATTTCAAATGTGTACTTTTAGTATCTACCTCATTCACCTTGGGACGAGATGTACAAGGGGTTCATCACCTAATTCATCATGGACCGGCTAACAATGTGGAAGACTACATGCAGGAGACCGGGAGAGCTGGCCGAGCCGGCCGAGATTCTGCTACATCACAATGCTTCCGGTTCCCATGAGATTGCCCAGTGCGATCGAGCGTCAGTGCGCCATGTTGCTTTTGAGCGGTAGGTCAGGTTGTGAACTTGTGACACTAGTTAGGAAACAGTTTAGTACCTACGAGGTAGATGCTGTCTGTCTGTTTTTCTAACTAGATACAACTTCAGGCCTATGTGTAGGCTGTTTTTTGTGTAATTTTATACGGTGAACGGCTGGATAATTTGGTTTTACTTTGTCGAGGACAAGGTCACCTTGAGTTCACGTGTAGTAGATATAGCAGGTTTTTTAAGAGACCTGTGACATCCGAGTTCTGGGATATATATTCACATGGATATTTGAACTCAGTTGTGATCTGAACTGTCGCGGACTTTATACGATTTTACTTAGTGTGGGAATAGACGTTTTATTCCTTGAGAGAGGAACGATTGATTATGGCAGATCGAAGTGGCAAGAAGTTCACCTCAGGTGATTCGCGGAAAGGTGTTTCTGCGTCAGACAAGTGTATATCTACTAAGAATCTCATGCTATTCTAATGAAATACAAACATTGTTTATCAGGCAACAGGAATATTGACAAACACATGAGAAACTATTGTAAACCAAACGTCTGTAGACGACTACAACTGCTACAACACTTTGTGACATCCCCTGTGTCATCATCTCCACGTCATACATGCTGTGATGTTTGTTCCCCTACTTGAAGGTGTTTATGCCACAGTGTGAGTCAAACACATTGTCAGTGTCTGAGTAAATGCAGTGGAAATAGTATATCAGTGGTTTGGTTTCAAGCATAAAACAAAAGCTGGTCTTTTCACTTCTCTTGAACAGTTTTCTTCTAGAAAAGGGTTCATCTATATCCTCTGCATATTATACAAATGGAAACTTTTGAGTTTGGACACAAAGTTTAGTCAGGTAGTTTGTTTGTCTAATTCCCTGCCTACCATAAGCACAGTGTTTTCTCTCTGGCGGAAAATACAAGAAGCTGGCTTCTGGTATGGCGCTAGAGGTGTGAAGTGTTGATTACGGCGCTCCTACATAATCGGTTAACATCCTATGTCCAAAAGGCCTACTAACCGCTCTAACAGTGGCAGAAAGGGTGATTGTGCATCCAAGGTACAGAATACCAACACGATGGATACACTTGTGAACCCGTTGGCATGTAAACCGAAGCAAACTGAATCGATGCTAGCGGTGTAGGTCAGCAACATGGCGCATGCCAACCATTCCAGTGACACAGTGACTCCCCTTCTGGAATTTCAAAGCCATGGAAAAGCTAGCAACCCGCAATATCCATAAAGTTGTCAGCTTCAAACAGGTGTTGAAAGAGATCAATGACCGCTTGACAGAAACTATCGAAACCCTGGATGGGAGTATTACCGACGTGCAAGCTGACCTTTCTAACTTATGTTCAGATGTACGGACTAACGGGAAGTCCTTCACATTCCAAAATGTTACCGTCAAGGAATTTTGTGGCGAGTGTTATATACATGTAACCACAAGATTCAGCCAAGATCCACGAGGTTGCAGAAGTGGATTGCAACATGTCTGTGGAGGACTTTGTGACATGAAGGGAACACGAAATCAGAAGAACAGCTCAGGCGTATATCATATGTTCCCGAAATGAAAGGCATCATAAATTCGCAAGCAGAAGAGCAAATACAAAGGGAGGCGAACCGAAACAACTACTTCCTAGATGTGATGTCGCCAGGAAATTATATGTCTGTCCTTCGACTGCTATTATTTCATTTTCACAATCAAAGGATAACTGAAACCAGACATTTGGCCACCATGACACTTTTGGCGCATCTTTCGGGAAAGAAGTCATAATTGACCTGGTGTGAACTGATTAAAGAAAATGTTTGTCAAGAAATGAAACACAGTGTCTAATCGGTTGACATTGTATTGATCAATGTTTTGTGTGTGCATGCATGTGAGAGAGATATATAAAATTTCATTTCCATTGCCTTGTTTCTTTTCAGAGATGGACAATGCAACAGAAGGTAAATTGATACACTTCTTTCCTACCGCATGGGTTCACATACCTAACATGCAGTGTGATTCAGCATGCATTGTAAGACACTTGTATTTTCATTAAGCTTAATATAATTTTACAACGGGATGTTTATGCCATATTTTGTGATCTATTAATATAGGTTTTATCACTAGTTGGCCTTTTATCACCCAAAGTATATGCTAAGTCTAATAATCGAGGTTTATCAGGTATTGTCATGGTTTTGTACAGAGGAAGCAGACCTTTGCATGATGCGTGAAGACAAGCAGAAGTGCAGAAAGGTTTCGCTTAAATGTAAAAGTAACATTGACGTATCTTTTACATACATTGACAGATCGGGATATCCTCACTATAACCCATTTCCTACACCAGTTAAGAAAAGCATGTAGAAACTCTACCCTTCCTTACACTGAGAGTCATATTGCCTTGTTTTGATTGTATGACACTGATCACAAGGTTACCTTGGAACAGCTCCAGGTAGCATTGCAAGAGGCAAGTCGATTAAACGCAACACGAAATCGCCCGGGCCATCAGAACACTTACTGGCTCATGTATCGAACACGGACTGTGTTTTAGAGACAGAGGACTCCCTGGGAGGACAATTGCTTCTTCCACACAGGAGTAGATCAGCTTGGATGGCAGATCAGAATTTGACCACATGGGACTAAGAATGGCAGTAGCTTAACAGCTTACGGACGTATCCTTACGAAAGTGCTTGCAGTGATATATATGTTCACGAATATCTACTTCTGAATTTAACTTTAATATTTTTTTAGGTCAACATTACAGCCAAAGTTGGCAGTGTTCTCCTGGGAAAAGAATGCCTCCTCTATGGCAACAGGAAAAACATGAAGAAAGTGCTCACCTGTGGCAACACAGGATGCATGCCATTGGTTCTCTGGGAGAACCTAAGAGATTCAATCAGCGTAGAACAATCAGTCCCAACAAGGACAACACCAAGTTCTGGCCATGTGAAGCACCGGGTAATGTGGACAGGGATTTCGCATGGCTAACGGACATGATCAGAGAGAAAGGGACCGATAAACCCAGGATGATTATTTTCTTCAGACAGACGTCTCACAACAGCAGACGCTACGCCCACCTTGCATACAATCTTGAGGACAAAGCGTATGTGGACTTCAATACAAATGGAAGAAACGGTGATCAAAAGAGATTGTTTGATATGTTTCACAAGTCAACTGATGACTCGGTGAAAGAAAGTATTTGTGAGGCTTATATGGACCCACACAATTTCAAATGTGTACTTTGAGTATCTACCTCATTCACCTTGGGACGTCATACATGCTGTGACGTTTGTTCCCCTACTTGAAGGTGTTTATGCCACTGTGTGAGTCAAACACATTGTCAGTGTCTGAGTAAATGCAGTGGAAATAGTATATCAGTGGTTTGGTTTCAAGCATAAAACAAAAGCTGGTCTTTTGACTTCTACTGAACAATTTTCTTCTAGAAAAGGGTTCATCTATATCCTCTGCATATTATACAAATGGAAACTTTTGAGTTTGGACACAAAGTTTAGTCAGGTAGTTTGTTTGTCTAATTCCCTGCCTACCATAAGCACAGTGTTTTCTCTCTGGCGGAAAATACAAGAAGCTGGCTTCTGGGTATGGCTAGAGGTGTGAAGTGTTGATTACGCAGTAGCTCCTACATAATCGGTTAACATCCTATGTCCAAAAGGCCTACTAACCGCATCTAACAGTGGCAGAAGGGTGATTGTGCATCCAAGGTACAGAATACCAACACGATGGATACACTTGTGAACCCGTTGGCATGTAAACGAAGCAAACTGAATCGATGCTGGCGGTGTAGGTCAGCAACATGGAAGCATGCCAACCATTCCAGTGACACAGTGACTCCCCCTTCTGGAATTTCAAAGCCATGGAAAAGCTAGCAACCCGCGTAATATCCATAAAGTTGTCAGCTTCAAACAGGTGTTGAAAGAGATCAATGACCGCTTGACAGAAACTATCGAAACCCTGGATGGGAGTATTACCGACGTGCAAGCTGACCTTTCTAACTTATGTTCAGATGTACGGACTAACGGGAAGTCCTTCACATTCCAAAATGTTACCGTCAAGGAATTTTGTGGCGAGTGTTATATACATGTAACCACAAGATTCAGCCAAGATCCACGAGGTTGCAGAAGTGGATTGCAACATGTCTGTGGAGGACTTTGTGACATGAAGGGAACACGAAATCAGAAGAACAGCTCAGGCGTATATCATATGTTCCCGAAATGAAAGGCATCATAAATTCGCAAGCAGAAGAGCAAATACAAAGGGAGGCGAACCGAAACAACTACTTCCTAGATGTGATGTCGCCAGGAAATTATATGTCTGTCCTTCGACTGCTATTACATTTTCACAATCAACAAACAAGAAATTGACTGACACAATCAAAGGATAACTGAAACCAGACATTTTGTATGGTGAAATACGTCATGACACTTTTGGCCACGTGCATCTTTCAGGTAAGAAGTCATAATTGACCTGGTGTGAACTGATTAAAGAAAATGTTTGTCAAGAAATGAAACAGTGTCTAATCGGTTGACATTGTAATAATCAATGTTTCATGTGTGTGTGTGTCCGCATCCGCGAGTGCATGTGAGAGACATATAATTTTTTTATTCCACTGCCTTGTTTCTTTTCAAAGATGGACAATGCAACAGAAGGTAAATTGACACACTTCTTTTCTACCGCGTGTGTTCACATACCTAACATGCAGTGTGATTTAGCATGCATTGTAAGACACTTGTATTTTCATTAAGCTTAATATAATTTTACAACGGGATGTTTATGCCACATTTTGTGATGTATTAATATAGGTTTCATCGCTAGTTGGCCTTTTTATCACCAAAGGAATATAATCGAGGCTGATCAGGTATTGTCGTGGTTTTTGTACAGAGGAAGCAGACCTTTGCATGATGCGTGAAGACAAGCAGAAGTGCAGAAAGGTATTGCTTAAATGTAAGTAACATTGACGTATCTTTTACATGCATTGACAGATCGGGATATCCTCACTACAACCCATTTCACTGCACCAGTTAAGAAAAGTATGTAGAAACTCTACCCTTGCTTACACTGAGAGACATATTGCCTTGTTTTGATTGTATGACACTGATCACAAGGTTACCTTGGAACAGCTTCGGGTAGCATTGCAAGAGGCAAGTCGATTAAACGCAACACGAAATCGCCCAGGGCCGTCAGAACACTTACTGGCTTCGGTATCGGAACACGGACTGTGTTTTAGACAGAGGACTCCCTGGGAGGACAATTGCTACTTCCACACAGGAGTAGATCAACTTGGATGGCAGATCAGAATTTGACCACATGAGACTAAGAATGGCAGTAGCTTAACAGCTTACGGAGGTATCCTTACGTCAAATCTTGCAGTGATATATATGCACACCAATATCTACTTCTTAATTTAACTTTAATATTTTTTTAGGTCAACATTACAGCCAAAGTTGGCAGTGTTCTCCAGGAAAAAGAATGCCTCCTCTATGGCAACAGGAAAAACATGAAGAAAGTGCTCACCTGTGGCAACACAGGATGCATGCCATTGGTTCTCTGGGAGAACCTAAGAGATTCAATCAGCGTAGAACAATCAGTCCCAACAAGGACAACACCAAGTTCTGGCCATGTGAAGCACCGGGTAATGTGGACAGGGATTTCGCATGGCTAACGGACATGATCAGAGAGAGAAAGGGACCGATAAACCCAGGATGATTATTTTCTTCAGACAGACGTCTCACAACAGCAGACGCCACGCTCATACACCTTGCATACAATCTTGAGGACAAAGCGTTATGTGGACTTCAATACAAATGGAAGAAACGGTGATCAAAAGAGATTGTTTGATATGTTTCACAAGTCAACTGATGACTCGGTGAAAGAAAGTATTTGTGAGGCTTATATGGACCCACACAATTTCAAATGTGTACTTTGAGTATCTACCTCATTCACCTTGGGACGTCATACATGCTGTGGCGTTTGTTCCCCTACTTGAAGGTGTTTATGCCACTGTGTGAGTCAAACACATTGTCAGTGTCTGAGTAAATGCAGTGGAAATAGTATATCAGTGGTTTGGTTTCAAGCATAAAACAAAAGCTGGTCTTTTGACTTCTACTGAACAATTTTCTTCTAGAAAAGGATTCATCTATATCCTCTGCATATTATACAAATGGAAACTTTTGAGTTTGGACACAAAGTTTAGTCAGGTAGTTTGTTTGTCTAATTCCCTGCCTACCATAAGCATAGTGTCTCCCTCTCTCTGGAGGAAAATACAAGAAGCTGGCTTGCGGTATGGCGCTAGAGGTGTAATGTGTTGATTACGGCGCTCCTACATAATCGGTTAACATCCGATGTCCAAAATGCCTACTAACCGCTCTAACAGTGGCAGAAAGGGTGATGGTGCATCCAAGGTACAGAATACCAACACGATGGATACATTTGTGAACCCGTTGGCAAACTGAATCGATGCTAGCGGTGTAGGTCAGCAACATGGCGCATGCCAACACAGAAATACCTTGACAAAGCCATGGAAAAGCTAGCAACCCGCAATATCCATAAAGTTGTCAGCTTGAAACAGGTGTTGAAAGAGATCAAAGACAGCTTGACAGAAACTTTCGAAACCCTGGACGGGAGTATTACCGACATGCAAGCTGACCTTTCTAACTTATGTTCAGACGTACGGACTAAGGGAAGTCCTTCACATTCCAAAATGTTACCGTCAAGGAATTTTGTGGCAAGTGTTATATACATGTAAATGTTATTTACATAACATTTATAGAAGTTTATAGAATATTGTCACTGTTTCTGCATGGAACGCTTGCGTAATAAAATATCTTATCTTTATCTGCACAAAGATTCTGTGACACAAGAGTTTGGTTATGGCTGCAAAGGTCCCCTCCAGCCAAGATACTACCAATCTAATGTAAAAGGTATATCGGCAATAAAACAAGAAGGACTGGAAGCCAACTGGCCTGCCTCCAATCATCACGTTTGCATCTGGAGATGTTATCTTGAACACTCTTGAAAACTCCCTGCTCCATACACTCAAACCGTTTACACCAGCACTTCCAGTGCCACCAGCCCTCAGTGTTATATATTCTGACACAAGGAGAAACATCAAGACTTTGTCATGAGTTTGAGTTGTTATTGATATATCTTTAGTTTATATTAGGCCAGACCTATTTTATTTCTTGTTTTACAGATCCGCCAGTCGTATTTTTTCAAGAATAATAAAACAAAATAAAAATAAATTTTCCCCGCTTGAAAAATATAATCTTAATGTCAAGATATACGAAAGCGACACTTTGACTAACGCAAGGCAGTTTGTTGGACACAAAAACACAGGTACCGGTATCTGTTCTCAGATACTTTAAACTGAATTATCTAACAATATTTGTGTTAGAAATCAGTGCTTCAAGCACCTCAGCGAGTGTAAACTTGAAAAACAATGCCTTTGAATTTTTTTTGTGGATTTTTGCTTTGGTGATTTTTAAAAATATTTTTTTCCCTCCTGCCCTTCGAGGACAAAAATCCGTAAAAGAAGGAAAAAAAATGGTCTGGCCTTACCATAAAGTTCTTGTATTCCAAACATTAAGGTATGACTTATGGTGTTCATTTATTGTTTTATTTTGTAGACAAAACGTATGACAAAATTCTGCAGAGTTGGTGTGTTTTTCCTATTTACTTTGGCGTTGGTTTGAGTCATTTACAATTATTTGTTTTTGAGTTTGAGTGCAATTCAATTCTAATTCATTGAGACATTTGACTCAAACGGACTGTTGTGTTGAACTTATGAACATTCAGGAGCTCAAAGATGAAGAAGCAAACCTGTTCTTTACAAGCCCAGAATCGATTCTGGGGAAAAAAGTGTGATTTGGTGACAGAGTTGGACAAGAGTAAATATCTTAAAGCAATATTCATTGATGAAGCACACTGTATTACAAAATGTTAGTATTTTAAACCATTCAAAGTGTATATTGCATGCTGGTGATTAAATTAACGATTTGAAACAGGATAATTATGAAATGATTCTTTATTCATTTTAATATACCAGTTAGGTACATTTTTGCAAACACTTGTCCATGCTCGAATTTTTCAGCCAAAGTATTTAGATACCAGGAATCTGTTGCAATGTTGTTTATTAAATCAGGTGTTTTTTTTTTTATAGAATACCACAAAAGACCTATTACCAAACAATGAGTACAACATAACAGTAACAGAATATATTGAAGTTCATCACAAATGAAGGGGTTGCTAAGCAGATTTAACATTAAACACTGTAGAAAGACAGCATACATACATCGTAAATAATCTAAATTGACGTTGTGATTTCACATAAAAATTCATTTAAATTTGTCTTAACATGACCTTCATTATGAAATTACTTCTTTCTTCTGACATGTCTAAGAATATATGTTTCTTTTATCAGGTTAAAATTATAACGTATTAAATGAAAATATATTGCATTAATTTAATTATAATGTATATTGAATTAAATTATAATGTAAACATTTTGATTTAGGAGATAAACCTAGTGTGTTTGAAAATCAGAGACATGCTTTACTGAATTGATGGCGACTAAATTTCAATTGGAACCGAACGCGTAGCGTGGTTTTAATTGAAATATTTAGTCGCCATCAATTCAGTAAAGCATGTCTCTGATTTTCAAACACACTAGAGTCAGTACTCCGAATACCGTACACGTTTGGCCACCGGTATCCCTTGAATCGCTTCCTACACAAATACTATGTCATTGCGCATACTGTTTAAAAGGTTGTCCAATCATCTTGCCTGCCCAGTAAACCGGTTGTGCATTCCGTTTTCCGCTTTTAACCATGCTTAGTCAAAGGAAGCTACCCTTGGTCATTTAAATTCGTACAGAGTGACTTTAATATCAGACGCTTATTTCTTCCAATATCGCATTACACGTATTGTAATTCGCATACACTATCTGAAAGACACTTCGCTGCTGTTAGTTCTTTAGACAATTTCTATTTACTGGCTAATTATAAATTCGAATAATGAACGGGGTAACTCGGTTCAAAACTATATTATATTCATATACACTCCTTCATTCCAAATTATTAGGGCAGCATTTTTATTTTTTTATGCTTCTCATCGCCTCGACCGATCCTTCTGATTTTATTGCCCCCTAAAACAAAACAACCCAAAAAACAAAATAAAATAAAAAATGAAATAAACCAACAATGAAAAATAAATTTCATTTTTTTCATTCCTAAAAGTGAGTGAGTTTAGTTGTACCGCGACTTTGCAATATTCCAGCTATATGGCGGCAATTTCAAAGAACGCAGAAATTGTAATAAAATTACAATTAAATGAAAATCAAGAACAGTATTCAGATAAATTTGTCTTTATTATGTTGTTTCTTTTCGGGTTTCTGAACTTGGTGGCTACACATACAAAAATGATGCCCTTACTAGACTGTAATGGACTTGAGTTGATGAATGTCTAGTGTTGTGATCAACATTAGCTAATCTTGAAAATACATATTTCTTGCTCACTTGTAAATATTTATTTATCACTTGACCATTTGTGATAAATAATCACAAGTGTCTTTCTAAAAACATTTGAAAACAGGAACACAGGAAAGGAAATGCATAAGCCTATACATCAAGTTCTACCGCACCAATAAACGAAATTGGGGCATTCTTCCTGACGTATTCAAGGGCAAATTTGAATTGCAGTGACGTAGTAACAGAGCATCACCGCCATCAACGGTTTGAGGTAGAATCAGCGTGTCATTTGAATGTAATGGTGTGAACTGTGAACACATCGGATAACTGAAGCATGGGAGTAGAAATTTCACCGGCATCACTTCTCGCGTATGGCGGTCTCTGTCTTATGTCACTAAAATCAAGACATCCTGAAAAGCATCGCTGAAGGTAAGAGTTTAAACATATCCGCTATAATACAAGATGGGCAATTAGAGTTTTAGTAAGTGTCGTTAATATAAAGACAGGATTTTTTGTGCAATACTAGTTGTGAGCGGGCTCCCATTGTTATGCAAATAGAGCTTTTCCCCACAACCGCGTTTTATCTAACGAGTACCATTACGTGACATCCACGGGACTGCCACCAAGCGTGGTACAACGCCTGTTAAAATGGAGGAAACAGCCACAAAACCAATTTAGAATCATACTGAATCAAACTTGGCACTAATGATGTGATAACATATAAATGAGGCCACCTATCAGGAACTTTTTTATCTCCACTTATCAATATGCTGTGTTTATCAACTTGTTGACTGAGTGTCATAATCAGCTTATGTAGGAGTATGACGATGTCAATGATTTTCTGTTGGCAACAATGAATGCAAATAATTTGGCACACAATAACTAAATGTTGCTTAAAAATTGTATTCATAATGCAAGTAAAAGAATGTCCAAAACAATAGATAAATCTGGAATGGCATTACATGATAAATAGTTTATTATCCACTTAGCCTAGGTGCTCAAACGCACAAGTTATGGGCAATAAGCATGCAAGTGTCCCATGGTGTTTGCTGTAAACGGAGACACACTCGCAAACAAACTGTATTTCGTAAACCAAACACAGAACATTCCCCTCCAGCACATACGCTTGTCGGATAGGTAAGCCTAATCGCTCATAAGTTATGGCTGGGGTGGGGTGTTTGATGATTTTATGGAGAAGCCTGTACAATTTGATTCCCTCCCCTAATTATTCTTGTAAATGTAATGAACCCCCAGCATGTTATGTTCAAAATCAATGCCACCCCAATAATTCTAAGCGTATTTTTGTAATATTTTGAGTACAAAATTGCTGATCCCCCTAGTGCATGTGTGTACAAAATTGATGCCCCCACCTTAAAATCATATCTCTCTCACACATAACAACACAACACACACACACAATTACAAACAATGGTCCCAAATAACAAATCTTGTTTAGGTATTTACAACATTAGATTTGGAAGCTGACTTCCCACCCTTCTGCTTCAGATGTAGATGGAACCAGTGATGTCCCAGCTATTAGTGTAGCAGACACTCCGCATCAGGTGTAACAGTATCAGAAGTCGCCGGATTGTCTGCTTCAGCAACAACAGGAACATCAGCAACTCCCCTTCTCCTGATGAATCCAAGCTGACGCCAAATCAGCCATAACTTTAGTTGGTTTATGTGGCAGCGAACACTTGTTTCGGCCGATGTTCCAAATTAAGTGTGGTTTATCGTCTAACCCTAGACTGTAGACAAGTTTCTCAAGTTCATCAAAGTAATTTTTAGTCACTGATGGATTGAGCATTCTTGCTCTGACTGTGGTGTGAGGTACGGGCGATCTTAAATGTATGTCGGGTGGCGCTTTAAAAAATCCAGCGATCCACCCTTTAGGACAAGCTGGCTGTGACGGGTTGCAGCCTTTATTTTGTCGGCAATCTCTTCAACTGTCGCCGCCAGTACTGATGGGCTGCCAAGACTCCCTCCCTCAGATATTCCCCGGACATGATCGCTAATGGTCATGATCGGTTTTTTTAAAACATTTCGATGCAGTTCAAATGACAGACCCTGCCCCGAAGTCGTGGCAACTGCACTCCAAAGAGCCTGCTTTGTGTATTTTTCTATTATATGTCTATTATAATTTTACATTTATGTATTTGTTGTTACAACATTCGTGGATGTGTTATAAAATATGTACAGTTACTCTGTATGCATTCTTTGTGTTGTCATTTCACATTAAGGCTGTGCTAGAGTAGTGAGTGAGTATGGTTTGACGCTGCTTTTTGCCATATTCCAGCAATATCACGCGGGGACACCAGAAATGGCGAATCGAACCCGGTCTCCTATGCGTCGAAAGCAAACGCTTTTAACCATTATTCTGCCCCACCGTGCCCGTGAAGGAGTGATAACCGTATAAAACCTCAAGCTAGCACAGGCTAATATCAACGATAAATACTTTTCTCACAATAAGTAAGAAATGGACTTCAACAACGCCATATACACTTATATTATTCTATTATATGTCTATATGTAATATTCACTGTTTATCAGTGCCTATGCAAATGTTTCATATGAGTAAATATGACATGGGAAAAAAATAAAATGTCACTGTACGTAAATAAGGAGCATGGCAAAAAATATAATTATTTGGGCATCAAATATCGTGACGCCTTCATTCTGTGTTACTTTTTAAAAGTAACCTGTACGTAAACCGTCACTGTGTTTGAAGATTACATTTTGGACAGCTCAAATACATTATTTCAGGTTTTCGCGTGCGGAGTGATGTTTAAATTTCACGCTTTTAGGGTGTAGCGCAGGAGAGTCTCGGACAGTGACCTTGACGTCAACCCGGCAAGAAGTGGAGAGAGTGGCTATTGCGCAAGTGCACAACGTGATAACCAATCGTATCTCGAAGAGAAAGCGCATGACAAATACACACGATAGCTAAAAATAGAGTTGGGAATTACCTCATTTCAAGCGACAACGGTAAGGCAATGCCACACGCAAACATAATAAGCTATTGCGCACAAATCAAAGTGTACGGAACTTAGGAGCCTGTACGGTATTCGGAGTACTGACTCTAGGGTTATCTCCATTCTACCATGATACATTTAAAATCGAACTTCCTCGCTCTGCGGAAGACACTGCGTAATCCGGCACGGGACGAGAGGCGAATTGAACTCGTCTGTGAAGGGAGCGGTAGGTGCCGTTCGTATTTTTTTAACATTACAACATAACAATATTCTGTCCAAAAAAATCAAACTACTGTTTATTCAATGCAATTATGTAATACCCGAGATCTTGTTGTTTTTTTCATCCCAACTCCACACGACTAAAACCATCCTATTGTTTTGTGTGCCGTGAAACTGTACCCCCTGGCCACTATAATGGAATCGTCTGACCTACTTATTTTCATCGAAGTAGACAGTTATGCAACAGTTCGAAATGGCGGACAAGCCAGTGTTTACATTTTGCGAAAGGTTGAAATTTGAAGTGACAGTGGACAATACTTGACTGACTGTTGAATCTGAACCCTGCAGAATCGAAGAATAGATCCTTTCCTGATCAACCTACGACCTGTAACTCATCAAAGACTGTTGATGTTTATGACCGGCCGATCATGATTTCACTTATTGCCTCCACCCCGGCATGCGACAAAAGAGTGACAGTGCTGCTGCTTAGTGTACATGCGACTAACTTGTGATTCCTTGGAACTTTGTTTTCATCGTTTGGGACTGGACTGTGTCCAAGCGTTTTTCAAAGTAGATGAACATAACAGTGACAACCTTGCGGGGAAGCTGACAGAGAGCAGAATTATTTTGTGAACTGTAAGATTGGTACAAACGATGAGTGTCGTGCTATCTTGTTTAATGCTTTCAGACATGTTACATAATGGCTCGCTCTGGTTGCGGCCATGTGGGAGACGACAGCAAGGCTCGGTGTATACTAAAACTTGGCATGCATTAATGTATAACATGGAATGTCAATTGACCGGAATATGGATTCTACATCTCCCTTTCTTTTTAAGTGATTTACAATATTGTAAGAATAATATAGTATCATACAGTAAGAGGGCTGTTAGAAAACTGACGATGAGATTTGCGATTATGCTTGAACATAATAGCAAACTTGGCACTTGTTGTTTGGCAAGGTTATCTGCAGAGTTCTGTTTTGACTGGCATACACTAGTGGCCATGATAGGGAAACCATGGACTGTTAATGTCTTTCTCGGTCACATTGCTTAAATTGTTTTTACAGTTATGTTTAGCACCAAGCACAATTTATGATAGGAACGACTGTAAACTTTAAAGTTCAAATCAAACTCTTCATTAACATAACTGGAGCGTTGAACACAGTCTTTGAACAGCTGTTGAACAGTGTCTGTTTCTGTTTAATATGCATATCTTGGGTTGGGTTGCACTATTCTTCCACTCCTCGCTTTTTGTTAGAGTATGTTTTGTTGCAGCTGGGGATGTGTGGTCGGTGTGGGACTTTGGCGACGTCGTTGCTGCATATTTCACCCGGTGGTGGTTTGATGGGTGTTCTCACAGGTGGTGGTTTGCTGGCTGATTTCACTGGCGATGGTTTGGAAGGTGTTTGCTCCTCCAGCTGATGCTTTTTTGTTGTGGTTGCACTGGTTCTATCTGTTGTTTTGTTGTGGAGATGTGTAGCATTGTCTCTTCTTGATATCTTCAGGCATTAGAAGTAGGTGTCTTCTGTTGCCCGGTATGTTCTGCCATCGATTCAACAATTTAGGACCTTGGTGTGTCATGCATGTCTTTACAACTCCTAGTTTGTCATAACCCTTTTCTGACTGTAATCTAACTTTGTCACCTGGAATGAGTTGTCCCAGTGGTTTTGCTGTTTTGTCGTATTGTTGTTTTGATGTTGTCCGATGTTCAGCAGCCTGTTTCTGATTACTTGTGGATCCTTGAGAGAAGGTTCAAGTAGTGTTTTGACATGGGGAGCTGTGTTTTAGTCCGTCTAAGCCATCAGTCGTTGAGCCGAGGATCCCAAAATTGGATCTCTTGGTGTGTTAAGCTGATTCAGTATTGCTAGATATGGGTCTGTTCTGTCCATGTCACACTTCTCAAGAAGGCTTTTGGCTGATCTCACCCAGCGTTCTGCAAGTCCGTTGCTTTGTGGGTAATTAGGACTGCTGGTTTTGTGCTTGAACCCCAGGTTGATGCAAATTCAGAGAATTCTGTTGAGGTGTATTGTGGGCCATTGTCGGAATAGAGTACATCTGGTATTCAAGCGGCGAAATGGCTTTTCAGTTTCCTGATTATACAGCGGTTGAAACTGTGGTGTCTAGTATGTTGATCTCATTACCATCCGGAGTAAGCGTCAACTAACACAAGATGATTCTTTCCTTTCCATGTAAAAGGTCTGTTGCTACAGCTTGCCAGGGTCTCTGGAACACTGTGTTGTTTTAGCGGCTCTTTCTGCTGGTGTGTGTTTGCAGCTGTTGCAAATCTGGCACAGTGTGGTAAGTCTGTCTATATCATTGTTGATTTCTGGCCAATATAGGAACTCTCTAGCCCTCTTCTTGGATGCTTGGGCTGAGATGTGGCCTTTGTGTACTTGTTCCATGTATTCAGTCCTCAGACTTGGAGGTACCACAATCTTCGCCTTTGTATATAATTCCTGAGTATTCAGCAGCTCGTCCCTGAATGAGTGATATGGTTTGGCATTTGGGTGTACATCTTTTCTGTATTCTGGCCATCCGTAGTATATGTAACGGCTCAGCAGTTGCATTAGTTGATCTTCGGCTGTTTCCCGTTGCAGCTGCTCTGTTCGCTGTTCTGTCATGGGCAGAACTGTCAATACCTCAAACTCTTCTTCATTGTTAGAGGTATCTTCTAAGTATGCTCGTGAGAGTGTGTCGGCAATTATTAAGTCCTTCCCTCTCTTGTATACCAGATCAATGGAATACTGCTGTAGTTTTAGTAGCATGCGTTGTAGCCTTGCTGGTGCTGCAAACAGTGGTTTCTTGCATATGGTAATGAGTGGTTGATGGTCTGTTTCAACTGTAACTCTTTTGCCATAAATGTAATCATGAAACTTCTCACAGGCGAAGAGGATTGCTAACAACTCCTTCTCGATTTGAGCATAGTTTGTTTGTGATTTAGATTCATGGATTTTGGACGCATAGGCTATTGGATGTCCTTCCTGGATTACTGCTGCACCCAATCCACTCTTGGAGGCGTCACATGTTAGAGTGACAGGCTTTGTAACATCATAGAATTTCAGGGTAGCTGAGTTGCTGATTTCTTTCTTTATTGCTTCAGTTGCTGTCCTACATTTGGAGGACCACTCCCATGTAGTCTCTTTCTTTAAGAGCTCTCTCAGTGGTGCTGCCAACTCACTGAGATGGGGAATGAACTTTGCCAGGTAAGTAACCATTCCTAGGAATCTACGCAGTGATGGCAATCCCTCAGGTTCTGGCATATTGACAATTGCTCGGACCTTCTCGAGGGTCAGGTCTGACACCTTCAGCTGTCAGTATGTGACCAACATAGCTCACTTCCTTTTCTTTGAAGTGGAACTTGTCCGGGTTCAGTTTCAGGCCTATTTCATCCGCTTTGTTGAGTACTCTGATGACGTTATTGTCATGCTGTTCTTCTGTTTCTCCCCAAACTAGTAGGTCATCCATTATACCTTCACATGGTAGACCACTGAATAGACTGTCCATGTGTTTCTGAAACACTTCACTGGCTGAAGTGATGCCAAACGGCATTCTTAGGTATCTATAACGCCCATATGGGGTATTGAACGTCGTCAACATCGATGTTGCATGTGATAATGGAATCTGCCAGAATCCGCGATGCATCTAGCTTGGTGAAGAATTTCGCCTTGGGCATTCTTGCTATGATTTCTTCTACTGTCCTCATGGGGTAGTGCTGTCGCTTCAAAGCCTTGTTGAGGTCAATTGGATCAATACAAATCCATTATTTTGTCTGTGTTTTTCTTCTTTGCTATCACCATAGAGCGAGACCCAGTCCGTCGGTTCAGTCACTGGTGTGATCACTCCTTGTTCCACCATTGAGTCTAACTCCTGCTTGACTTTGTCCTGCATTGCCACAGGAATGCTCCTAGGTGCCCTGATCACAGGTACTATGTCGGGGTCCAGCTCAGCACTGTATTCTACAGGTAAGTTCCCCAGTCTTCCGTCGAAGAGAGTAGGGTATCCCTTCATAATCTGTGCCTTGGTCAGTGGTTCATAGTTTTGTGTGTTTTTCATTGTTAGTTCACACACACTGTATACATCCTCGTCGAAGGATAGTAGCTTAAGACGTACACTGTCACGTAGTCCTACTATAGGCTTGAGCTGTTGTTCTATGACATGAAAGGTTAGCAGCTCTTCTCTATCTTTGAATCTACACTTGATTTGGGTTCTTCCCAATGTTTTCAAGGAACTATCATGGAATAATAATTCATACGAAAATTCATTATTAATTATAACCACTACAAGCGATATATTAGGATTCAGATATTAGGAAAATATAAAATATGGAATATTAGTTTCATCATGTATCTGTAATAGCTTAGAGAAAGACTCCAGTCAAAAGTAGTAAAACTCATCTCACAGACATACTATTGAAAAAGGTATAAGTTACAATATCACAGATGTTCAAGATAAATCTTAGCCTAAGGTTTCAAGGACTCAAACCTTTCAGTAAGACAAAGTAATGTCTAGACGATTTAATGAACTGCTTTGATAAAGTAAACATGTCATCATCTCCATTAAAATATATTGTGCAAACACTTTAAATTAGGGTCATTAAGCCATCTATTGTAACACCATAACCATCCAAGCAACATGTCAGCACAATTAGTGCCAGTTGAAATAGGATTAGCAGGATTAAGTACTCTCCCTGTCTGGTCATTTCATTTGTAGGACACACCCCATACCGCATATTCTGTATTTCATTGGTTAGTATAGGGAACACCCATTTTTGTATCATTCAAGGAATCTTTTTATTGTTTCAATTTTAGATAAATAGTCACCAACTCCATTTGTTCATCAGTAGGGTTTAGACTCCCAACACAGGTCAGCTCTAACCCTCAGCCCAGAGGGTTGTACCGACTCTCTGTGGCCACCCCATGTTATTTTTGTTCTTGTTAATAAAACTGTAATAGCTTCTTGTGACTTCGGACTCTTTGCTGAGCTAATTCCCCCAAGCAGACCAGCACGTCAGTTAGATAAGGGGTTTCACCGGAACCATCACTTGGACCCAAGACCCATATCATAATAGTTGGCGGAGAATCAACGATTTTCGGAACCTCGGAGCCCAGGAACTAACTACAACCAGTGACAAGAACATATGGAATAACAAGCGACTGCATCTACCTCTGATCTCAGCACTGGATTAACTCTTTCAACACCAGTCAACCAGAGGCATTTACTGCCATGACACTGAGTTCCCAGAGACTCTGAGGTCATAGATGAAGCCTATGTTTGTGAAGGAAATTATAAGCTTGTAAAACGTTATTGCTACTACATCCCATACACCATTTAAAAGATCTAATCCTACTGTTGATAAATATGAAGTTTATTTTTATAATATTATTCAAATAATACAACTACAACTTAAATAAATTTATATTTGAATGAAAATGCAAGCTTACATTTGTAACGCCCAGATAAACCAATTTAAAGGAGCAAAAACTATGGCGATTTTTTCCATTTGTGACATGTCATAAATTGCCCGTGCCTTTTTCTTTTTTATATTTTCATTTTACGTAATCAGAAAATTATTATAAAAGATTTCTTAAACAATATGTATGGTCGCCTATTTCCTCGATATTCGCGGCTTTCCGCCGGTAAAATGACATGACAACTGAAAATACCTCCCCGCTGGCTTCTCAGATGAATAACATGCGCTGCAAATCGCTTGATGTCGGGCATCGCTCAAAGCTCTGAACATCAACAATATCACTGTACCCTTGCCAAGAGTATTTTCACAGTTGTAAGAAGAGATTTTATTGGATAAAGATTGGTTTCTAATGACGCTTTTACTTCACAGTCTGCTATAAGGGTTGTGATTGGTCAAAATCAGACACGCGGACCTAAGGCAGCCAATCATATTACGGCAATGGATACCTTCCTCAGAAACTAAATCTCTTTAGATTTGGACAAAAAGTTTTGGGTAAAATAATGCTATTCTGAACGATATTAAGCAAGAAATCGTTACTATCACGTGAAATTATGGAACTTATTGGACGTGATCGCGTTAGGTTATGACCTGTGACAAAATGCTTCATGTATGTATTTTTCGCATTAAACATCGCGGTCCGAAGCGTGAAGATTGAGGCGGCGAGATCGAGATGTCACTTGTCAGTGACTTGACTTGCATTACATGATCGCACAAAAAGATGGAAATAGTAATTTTATATGTAACGCTTGACAACTTTTATGAATGCTGTTGTTGATTTTATTCATTAGTTTATTCAATTTATTTAATAATTTCCTCAAACATCGTTACTTTGCTTTTTGACAATGTTATTGTGGACCCGCCGTCGAAGCATGTGTCCGAATCGTTGTTTTCAATAATATTGCGCGAAAAATAGTTTATAATTTTAATTCTGCTGATAATATATGATAAATTGAAATTTAATAAGTGTTTTCAGACATTGTGAAATGTGATAGATTTGATATATGAATCAAAAGTCAGGTAGGTTCCTAAAATTATGTCTCATTTTGACGTGACTACTGCCTGGCCGATTAATCGGCCTCCGGTGTCTGGGGACTCATAACGTTGTGGCCGATTATTCGGCCTGCGGTGTTGAAAGGGTTAAGGACCACCAACTCTTAAAGTCACCAACCAAAGAAGAAAAAGTCTTCAAAAATTGTAAGTACTACTTTACATTGTTGATTTCTTGTCTTTTATAGTACGGTACATACTATAAGGTGTCATGGCCAATATGGAGTCTGGTATGGAAAGTAACTTTGCAAGTGAAATTCCAACTGTGTCCTTAGTTACGCGCCTTGCCAAAAGTGTAATTCAGGTAACATTTGGCACTGAAACTACTACTTGTTTAATAGATACAGGGGCATCCATTTGCTGCATTTAAGTTTGCTTTTCTAAACAAAGCTTTCAACAACCCTGTACTTGAAACTCACCTTTTCCACACATTCAAGGTGTTGGCTGCCAATAATTGCACAAGGTGTTGGGTTCAGTTGTGTTAGATTTTGTCATTGAAGATCAGGAATTTTCACAACAATTCTATGTCCTGCCCACATTACCACAGTCAGTCCTACTAGGTGAAAACTTCCTCAATGACAACGATGCAGTCTTTAGATTTATAGCTGCCATTCCCTCATAATAGGCAACAGCACCTCAGATAGGCAATACATCAATTTCATTGCCACTTCAGTTCAAGAAATTTGTGGATTAGCAAAACAATAGATCAAATTTATATGCCCCTCAGAGTGAAATTCATTTTAAGGTAAAACTGCCTGAGGCAAAAAGATGATTCCCTCATCCTCATTGAACCAATTGCCTTCCTCAGTGCTCATTCTGAAGTAGCAGGTGGTAGGACCACTCTCAAAAGCATTGCGGAAAAACTGCTACGTTTAGGCTTATGAATCCTTCCCAAGAAGAAAAGGTGTTAGACAAGGGTACAGTTGTAGGCAAATTTAGTTACATTGACAACCACTCTATCTTTGAAATTGACTGCAACCAACCTTTCATAAATACAGTTAACAATGACGTTAAGAAAACAGACAATGACACTAGGGATTATGTCAAAATTGCTCAAGATTTAGGATTCAACTTGACCAAGACGCCTGACCAACAACAAAGACTACTCAGCTTTTTAGGACAAAATAGAGACATGTTTTCAACAAGCCTTGCAGATTTAGGAAAAACTGGCATGCACGAGCATGTCATTGACACAGGCAACCATCCCCCTGTTAAGTGTAGGCCTTATCGTCAGTCTCCTCATCTCCAAAAAGTCACTGAAGAACTTGTGGAAGATTTTCTCAAATATGATTTAATTGAGGAGTCCACTTCAATGTATTCAGCCCCCATCATCTTAGTTAAGAAACGTGACGGCTCATATAGATTTGTTTGTGACTACAGAAAATTAAATTCCGTCACATTACCAATGTCATGGCCATGTTCTTGATCACATCGGCAATGGCCAAGCTACAATTTTCTCCACTTTAGATCCTGCCAATGGCTTCTTCCAAGTGCCATTACACGAAGACTCAAAGCATAAAACTGCTTTTGTCACCCATCAAGGCCTTTATCAATTCAAACGTTTGCCCCAGGGTTTGTCTAATTCTCCACTTTGTTTTCAGCAACTCATGAGCAAAGTGCTAAGAAAACTGCTTTTCAAAGTTGCGTTGATTTACATTGATGATTTGATAATCTACAGCAAAAACTTTGAAGAACATCTCCAACATTTGGAGCAAGTCTTCTACTATCTCAAACAGGCAAAATTAACACTGAAGCCATCAAAATGCAATTTTGCAACAGACAAGGTTTCATTTCTTGGTCATGTTTTTATCCTCATGGAGGTGTTCAAGTTGATGACAAAAAGGTCGAAGCAATTAAGACCTTCCCAATACCCAAATCACAAAAACAGGTTCGCTTCATTTTTAGGCATCACAAACTTTTACAGAAAAATATGTGAAAGATTATGCTAAAATAGCACTACCATTGAATGCATTGTTAAAAGCATTCAGAGGCAGAAACTGGTAAGAAACCAAAGTTCCAGTGGTCACTTGAGTGTGATCAGGCTTTCAACACACTCAAACATGCTATGTGTAACACACCCGTTCTAGCTTATCCAGACTTTGGCAAAGAATTTTTCTCGCGAACTGATGCCAGCGATATGAGCATAGGGTTTGTCTTAAGTCAAAAGACAAGAAGAATAATGAACACCCTATAGCTTTTGGAGGCAGAGCTCTTCACAGCAGCCAGAAGAACTGGAGCATCACAGAAAAAAGAAGGTTCAGCTTTAGTTGAAGCCATTAGATCATTTAGATCCATACCTTGCAAATTCCCAATTCACTGTCTACACAGACCACATCGCATTCAAAAGGCTCAAATCCATCAAGGATGCCACAGGTAGGTTAGGGCGATGGTCATTAGAACTGTCTACCTATACTTTTGATATCGTTCATCGCAGCAGCAAAGCCAACGGGAATGCCGATGCGCTCTCACGCAGGGAATATGAGCAAAATATTAACTGTCAGAATCAAACAGAAGAAGATGCTGAGAAAACCGTCTTTACAGTAACTTCACTTGGGAAAAGAAGCCATACCAACATTTCAACAAGCCCACAACTATCCTCACACGTCACCCAATCAACTCAGACTGAGGATGATTGCATACCAAGTGTTAATCACTTAGTTAGTGGAACACAGACAACTCATTTGTCTGTCACCTTTTGAATATGAAGCAGACTACCAAACAGTACCAGCAAGCGTTGTTGCAGCATTACCGCTTACAGGTGTGGCATGTCACACAAGCTACAATGGTTCAGGTAAATATTAATGCACATCCCAACTTACGTCATTTACAAAGGATTTGTCCAGATTTCACACAGATTTTCGACTACAAAGAAGATGATGTCCTTCCAGAAAATGAAAAAGGATCGCCAAAGATTCTTATTGAAGCCACTACCTTTGAAATCGATGAAGGAATTTTATACAGATTTGTCCCACAGAGACAGAAGGGCCATGCTTGGACAAATTCATTAAACAGCTGGCAGTTCCAAGAACTCTCAGGAATCAGGTCCTGAGATCCTACCACGATTCGAGTTTGGCGGTTGCCACCATGGAAAAGAAAGGATGCACAACACCATGAGACCAAAATACTACTGGCCCAAGATGTACACCCGATATTGGGCGACATATGTCCAGACATGTGAGGTATGTCAACAGACCAAGAGGCACTACCACAGCAAGAAGGCCCCTCTACGTCCACTACCTGTTGAAGAGGTCTTCACCCGATGGCATGTTGACATCCTTGGTCCTTTACCAACAACACCAGATAAGTACAAGCACATTTTGGTCATCACTGATGCAGCATCTAGATGGTGTGAAGCCTTCCCCTGAGAACCCAAGAAGCCACAGAGGTAGCAGATGTCTCGTGAGAGAAATATTTTGTCGGTATGGCTCCAAGGACCTTAATTTCAGACAGAGGTCAGAACTTCATGTCCAAATTAATCAAGGCTATTTGTGAACTTTTGGCAATCAAATTCACTCATACCAGCCCATACCATCCCCAAACAAATAGCTGTGTAGAAAGGCTCAATTCCTACATCAATCAATCACTAAGAGCCTATTGTAACAAAACTCAAAATGATTGGCCCCGGTTTCTTCCAGGCATCATGATGATGGCCTATCGGATGGCTCCAAATTCATCAACCCAAAAGTCCCCTTTTGTTATGCTTTTTGGCCGAGAAATGAGAGCTCCACAAGATGTTTCGTTAATTCCAAAGGAAAATTTAGGCCACAACCACAAAAGTTATCTTTCAAATTTGCTTGAGGAGTTAGAAATTACAAGGACTATTGCAGCTGAAAACACCACTCGAGCAAAGGAGGTGTATTCTGAACAATACAATCATAAGGCTAAAGAGCCAGATTTCTCCCCAGGCCAAAGAGTTTGGCTATATTGTCAAAAAGTACAAAAAGGCCTCTGCAACAAGTTAACAAAAGAATGGTATGGCAGTTACTACATTGTTCATTTAGGTCCAAATTTCACCTACAAACTAAGCCCGAAGTTCTGACGACAAATTACACAAACCACTAGTCCATGCCAACCGTCTGAAGCCATATTTCGATCCAGCTGATCGCCCACAGTATCCGCCAGAACCATACCTCAACAACAGAAACAATATGGATTCAGACGTCGTAGATGACAACGAGGAACAAGTCAACGACCCACAGCTTGACAGCAACAACGCCCAGTCAACAAGTTCAACCAAAGATCAATCACCTGTACAACAGAGGTAAGAAAACCAATCCAAAAGCGAAAGCAGACAAACCAAATACTCTACGAAGAAGAAAGCCACTCCGGAAAACTCTGCTGGCCCCAGTGCAACAGTTACTAAGCAGAAGCAGAGCACCCCAGGTCCAAGTAATCCAACCAATCGCAAGGAGAAAGGAAATACAAACAAGGGAAAACGAGCAATAAACAACAAGCATCATCAGCCAAAATCGAGGCCACAATCAGAAGCAAGTCAAGTTCAACAACCAACCCAACAACCAACGTCAACAAATGATGCCAAGGTTTTCAATCCTGAAGACATTCACTCAATTCTTGCTTCCAAGAGAGCAAATAACAAAATCTACTACAGAGTGAAATGGACGGCATTGTTGGCTCCTTTGAATACCGTGCAGTGCACACTGATTACAGATGCCATATACCTTACCAATATTCATTTCCGACCCACACCTGTGGTCGCCAGATAGTCATATTCCTGCAAAAGGTACAGTACCTCGTTAATAAATGGATCTGTTAGCTCTGGGTAACGTATATTTGTCCTGTCATTTCACTTAGTGTTACCTGATATCACTAGTTGTGAGCAAATGACATCAGCCTGATCATCTGAGTTATTTGCATCACAACAGATTTTGAGCATTGATCTGATCAACCAATCTCAAATGCAAAGTGAACTCATCACGAACTTAGCCAACACTTTAAAACTAAAGCAGGCGAAATACTCTGCAATCAAGCAGAGCGAACTTAGCCAACGAAGCGAAGCTTAAATACCTCTGCGAAGCAGAGCGAACTTAGCCAACACGAAACGAAAGCGAAATACTCTGCACCTCGAAACAAACTTAGCCAACACGAAGCAAAGCGAAATACTCTGCGAAGCAGAGCGAACTTAGCCAACACGTAAACGAAAAGCGAAATACTCTGCGAAACAGAACAAACTTAGCCAACGAAGCGGCGAAATACTCTGCACCGAAGCAGAATGAACTTAGCCAACACCTAAGCGAAATACTCTGCAACGAAGCAGAACAAACTTAGCGAACACAAAGCGAACCAAAATTTGAGTGAAGTAAACTCAAAATAAACCAAAGCTAAAATAAAATAAAATTAAACAAAATCCTAAACAATTGAGAGATGTTTAAAAGTTGAAACTAAGAAAATCAGCCAAATTAACAAGGTACCTAACAAATGGTTCAAAACAAAATATGTATATGTATGAGCTCAATGAACCTATGCACTTGTTATATGTACTAGCACATCTATATATAATTGCTCATACACAATATATATATCAATATATAATATACCCACGTACATTGTGTAGTCCAACGCAAAGAGTATCATTTCATTCCAGGTCACGACTGTCATTTTGTTTTCTTCTATGCATTAACAACTCAAATTTATTTGCAGGGAAATGTATCTCCATATATTTACTTCATGTACATTTCATTTATATGTACTCCGTACACTTGAAACCATCAGAATAAGTTTTCATATATTTTGACGGCAATCTAACTCTCATTTGTTTTGTATTTTCATGAAAATCATCTATCTGCATGGGATAATTGACAAATCAACTCCAAACTCGGGATGTGGAACCATCACAAAGCAAGCTCTTTTGCACCTCCATCACTTCAAGATGAACCAGTACAGTGCCAAAACCAGCCAGATTCCACATCCAGACACCCTGATGACAACAGAAACAACCTCTGCCCAAATACAAAGAGAGAATATTATATATATAATTATTATTTACTGTACTACCAGTTTCAGATGATTGTCCATCAACTAAGTTTGTACCATTGTCCATCTAAGAATCATTTTTTTTATTTTGTCCAAGTTTGGGGACCAAACTTTTTCAGACAGCTTGGGGAAGTTATCATGGAATAATAATTCATACGAAAATTCATTATTAATTATAACCACTACAAGCGATATATTAGGATTCAGATATTAGGAAAATATAAAATATGGAATATTAGTTTCATCATGTATCTGTAATAGCTTAGAGAAAGACTCCAGTCAAAAGTAGTAAAACTCATCTCACAGACATACTATTGAAAAAGGTATAAGTTACAATATCACAGATGTTCAAGATAAATCTTAGCCTAAGGTTTCAAGGACTCAAACCTTTCAGTAAGACAAAGTAATGTCTAGACGATTTAATGAACTGCTTTGATAAAGTAAACATGTCATCATCTCCATTAAAATATATTGTGCAAACACTTTAAATTAGGGTCATTAAGCCATCTATTGTAACACCATAACCATCCAAGCAACATGTCAGCACAATTAGTGCCAGTTAAATTAGGAAGCTTCCAGGACATGTGTCAACACAATTAGTGCCAGTTGAAATAGGATTAGCAGGATTAAGTACTCTCCCTGTCTGGTCATTTCATTTGTAGGACACACCCCATACCGCATATTCTGTATTTCATTGGTTAGTATAGGGAACACCCATTTTTGTATCATTCAAGGAATCTTTTTATTGTTTCAATTTTAGATAAATAGTCACCAACTCCATTTGTTCATCAGTAGGGTTTAGACTCCCAACACAGGTCAGCTCTAACCCTCAGCCCAGAGGGTTGTACCGACTCTCTGTGGCCACCCCATGTTATTTTTGTTCTTGTTAATAAAACTGTAATAGCTTCTTGTGACTTCGGACTCTTTGCTGAGCTAATTCCCCCAAGCAGACCAGCACGTCAGTTAGATATGGGGTTTCACCGGAACCATCACTTGGACCCAAGACCCTTATCATAATAGAACTCCCTCCATAGCTGACCAATGTTACTATGTGTTGTTTGCTGATTTTCTCTTTGTCTCTCACCTTCTTGAACCAGGATAGTGGTAAGACATTACATTTGGCACCTGTGTCAACTTTAAGCCTTATTTCCTCATTGTTTGCAAGTAGGGTGGCATATGCTTCCAGTGGCGACTCCTCAATTCCATCCACCTCTAGGGAATCTATGAATAGAAAGCTGTCGGTATCACTATCAGAGTCTTCATAATATTCTTCATCAATGTCATGAACTGTTAAACTGCCTTTTTTTGTTTGCTTTTTCATGTCTCCTGTCTCTGCTTCTTGGTTTCCGTTCGTCATTATCACTGTGCGGAGCTTTACAAACACTTGCAAAGTGGTTCATTTTGTTACAGTTGTGACACTTCTTGCCACGATGCTGGGCAACGCCCAACTGGATGTGAGTATGTGCAGTTCCTGCATGTAGGAGGAGATTTATGTTGTTTTCTTCTTTCATTTCTAGCACGTGTATAGCATGTACCTCTGCTGTTGATTTGTTTCTGAGTTCTTGTAGGCCCTTTTCCGTGATTTCGTTGAGAGTGCATATGGTAACAGCTTTAGCTAAAGTTAAAGCAGTTTCTTTCAGCAAAGATTTCCTTTAGATTGTCCGGAATCTACACCACACACTATTCTGTCCCTGGTCATTTCATCTTTGAGAGCCAAAATTGCATGAATTTGACTTATTCACTAAATCTGTATAGAAAGTTTGGAAATGTTCACCTCTGCTCTGATTTCGAAAGTGAAAAATCGAAAAACGCTCCAACGTAATGTTTGTCTGTGGCTTACACAGTTCGCTGAACTTATCTTTGAGGACTTGTAGGCTTGCCCTTGATTCTGCCAACCCGCACGTAAAAGACTTTTCCCTTTAGATTGCTTCCTTTCCTGCAATGTTCAAGAAGATATATGCCTGCGTTTTGTCATCCTTATCACCATGCGCAGCTTCCAGGAAAATGTCAAACTCCTGTTCAAACTGTCTCCAGTTCTCGGCAATGTCACCTTCAAATGAAAGCGGTTTTGGCCGTTGAATCGGATCCGATCGCCATTGTAACTTGGCGCCAGCTGACCGGCCAAATTTCAGTCACACTCACAGAATGTCCTAATCTTCATCTGTTGCGAGAAATGTCGCCTGATGAATCCTGGGAATATAATCCCGCTTCTGACACCATGTAAGATTGGTACAAACGATGAGTGTCGTGCTATCTTGTTTAATGCTTTCAGACATGTTACATAATGGCTCGCTCTGGTTGAGGCCATGTGGGAGACGACAGCGAGGCTCGGTGTATACTAAAACTTGGCATGCATTAATGTATAACATGGAATGTCAATTGACCGGAATATGGATTCTACATGAACGATGCAACGGATATGATTGAGTATGACTATGAGTGGCATAAATGTGGTGTTTTTCGCCTGACCGTTAGATCTATCTTGCAAATTTCCCATTCTAAACGGAATTAAATATACGATTTACCAGGTAGGTGTTTTGCTGCATATTTTGTATAGATAGGGGTGTATTTTTACAAGGCTTTCTGATTTATATGTTAGATATTGTTTTGTTTATGTTTGGGGCTGTGTCTTGTAATTGGGTTTGAATATTTTTATAATAGAAGGTAATATGATAGTGAGGTTCCCTCATAATTGTGTGTGGGAAATCATATAATTGTATTTTTCGAGTTTAAATAAATGTTTTATCAGCATTTCCATCACGTCTGTTGTGTTGATATTAGTCATATTGGTGGTCAAGCTGAAGTAGTGCGGCAGTGTTCTATCGTCGCGCCAGTGAAGCATAATGAAATCAAACGCATTTTTAGTCCAAAAATTTCCAATTGCCTATGTGGAAAATTCGAAAGTCAGTGTCAAAATCCATGGAGTTGTTGTTATGATCCACCATCATTGTGGTCAAACGGAAGTAGTTCTCACAATAAGATTTGTTAATGCGCGGTGAAGCGGCCTTACAATCAGATGAGCATCAATCCACAATTGATGCCGTCTGATTTTTCTGAACAACCAATCAGAATGTAGTATTTTCTTGATTCATGGTAGAATAATTTATACTGATGTAAAGAATAATTTCTTCATTAAGGTATGAGATCATAATCGTTTTAGTGCAAACAATGTCTCAGTAGAATGAACGAAAAAGTATTTAAGTCTCATTTTTGAAGTATTAACTGTGACTTGCTATAATACTCTATGAATCATTACCATGGCAAATTCATACACCACACATTGATGGGTCAGGGTATAGATATATTTCAACAAACATATTGTAAAACACAGAAGTACATATATGCCACCAAATATAAACACAAATGACTAACATGATCTGTGTTTCTAGTGGTACTTCTGCTGAGGGAAAGGATGCATTTAGACCATCTTACAGATGTCTTGGTGAACTATGGTTCTTGTCAACAGTACCAGTGGTTGCACTGACAGCAACTGCCAGCAACTCACAAACACAAATAATCAAAGTGGGTGAAGGTTGTGCTCATGCGCAGTGGTGTGGACACGCGTTTCTTCACCCCCCCACAGCACACGCATGGCTCCTTCTAGTGCTTCTGCAGACTATTCTACAGCCTCCTGGCTGGAGCACCTCCAGCACGTTTGCAAAGTTTTACAATAAGCCTGTAACAGATCCTGCATTTGCCTTATCGTTGTTAAACAACAGTTAAAGTGTTCTTATATGTCTCACCCGCTATGTCACTGAACTTTTTATTTGATCGGATGTTTGTTGATGAAACTCATGTACATTTATCTATTGTTTCTCATTAAAAGTTGATGCTGAAACTTTGGGTTGTCTGTGTGTGACAAAGTTCTTGTCAGTCCCAACAAGGACAACATCAAGTTCTGTCCATGTGAAGCAACGGGTAATGTGGACAGGGATTCAGCATGGCTAATGGACATGATCAGAGAAAGGGACCAATAAACCCAGGATGATTATTTTCTTC